>NC_090372.1:72515721-72839474 GCF_036365525.1 Heterodontus francisci | reverse complement strand
AGTGCATGTGGGTGGGTGAGTACTAAGTAGGCTGTCTCAGGGCTCAGTATTGAAACCATGACCAATTTCTAATTTTCATAAATGACCTAGATTCAGAAATTTTCTGATTATATCAAACCAGAAGGTACACTGGTTTTGGAAGAGACAGCTCGGAAATATGCAAGTGAGCAGAACAATGGCAACTGAAATTGAATGTAGACAACTGTAAAATGCTACATGTAGGAAGAAACGAATAGACATAATGGACTCCATGAATGGTATTGAAGTAGCGCAGCATAAAGCTGAAAGAGACGTAGGAATCGTAGTAGACTCAACACTCAATGTCCAACCAATACAGAACAGAAATCAACAGTCAATAGGATGTTAAATATGTAGCCAAGGCAGTAGATTATAAGTCGGAGGAGGTAGCAATCAAACTTTATACTTACCTGGTCAATTTGCACCCTAAATACTGCATCCAGTTCTGGTCACCAAGAAGGACAATCAAGCCCTGTAGGCGGTGCTGAACAGAGCAATGAGGTTGATTTCTCATGTTAGAAGCCTGAATTGTGAGGAAAGTCTGGGGAAATGTGAATGAGGAGGCATCTGAGAGATGATGTTATAAATGTATATAACAACAACTTTATTTATTTAGAGATACAGCACTGAAACAGGCCCTTCGGCCCACCGAGTCTGTGCCGACCATCAACCACCCATTTATACTAATCCTACACTAATCCCATATTCCTACCACATCCCCCTACCTACCTATACTAGGGCCAATTTACCTATTAACCTGCAAGTCTTTGGCTGTGGGAAGAAACGAGAGCACCCGGCGAAAACCCACGCAGTCACAGGGAGAACTTGCAAAGTCCACACAGGCAGTACCCAGAATTGAACCCAGGTCACTGGAGCTGTGAGGCTGCGGTGCTAACCACTGCGTCACTGTGCCACCCTTGTGTTGTTAACGTAGCAAAACATCCAAAGGCACTTCACAGGAGCATTATCAAATAACATTTGACACCAAGCCACATTGGGAGATATTAGGCCAGATTTTGCTGTCGGAATAATGATCAGCTAATGGCGCTTATGGTTATTTATGTGTCCATAGTACAGCACCTTCAGGCGAGGGCAGATGTGAAGTTAAATGCCCATATTCAAAAGTTGCTGTCTGAGGTGCGCTGCTCCCCTGTTAGCTTTGTGAAAATGGCATCTCTCTGTCTGTATCATCATTGAAATCCATTAAATGGCTAGAAACAGTGGAAGTCCGAGAACCTGGGGATCCACGTACATGGATCATTAAAATGTCATGGACAGATATGGAAAATAATCAAAAGGCTAATGGAATGCTGCTCTTTATATTTAGAGGACTAGAGTACAAGGGGATAGAAGTTATGCTACAGCTATACAAAGTTCTGGCTAGACCACACCTGAGTACTATGAGCAGTTCTGGGCACCATACTTTAGTAAGGATATATTGGCCTTGGAGGGAGTGCTGAACAGATTACCAGAATGATACCTGGACTTCAAGGGTTAAATTATGAACAGAGATTACACAAATTAGGGTGGCATTCCCTGGAATTTGGAAGGTTAAGGGGTTATTTGACAGAAGTTTTCAAGATATTAGAGGGAAACAGGGTAGATAGAGAGAAACTATTTCCAGTGGTTATGCTGGGGGTCTAGGACTAGGGACTGTGGTCTAAAACTTAGAGCCAGGCCTTTCAGAAGTGAAGATAAGAAACACTTTTACATGGAACTCTCTTCTACAAATGGCTATTGATGTTATGTAAGTTGCTAATTTTAAATCTGAGATTGATAGATCTTTGTTAATCGAAGGTATGAAGGGATACAGGGCTAAGGTGAGTATATGGTGTTAGGTCACAGATCAGCCACAATCTCATGGAATGGCAGAACAGGCTTGAGGGGCTAAATGGCCTACTCCTGTTCCTATGAAGTTTCTGTATTAGCATGGTAGATAGAAACTAAACTCATGACTGAAAGTTAAGTCTTGCCAGTTCAAGTGTAATAACAATTTTAACAACAAGATAATTGTTAATTACTGCCAATCAACCTCTCTGGCACTGAAAATTAACTATGACAAGTGTGGAGTCTCATTCCTTTAGGTATTAATTGTTGAAATTTTAGAAATGCCAATTTTTTTTTAAAGTTTCTATTTCTCTCTTTTTCTCTCTCCCTTAATTGAATCTTTTTTGCTCTTTCTTTATTTCTCTTTTTGTACCTGATTTGATTGAATTCACCCACTCTAATTTACACATCCTTTCTTAGTCCTTGCGGTGTCTATTTCTCAATCCTTCAATCTGATTGGTTAAGGAGATACCATGTTGGCTTCCCTGTTCACTCCGGTTCCAGATGCCCTGTTTCCCTCACTGCAAGGCTATCAGTTCACACTTCAGCAACTATGTGGGCAAAATGTCTTTGACCTGAAGAGTGCAAGGACAAGTTTAAATAAGAGCAGTCGTTGTTAGTTGCCCTACTAAATAAATTCTGGGCCATGAGGACAGATGGTCAAAGAGGCAGGTAGGAAGGAACATCTTAGAGGAGGAGCAAGAAGTAGAGAGGCAGAGAGGTTTAGACAGGAAATTCCAAAGCATAGGGCCCAGGCAGCTGAATGCACTGGTTTAGTGAAGAAATCAGCATGTGCAAGAGACCAGGATTGGAGGAGCACAGAGACCTCAGAGAGTGATAGGGGATTGCAATAGGGATAGGGGATACTATAGTTAGGGAAACAGACAGGTGTTTCTGTGACAGCAGATGTGAATCCAGGATGGTATGTTACTTCCCTGGTGCCAGGGTCAAGGATGTCACTGAACCGTTGCAGTGCACTCTGAGGGGGAAGGGTGAACAACCAGCAGTTGTGGTCCATATCGGTACCAACGACATAGGTAGAAGAGGGATGAGGTCATGCATACAGAGTTTAGGGAGCTATGAAAGAAACTGCTAAGCAGGACCTCAAATGTGGTCGTCTCTGGATTACTCCTAGTACCCTGCACAAGTGTGTATAGAAATAGGCGAATAGAGCAGATGAATGCATGGCTGGAGAGATGGTGCAGGAGGGAGGGCTTTAGTTTCCTGGGACATTGGGATCAGTCCTGGAGGAGATGGGACCTGTACAGGCCGGATGTGTTACACCTGAACAGAGCTGGGACCAATGTCCTTGTGGGGCAATTTGCTAGTCCTGTTGGGAAGGGTTTAAACTGACTTGGCAAGGGTATTGGAACCAGGAGGTAATATTAGAGAGGAAAACCAAGGTAGACAGAAAATTGGGAAAGATAGATAGCATTAGAGCAGGAAATATTAAGACATTAGGTAGGGTTGGTGCAAGAGGGAATGTAATAAGGTCTAAATTAGGTTTACTGGGCATGTACATGAATGTGCGGAGTGTGGTAAATAAGGTTGGTGAGCTGCAGGCACAGAGAGCCAGGTAGAAAAATTATGTTGTGGCAATAGTGGAAACCTGGCTCAAAAAAAAAGGACTGGGTACTAAATATTCCTGGATACAAGGTGTTGTGGAAAGATAGGGAAGGAAGAAAAGGAGGAGGGGTAGATGTATTGATTAAGGAGAACATTACAGTGCTGGAGAGAGAGGATGTCATATGAACATACTTATGAACATACAAACTAGGAGCAGGAGTAAGACTTTCGGCTCCTCAAGCCTGCACCGCATTCTATAAGATCATGGTTGATCTGTTTGTGGACTCAACTCCACTTTCCTGCCTACTCCCGATACCCTTTGACTCCCTTGTTTGTCAAGAATCTATCTACCTCTGCCTTAAAAACATTCAATGACCCTGCGTCCACCGCTCCCTGGGGAAGAGAATTCCACAGACTCATGACCCTCTGAGAGAAAAAAAATTCTCCTCATTGGGAGACCCCTCATTTTTAAACTGTGCCTCCTAGTTTTAATCTCTCCCTCAAGGGGAAAACATCCTTTCAACATCCACCCTGTCAAATCCCCTCAGTATCTTATGTTTCAATAAGATCATCTCTCATCCTTCTAAACTCCAATGAATACAGACCCAACCCGCCAACCTTTCCTCATAAGATAACCTTCTCATACCAGGAATCAGTCAAGTGAGCCTTCTCTGAACTGCTTCCAATGCAATTATATCCTTTCTTAAGTAAGGAGACCAAAACTGTACACAATACTCTGGATGTGCTCTCACCAATGCCCTGTATAACTTAGCAAAACATCTCTACTTTTATATTAATTCCCCTTGAAATAAACAACAACATTGCATTTGCCTTCTTAATCATTTGCTGTACCTACATACTAACTTTTTGTGTTTCATGTACTAGGACACCCAGATCCCTCTGCATCTCAGAGTTCTGCAAACTCTCTCCATTAAAATAATATGTTGCTTTTTCATTTGTCCAAAGTGGACAAGTTCACACTTTACCACATTATACTCCATCTGCCAAATCCTTGTCCACTCAAGTAACTTATCTATATCCCTTTGCAGACTCCTTATGTCCTCTTCACAACTTACTCTCTTATCTATCTTTGTGCTATCATCAAATTTCGCAACCATACATTCTGTCCCTTCATCCAAGTCATTGATATAGATTGTAAATAGTTGAGGCCCCAGCACTGATTCCTGTGGCACTCCACTAGTTACAGCTTGCCAACATGAAAATGACCCATTTATGCCTACTTTTTGTTTCCTATTAGCTAACCAATCCTCTATCCATGCTGATATGTTACCCCCGACACTGTGGGCTCTTATTTTGTTTAGTAACCTTTGATGTGGTACCTTGCCTAATGATTTCTGGAAATCCAAGTACACCACATCCACAGGTTCCCCTTTATCCACGTTGCTTGTTACTTCCTCAAAGAACTGTAATAATTTAGTCAGACACCATTTCCCTTTCACAAAACCATGTTGACTCAGCCTGATTACACTGAGATTTTCTAAATGACCTGCTATCACCTCCTTAATAATAGATTCCAGCATTTTCTCTATGACAGATGTTAAGATAACTGGCCGACAGTTTCCTGCTTTCTGTCTTCCTCCTTTCTTGAACAGCGGAGTTATATTCGCTATTTTCCAATCTGATGGGACCCTTCCAGAATCTAGGGGATTTTGGAAAATTAAAACCAATGCATTCACTATTTCAGCAGTCACTTCTTTTAAGAATCTAGTATGAAGTCCATCAGGACCTGGGGACTTGTCAGCTTTTAGTTCTAATAATTTTCTCAGTACCATTTCCCTGGTAATGGTAATTGTTTTAAGTTCCTCCCTCCCTTTCAACTCTTGAGTCACATTTATTTTTGGGATAGTCATTTGGTAATACAGGACTTGAGAATTCCTGAAAATAGAGACATGTTGTCGAAGCTTTTCGTCTTGCACTCATCAGGACAACACGTAAGAATAACCAATGTAAGGGAAAACAACAGCTTATACTGCATGAGAAGAGAGTGCTGATTGGTTGGCAAGTGAACTCTGATTGGTAGAGGCGTTGCTATGGAGAATACACCAGGTTACAGTGACTGATAGTTAACTGCCAAGCTTTGTTACTATGCAGTAGTAACATGTGCGATGTTCGCCACTAACAGGATGCTGCCGTCATGCCAAAAAAATGTAATAGTAATAGTAAACCAAGCAGCTTGACTCTGATTGGTCAAGGAATTGCCCTGAGGAATCAGCGAAAGGCTGTCACTTATTTTGTTCAGCTGAAACAGGCACAATGTGTGTACATGTTCTTTCTGCCTGCAAAGAACAGGGTCCTGTGTATTAACATATGTAGCTTCCAGTACGCGCAAATGTACCACACTGCGAGCCCTACTGACAATCTTAAATTGGTTGTCAGCGTAATTCTTAGCACACTGTGGATTATTTAGCAAATGTTGTCCAATCGCGGAATCGCATCTAATGATGGACACTGTGTTTTGAGTTTTGCAAACACGGGCTGGTTGGGTACGGCCTGTACCTTGCCCATTGCAAACAGTGGAAGGGACATGTTGTTTGATACGATCCGCCAGTCTTTGGGACATACGGCCTATATACCTACCATCACACTGGCATTGAAATTCATATATCACATTACTCATTTGTGTGATAGGCAGAACGTTTTTTTGGCATGACGGCAGCATCCTGTTAGTGGCGAACATCGCACATGTTACTACTGCATAGTAACAGCGTGAAACAGCTAGCTTCACCTGTGGCTCAAATATACCTATTTGTATATGTTCTTTTCAGACAGAAACAACATCTTTGGAACATTATCTGTAGCTTCTACAGTGAAGACAGATGCAAAAAAATCTGTTCAATTCCTCCGCCATGTTATTATTTTCCATTATTAACTCCCCAAACTTACTCTCTAGAGGACCAACACTCACTTTACTTACTCTTTTCCTTTTTAAATACCTGTAGAAACTCTTACTATCCATTTTTATATTTCTAGCTAGCTTGCTCCCATACTCTAATTTCTCTCTCATTATTCTTTTAGTCATTCTTTACTGTTTTTTTATATTCTGTCCAATCTTCTAACCTGCCACTACTCTTTGCTGAATTGTATGCTTTTTCTTTCAATTTGATACTATCTTTAACTTCCTTAGTAAGCCACGGTTGGTGCGTTCTTCCCCTAGAGTCTTTCTTTCTCACTAGAATGTATCTTTGCTGAGTGTTATAAAATATCTCCTTAAATGTCTGCCATTGCATCTCTACTGACCTATCCCTTAACCTAATTTCCCAGTTTACTTTAGCCAGCTCTGTCTTCAAACCCTCCTAATAACCCTTATTTAAGTTTAAAACACTAGTCTTAGATCCACTCTTCTCACCCTCAAACTGAATACGAAATTCAATCATGTTGTGATCACTGCTACCTAGGGGCTCTAGAACTATGAAGTCATTAATTAATCATGTTTCATTACACATTACCAGATCTAGAGTAACCTGCTTTCTGGTTGGCTCTAGAACATACTGCTGTAAGAAACTGTCCAGAAAACACTCGATGAACTCATCCTCCAGGCTACCTTTGCTAATCTGATTCGCCCAGTCTATCTGTAGATTAAAATCACCCATGATTATCGCTGTACCTTTCTCACAAGCCCACATTATTTCTTCCTGTATACCCCATCCTACAGTGTGGCTACTGTTAGGGGGCCTATAAACTACTCCCATAAGTGACTTCCTACCTTTACTATTTCTTATCCCTACCCAAACTGATTCTACAACTTGATTTTTAGAACTAAGGTTACCTCTCTCTACTCTACTCTCCACCTTTTCCTAGTTTCCTGTCCTTCAAAAATGTCATGTACCCTTGAATATTCAGGTCCCAGCTTTTGTCATCTTGCAGCCATGTCTCTGTAATGGCTATCAGATCATACATATTTATTTCTATTTGAGCTATCAATTCATTTGTTTTGATACGAATGCTACGAGCATTCAAATACAGAGCCTTTAGTTCTGTATTTTTACTAATTACGCATCCTCTAGCCTTAGCTGCTTGCACATTCTTAATTTTTTACATTCTGTCCCTTCCTGCCAGGCTCTGATTATTATTTCCCTTATTGCTACCTTGCTCTCTTGCCTTGTCCTCTCTTTAATTTATCATATCGTCTCTCACTTGATCCCTCGCCCCCACTACTTAGTTTAAAGCCCTCTCTATCGCTCTAGTTATACAACTCACCAGAACACTGATTTCAGCATGGTTCAGGTGAAGACCCTCCTAATGGTATAGCTCCCACTTTCCCAAGTACTGGTGCCAGTGCCTCATGAATTGAAACCTATTTCTCCCACACCAATCATTGAGCCATGCATTTAACTCTCTAATCTTATTTACCCTGCTCCAATTTGCTCATTGCTCAGGTTTGAACCTTTGAGGTTCTGCTTTTTAATTTAGCCCCTGGCTGCTCATACTCTGTGAGTTGTAGGTCTGGAGGAGGTTACAGAAATGGGGAATGCTGAGGCCATGGTCTGGTTAGAAAACAAGGATGATAATGTTTAAATCAATGCATTGCCAGGCAGAGAGTCACTGTAGATCAGTGAGCAGAGGTGATGGGTGAACACAACTTGGTGCGAGTTAGGATATGGACAACAGAAGTTTAGACAAAATCAACTTTATGGAGTGTGCAAGATGGTAGGCCAACCTTGGACAGCATTGGAATATTTATTAAGGCCATAGAAAACATGAACTCAAACTATAACTTTAAATTAAGCTGCAGGAGTTGAACGAGGTGGGGTACAAGATCAAACTAGTAAAGGGTCATTTTAGGACTGATATAGCAAATTCTTCTTCATATAAGGAGTGATCAAAGTGTGAAAGGAATCTCCAGATAGATTAGTGTAGGCACAAAAAAACACCTGGAATCATTCAAGAAAAAATTGGATGCTACAATGGAATGTTAGTATCTCTCAGATTGGATGAATTAAGATGGGCTGAATGGCCTTCTTAATCTGTAATCATCTAATTTCCTTGGTCTGTTTGGCTTATTATCATACCGCTGGTACATTTATCAACTCAGCTATCAGGTAGCTGTAAGTAACTTGTTGCAATCTGAGTTTGTACCAGCTAAACATTGAAAGTAATGCTTTGACAGAGGCACTGACCTGCTTTTTGTATTTAAAATACTCCTACTTTGCTATGAACCTGGGACTGTGTGAAGTGAAACCTGTCAAATGAGAACATTCTAGACTGTGCTCAGATCAATTTTGTCAAGGATGATTATCCAGAGTTAATTTAAATGTGGGGTTGTCTAACTGAGGGTAGATTTCAGGTTTAACTACTCCTATCAGCCAGAGGTGAGTATACTTTTTAAAAAAATTGTGTGTAAACATATCTTGTACTTGTGATGAGTGCTGTATGTGGTTATAGTTAAAATGTGAATTTTAACCCAATGCTAACCAAATTTCTTCCAAAAATGTTTAACATTTGCTTCAAAATATGCATTTTTATGGCTCATTGCACAAAGTGGACACCATGATTTATATGATTATAAAATACATTTTGGGGGTGGGGGGGGGGGGGGGCGGTGTGCACAGTTAAGATGTGTTTGTATTATGAGTGGTCAAGTTAATCTTCCATTACACAATGCATAAGTAGTTTGAATCAAACTATTTTTCATCTTCCTCAGTTTTATGTTGAATCCCACTACTTTTTTTTTCTCTTTATCTACCTCTGCAAATTACTTCCTCCTAGGTATGGTTTTATAAGCCCCAAGATGCAGAAGGACAATTGCCTTTGGGAAGTAGTCTTTGCAACATTCTAATAAGTCCACATTCATTCAGCTTTCAGCTTCAGCTAGGAAAATGACGTTTACCTGCTGGAGCATTCCTTTAATACATTCCCAACTCGGAGATATGATCTGTGGAAATCAAATACTCAACTTCCCCTCCCCCATCTGTGATAGCACCCTTTCCGAGCAGACAGAGTGCCATCTACTGACTGTATTTGATACCAGTGTGAAACATGCTCAGTATCGCAGAGTATAAATGGCAATCATAGCTGGGAGTACAACCAGTCCTTCTGAAATGCTTCTAACACCTTGTATCAAATGTCTAAAAGTTAAAGTATTGCTTTGGGACAATTTCACTCTGGAATCTTTGAAAAAAAAACTGCCACCAGTTCAACACCATTGAAAGGAGTGACTTGCAGTCTGCTAGGACATGATAACAGAATCAACACCTTAACTTGCCAAATTCCAATTTATTTCTTGCTGACATTTTTTAAGGGAAGTAAACTAATGTTATACTACTGGAAGGACTTTGTTCACCAAATTTCCCCAGCTGGTACACTTAGGCAAGGATGACCATTATTAAATCCATGTGTCTGAGTTGTTAGACCAGGATTTATTAATTTAGGTAAAGAATTTAGATTGAAGGATAAACTCCACATGTTTACATTCAAGGAATATTGAGGTATATTTTGAATACATTTTAACCTTTTACCTTTGGTATAAACAAATGTAAACAAATAGTAGGATGCATATTTTATCCTACTCCTGAATCATAGCATTCTAATGTGTTCTCTGACATACTCCTTTTTTCTGAAATTAGTTTTTAAATATTTGTCATCCATGAATCTTGAAATATTAGCTTGTCCCAGCGGTCACATTCATCTCTTCAAGTCATGAAGCTTAGTCTTACTAGGGACGCTGACATCCTGTGAATTAATTTAATAAAAATGCTCTACTCCAGAACATAATCAATGCTGACATCTCTGTGCAGTACTGAGGGGATACCACATTGGAGGAGGGGCTGTCCTTTGGGTGTGATGTTGTGTCCGCCTGCTCAAGTGAATGTAAAAGATTCATAGCAATTTTTCAAGGAAGAGCGGGGAGTTCACTGTTACAGGAATTCACCTTATTTGATGTTTGTCAGATGTGGCTGTCTATAAGTTGGCTGCCACATTTACCTATGTAACAGCAATGATTACACTTCCAAAGTAATTCATTTGGGATGTTCTGAGAACAGGATGAGATGTTTTGAAATGCATGTCTTTTCTGAGTCCTTTATTATAAATATTTTCCATTTCATACTCTTAAACCTACAGCATCATCTAAAAATCCATGTTCAACCTTCCCATCTCCATTCTGAGAAATAAAATGGCAGAGATCTCTCTCATTAGATATCCCAAATCAACTTTGTTACAAAAGCAATAACCACCCTAAAGTGTTATTCTTATTATTAAAAATTTTCAGAACCCTCTTCCAGTTTTCAGATCCTCCAGTAAATTGATCACTAGGTCCATTTTCTAACCTGGTTCTGTCCTAAGTTTAAAATTTTAAAGTCAATGCAATGAATACCATGTGTTCAAGTGATTTTCCATTATCTACATATGCATATCCCAGGTGTACTATTGAGATGATTGCATGAAAATACACAAACAAATTTATTTAGGGGAAAAAACTTCTTTTATGCTAAACAATTTTAAGGCCATTTTGACCAAATAAATGGTTTTGTGAGAGGCATTTCCTCTGGCTAGACATTTAACAGGTGCTAAATAGTGGGTCATTAATTGGCTTATTTATTTGATTAGTTAACACACTAACATTTACAAAGCTGAGAGTAAGGCAATCAAGCAACCTGCTGCTTAAGTATGCATTGTGTTTATGGACTGCAAAACTATACCCTGACATAAATTATCATTATCATACCCTTAAATAGAATGAGTTTCCATATAAATTAATGGAGTTGAAAAACGGTTCTTAAAAAACTATATACTTAATTGATTAGACTGTTTTTCCTAATGAAGATTGAAACTGGGGACCACTCTAGGTAGTGATAAAAATCTGGTAGTCTTTAATAAACACTTCTTTAACAAATGACGCCAGCACCACTTGATGTTAGTATCTCTCTATCTACCAAAAAATCTTTTCTGTAATGCATGCCAATATATCTTTCATATTGCTCATTTATGCATATAACACCACAGACCAATCAAATCCAAATTTCAATCCATGCTAACTATGTGCCACTGCAGACTAATGAGATCAACCCATTTTCAACACCATGATAGTTTTCCTTTCTGTTAGTTCTCTCCTTCCTGGGCCAGTGTTCCTCTCACCAGTCTGCCATTGGCTCATGCCTTGCCATTCTGACAATTTGGAAGGCCTCATCCACCCCTGCCAGAATTCCACTGGAGAACTAGTACCCTCCCAGGCCTCACTAACAAACTGTGTCCCACTGCCTTTTTATCCAGCCCTGCCTATTCCCCATGATTTTTTTCCCCTGCACCTGTTCCAGCCAGACACACAGCTCAGTTTCCTCCTTTAGCCCACAGGCAATTATCTGGGAGATCTGTTCATATACTTTGTGGGGGAGGGGCTGCGGGTTGTCTTTTCAGATTCTAGCATGTAAAATTTTTAATTTAGGAATAGAAACACATACAAAATAAAATTGATTGAAGCATTTCAGAAAGTAATTACTAAGTGGCCTGGCACTGAGTACTTGATAATAGATACCTAACAAGTGATTTTCAAGTCAGTAAAATAAAGGGATTTAGATTAACACAAGAAACCATGAGAGAGAGGTTTGAGCCCAAAAAAGTATCACTAACTTGAAATACACTTCTGGATATATTGTTATATT
Organism: Heterodontus francisci; assembly: GCF_036365525.1. NCBI lineage: Eukaryota > Metazoa > Chordata > Chondrichthyes > Heterodontiformes > Heterodontidae > Heterodontus > Heterodontus francisci. The sequence goes on along the minus strand of NC_090372.1, from coordinate 72,827,445 downwards.
TCTGTAATAATACATAAGGTGAAAAGTTTGGTTGAAGGAATAGTAGCTAAAGAAGGGTATGGAAATGAGCAGTAAATTCACCAAAATTTATTTAAAGTTTAGCATGAAAAAGCAAGTCTTATATTCATTAAATACAAAAATTGCCCAGCACAATTTGCAGATCAAGCATGGGTCCTTCCTGGGCCCCCTGACCAATGCAAGCACCATGCTGTGCATTGACCTGCTGAGTTTTTGGGGGAAGCTGACTCCAGCTTTTTTAATATAATAAAACAAAATAGGCACAATATTAAAGATATTCTTGACATTTTCTGGTTTTTTTTTTGCTATGTTACATATAGCCTAGTTATTCAGTTCTTATTTCCTTTTAGCTATTCCTATACACAAACTGAATTCATCTGTGCTCCTGTACATTTTTTAACAATGGGCTGAATTTTGCTCTCAGTGGTGAACAAGTGGTGCCAGCTGTTCATTGCACTTAAACTTGCCCACAGACATTCGATGAGATTTTACACTTGACTTACAGTAATTAGAGGGCCATTTAGGAGCAGTAATCCTGCAGGGGATCTGGGATCTGTGTGAACATGGCAAGCAACTGCATTTCTCCTTAACCAATTGATTGAAGAACCATTGATGAACAGTACAGAGTCTGAGTCAGGAAGTGTAAGTAAGAATAGTGAATCCAACGTCAAATCAGGTACATGAAGTGAAATAAAAAGGGGGAAAGAACAATGAGATTAAGAGAGAGGATTAAAAAGAAAGAAAAAATTAAAATATATAATTATTTAAATCTCCAACATAATTGAAATCTGAAGGAATGAGGCTGTACATTTGTAAAAATAAATTTTCCATACCAGAGTGGTTGTTTGGCAGTAATAAAGACTTATCATACCTTTAAAAATTTGCCTACACTGGATTGAACAAGTCCAAACTTTTTCTGGCATGTTCAGTGGGTATCTAGTGGGTACGTACTATTCTTCATGTCCTTCATTTTATGACTGTCTCTTGATGAGATACTAGTGTAGTGAAGCTTGTGGAGAAACAGGACAACTTAGTCAGCAACGTCCAGATTTCTGTGTTCAATTGCACAGGTAAGGATGCCAAAAGTTGCTGTCCGATTTACTCTTTAATAATGGTCAGTGCCAAAAGCCTCACTGTTATTCCTACTGCAAAATCTGGTCCAATATATTTATTAAAGACTAAAATCAAAAAGTAAAACTCGAATGTGGCTCATTTTGCAAATGATACAGAACCCCATTAAAAAGAGAATTTGCTTCTAGTTCTACTTTGTCCTCAGAGAAGGTCTCACCTGGGAAAGATCTATGTATTGCCTGCCCTGCACTCAATCACTAGTGAGTAATGTCTGTATAATGGCTCTGGAGTATAAAGCATTAGCCACAGTTCGATTTGGCAACATTTCTATTTTATCAAAACTTAAGTGAGTTTAAGTAAAACATTTTCCTCTGTCTACATTATTTGCTGAACTCCATAGATTCCAATAAAAGCAACTTGTGGAGTAAGGCAGCTGTCATTTGACTTAAGTCCCAGCATATCACTGGCAAAGTTGAAACTGCTGCATTAGATTTGTTCTTTTCAACAAGTGAAACAACAAACTCACTGGGATATCTGTTGCTCCAACAATTCAGAAGCATTTACAAAATACAGTTGCTCAAACTGACTCCTCTCTTACTTTATGAACCATTATAGCTTAACTTTAAAATCCTTTGTATAATTACTTCATGTGTAGGAGTCGTCTCATTTGTTATAGATTTTTTTTTATTAAACATGTCCATTATATATTTTTATCCCATACGATTTTAATATTTTTCACCAGAATGGAAAATATTCTTGATTATCTCTTCAACCTTCTGAATATATGTTTATAAACTGATAGGTGATCCTCATTTTTATGATTGTATTTGTGTGTCTTTGAAGCATTTATCTCTCAGTACTCACCAGATAATTCAGTGTTAGCTGTGGTTCACTTGGTAGCACTTTTAACTTTGGCTCAGAAGGTTGTGGGTTTAAATCCCAATCCAGAGATTTGAATCCAAAAATCTAGGCTGACACTCCAGGGGAGTACTGTGCTGTTGGAGGTGCTGTCTTTCAGATGAGAGCAGCCCCTGTCTGCTCTCTCTCATGTGGATGTAAAAGATCCTCTGCTACTATTTCAAAGAAGAGCAGGTGTGGTGCCCTGGCCAATATTTATCCCTCCATCAATATCACTAAAAACAGATCATCTACACTTCATTGGCTGTAAAGTGCTTTGAAATGTCCTATGGTTGTGAAAGCTGCTATATAAATGCAAGTCTTTCTTTCTGTCGAATTATAAAAAGCCCTGCATGCCTCTTTTTCTTTAAATGGGCTGCACCTTGGTTATGCAAATATACAGAGAAAAATAAGTTCAAATATCCAATTGTATCCCTCTATCCCACATTCCTACTTTCTCCAGAAAGGCATGATGCAACCTTTCCACTAGATTTTATGTAGATATATGAACCATCTTATTACTTAAGGAAAGGATTTGATCCCCCCCCCCCCACCCCCCACCCCACCCCCATCAAAACGAAATCAATTTCTTCAAATTTGATTCTGTGGCATACATCTAGATGGTTTTCCATTGCGATTTGCAATATAGGATCCTGTCTCTATTGTATAGTTTACATCACTGGTAAGTCGAGTGAGACCGATGATGTACTATATCTTGCATTCATCTGCAGTGGAGGGACTTACAAAAATTCTTGTCATTGTTGGCAAGGCTAGAATTTATTGCCCATCTGTAGAAGCTGATGATGTGCCTTCTTCATGAACCACTATTCTTTGTTGCATTTTGATACATCTGAGTGTCTTGTGGCAGAGAACAGTTAAAAGTCAGCCATATTGGTATGGAATTGAACTCACATATAGGCCAGACTGGGTAAGGATGGTGATTTGCATCCCTAAAATAAATTATTTAATCAGATATGGCTATAAATAACAATCCAACAGCTTTTTATTCCCAGTTTTTAAAAAAAAAGTTACTGAATTCAAATTCTCAAACTGTGATGGTGGAATTATAAACTCATGTCCTCTGGCATTGTGGATTATTGGTCCAGTAACATAACCACTACACTGCGATACACATGTAGTAATCCGATGACGTGTGGACAAATTGATAACTTCCAATGCAAGGTGAGGGCAATGTCTTTCATTAATTTAAAAATGTGTGTCAATTAATTTAAAGATGCCTTTAGGTTTCAACCTTGCAGAGGCTTTTCTTTCTCAGATGTTGAGCATTTTTGGTGTTAAATATGTGATATCCCTACTGCATCGAAAAGTGAATTACAGATTACTTTTACTCAATTAGATATTCAGGATACTTTTTGGATAGCAATAAATGTTTCTGCAAATGTCATCACTCGACTGTCACCGAGCTGCTAGAAAGCACCAGCAGTGTAAGGGTTACAACATTTTCCTTTTTTGGAACCATGCGATACGTGGTGTTGGAGAGCCCTCTAGTGCTCGTTCTGTGTTCACAGCTTTGTATTCACACAACCATCCAAATCCCGACCACGGTCAAGTTTTCGATTTTCTTTTATTTAATTCCAGTTGCTTGAATATTTATTGATTATTTTATTTCACAGATGCAATTCTTTAAACTCGAAGAAAAATAGGAAATCGGTGATAGAGTTTCTGTTTATAAGTTTTGTATGTTCTTTTCAAAGATCGAACCAAAAAAAGCTACTAATGTGAGAAAGGAATGTGTAAGTAATTCATGTAGTTGGAAGTTTTATGTAGAGATTATTAAATATGACAAAATTTTAACTGTGCTAACCTTCTGGTTGTTTAATGGCTCTAAGTGCACACGTGCTCCATACAAGGCGTGGTCTGCAGCACAGTCGGTGGAATGATTGTTCTCCAAACAGATGGTGATCTGTTTGTGTCCTGGGGCAGTCTGTTACTGGAGCTTGTCGGCATACTGCTGTTGCGGAGTTAACTGGGCTGTATTTTCTCAAAGTAATTAGAGGTATATTGCACTGTAGCTGGAGATCCAGCTCGGAGGCAAATTAAAAACCGGTATAGTTGGATTTCAAGCACACCTTTTTAAAACTAATTACAGAGTAGCGCTAACTGCAGCTGGTTTTGGAGAATCTGCCATTGTTCAATTACATCCTGCACTTACCCACCTTTTAAGTTTTTCTACTCTTATCTCGTTTCCTGAACGCAGGAAACCAAATTACGGTATGAAGTAATAAACAGAAAGTGCTGGAAATACTCAGTAGGTCAGGCAGCATCAGTGGAGAGAGAAACAGAGTTAACGTTTCAGGTCTGTGACCTTTCATCAGAACTGAACTGCACAGGTCACTGACCTGAAACATTGGGCTGAATGTTCCCAGGTGGGTCCCGGTCCTGGTGTCGGCCTCAATTCTGGGTTGGGAACCTGGAAGTGATGGTGGTGGGACATCAGATGCAATCTTTCTGGAAGCGGCCAGTTAAGAAGCCACCTCTGGGAGCCCTGTTCAATTCGTACAGTATCATTGTATTCAAATAGTCATTCAACTTGAAGAGTGAGAATAGGAAAGCAAGTCCAGAGCATGGTGACTAGATAGCTGAAGACAAGACCACCAATGGTGGGGCGAGAGGAATGAGATATTCCAAAGATGCCAGACTTGGAGCGAGAGTTCGGGGGAGGGGGGGCGGTGGGAGTGTGGAATTGTACAGCTGAAGGAGGTTACAGAAGTAGGGAGTGTTGAAGGCTCAAAGAGATTTAAACACAAGGATGAGAATTTTAACTTGCAGGTGTTGAGGCCAGTGAGTACATGGCAGCAGAATTTTCAATGAGCTGTACTGCGAGTTTATTTGGATTTTCATTCAGTGAAGGATTTGTTGACTGGTGATGCCTCCTACAGTTGAGCAGTCCATTGACAATCACTGTTGAAATTGTTGGACACTTGTGGAACTGTAACCTCAGCCAGGTGTCAACACTTCAAGAGAAGTTGGGAAGAAAATTGGCAGAAAGACAAAAATCAAGATATTGTTTTCACTAGAATTCACTGTTCAAACAATAGTATTCAAAAATCAACTGACAAAGATAAACATAAAATAGGGGTTCAAGTTAGTCAAAATTCTCTGTATTGCTTTGACCATAACTTGCCCTCCCTGCCTCCCCTGCCCCCATCCCTGAGCCTAGAGAGTATTGCCTGGCTATTTGGCAATAGCAGACATCACACTAAAACTTTGCAAAACTTCTCTTCTGATGCAGAGCAGCACTCCAAATTTCATGGCAAATTTTAAAAAATTGTTCTCTGAAAGCACACTTGCAATGCGAACCTTGTACTTTCTAATTCCACATAAATGCATGGTAATTGCTCCCATGCAAAGTTTCATGGCATTGGAAAGGTTACTTTATTCTCAGTTTTAAGAGTAGCTTTTTAAAGGAGTGTTGAATTTTTAGTACTGATTCTTTTTTGTTTTTTTGCTCATTGGATTTCTTCCTTTGCACTTGTATTGTTACAATGCTTCCTGTTGCTATTGAAGGCTGACTTTTTGCATGTTTTCTTCCTTATCTTTTCAGACAACAATCTTGTTGCAACTGAACAGTTTAACAAAGGGCTTTCTTTAGAGATTACAATAGCATTTCTGAACTGGATGAGGAAGTGGAGGTCTTGAGGCATAAAAGGCAAATTACACTTGAGGTCTTCTGTACCAATCTGCTGTTACCCCAGGGGCTGTGTCTACAGACCAAGCCACAATTACCAGGTTATGTCAGAGGAAACCTGCCATTACTGCCCATGCTTCAGCCATCACTGTATTACATTATCTCCTCGCGCCTGGCCTGCAGATATCTTGCACCACAAGACCTGCTCTGTCTGTGGCAATGAAGACTACAGCATTGCATTTCAATGCCACAGGCCTATTTCAAGTAGCCACTGAGGGCATTTAAAAAATTCTTAGTCAGCTGTGAACTGATGCATCAAGCAAATAACAGGATCCTTGTTTTCCAGGGAAATACACTTATCATGTTCCCCTTGAATGGAGAAATCAACAAGGGCCTATGATTTGTGAGTCTTTATCCTGTTGGAACCTTCTTCCTTGTGCTCTGTACTATTTTGTGATTCAAGCAGAAAAATAGCCTTGAAATGCTCTAATGTGAAGGGACATGTGCACAATGGTAGATCTGTGCAAAACCTGCATGCTATTGTGTATGTCAGTAACTGATCACGCAGTTAGGCTGTGCTACAATGTTTTGATGTGTGAAGCCCTTGGAAATTATGAGCTTACTAAGGCTTTCAATTAAACATTGCATAGTAACTGTGTTGCATGACAACTGTAATTTTGTGTGAAGACTTGGTATGGGCAAGCAGTGGAACAGGTTGACGGCTAACACCTTGTGGTGTGAACACCTGGGCCATTTGCTTGGTACATGGCACTGTTGACTGGTCTTACCTTACCAGATTCCTTAATGTGCATTGTGTCCTCCTTTTCTATTCCAATGTCCTGAAGGTACAACTGACAGAGTTGAGCCTGACTGCCACCTTCTGTTAGACATAAGGCACTGCTGATTCCTGCTGACAATACCCTGAATTTTCAAACAGATCAAAAATACCTCACAGCCATGTCATGCAGCGCCATACCCACTTCACCGAATAGGGGATTGGTGGTAGTGCTATCAATTGGTGTGAGATTACATTGCTGAGTCATGTTAGTGATCCTACGTTATTCAGGAGAAACAGAGTATGCTAATGCCAACTTTCTGGTCATCATTGAGCAGAAACTTGACTGAACCAGCCATGTAAATACTGTGACTACAAGAAGAGGTCAGAGACTCGGTATTCTGTGGTAAGTAACTCACCACCGGTCTCTCCCCAAAGCCTGTTCACCGTCTACAAGGCAAAAGTCAGGAGTGTGATGGAATACTCTTTGCTTGCTTGGATGGGTGCAGCTCCAACAACAAGGGGCTCAACATCATCCAGAATGAAGCAGCCCATTTGATTGGCACTCTGTCCACCACCTTAAACATTCATTCTCTCCACCAGTGGTGCATAGTGGCTGCAGCGTGTACCATCTACAAGATCCAATGCAGCAATTCGCCAAGGCTTCTTTGACAGTACCTCCCAAACCTATGACCTGTACCACCTAGAAGAACAAGAGCAGCAGGTGCATGGGAACACCACCACCTCCAAGTTCCCCATCAAGTCACACACCATCCTGATTTCGAATTATATTTCCATACCTTCATCATTGCTGGGTCAAAATCCTCGAACTCACTCCCTAACAACACCTTCATCACGCGAACTGCAACAGTTCAAGAAAGTGGTTCATGACTACCTTCTTATGGACAATTAGGGATGGACAATTAATACTGGCCTAACCAGCGATGCCCACATCCTGAGAAGGATTTAAAACAACTTGTGCAGGGCTCCATTCATCAACATCAGAATGCTGGTGAATTCTTTGATATTACAGAAGAGCTGGCAGTTTTGTTGTATCTTTACTCACATTAACATGCAATATCAGTTCAACAGACATTCTGGGATCCATTTCAGTTTTGACGGTGAAGTTTAAAAAGATAGCTTAGGACTGGCTGCGGTTATCATGAAGCTGGTTGACACTCTCTGTCTGGCCTCAAATGACAAATGGACATTTGGGTGAGAGTTGCCAACATCCATGGAACCAATCCCAGTCAAAGTAAACATTATCAAGAAAAGAGGGGAAAGCTTTGATAAAATATGTGTGCTTTGGTTTTAGAAAAGAAAGGCCATGAATAGTTTGTGACATTATTTTTTTCAATCTAACCTTGTAACTAAAATCTCCCATCCCTGGAACTATTCTGGTAAATCTTCTTTGCACCTTGTCAATGACTCTCACATCCTTCCTGATGTGTGGTGACCAGAACTGGATGCAATACTCCAGTTGGGGCCTATCCAGAGCTTTATAAAGGTTCAGCATAACTTCCCTGCTTTTGTACTCAACACCTCTGTTTATGAAGCTCAAGATCCCATATGCTTTACTAACCACTCTCTCAATATGTTTTGCCATCTTCAAAGATCGATGTACGTGCACCCCCAGGTCTCTCTGTTCCTGCACACTCTTTAGAACTGTGCCATTAAGTGTATATTGCCTCTCCCTATTTCTTCTGCCAAAATGCATCACCTCACACTTGACAATATTAAATTCCATCTGCCACCTCTTTGCCCATTCTGCTTGCCTATCTATGTCCAGTTGCAGGCAGTTTGTATCATCCTCACTGTTTGCCACACCTCCAAGTTTGGTGTCATCAGCAAATTTTGAGATTCTACTCTATTCCAAGATCTAAGTCTAAGATCTAAGATATATAGTAAAAAAAGCAGTGACCCTAGCACTGACCCTTAGGGAACACCATTGTCTACCATCCTCCAGTCTGAAAAACAACCATTTACTATGACTCTCTGTTTTCTGTACTTAAGCTATTTTTTAAATCCAGTTGGACACTGACCCTCCTATTCCATGAGTCTCGATTTTGTTATCCAGCCTTTTATGTGGTACCTTATCAAATGCTTTCTTAAAACCCATATAAACAACATACACCGCATTCCCTTCATCAAACTTATCTGTTACTTCATCAAAAAATTCAATTAGGTTAGTCAAACATGATCAGCCTTTTACAAATTCGTGCTGGCTATCCTTAATAACTCGAGCCTCTCCAAGGGTGTGTTAATTTTTTCCCGATTATTATTTCTAAAACTTTTCCCACTAGTGACGTTAAACTAACTGGCCTGTAGTTGCTAGGACTGTCCTTACACCCTTTCTTGAATAAAGGGTGTCACACTTGCCACTCTCCAATCCTCTAGAATTATACATCAGATATGACACCAATAGAATGTCATTAGATTTGCGTAAGGTAAGAAAAATAATCTAGTGTAACCCTCTCAAGGCACAATTATATTTATTCTGGAATGTTTTTTCAAAATTGTGAATATAAATCATTTGTTTTCTTCTATTCAAAAGTAGGATGACAAGGATGATGCAGTCTGAAGGTCTGCATTTGCGAGTTGACTAAAGATTGTTCTCTCACGCTAGCACTGTGTGTAGTAGTTGATATGTTTACTCAGGCATGTTATAATGCAACATGTATGGTTTTATAGAATTAGAATTTTGCTTTATCAATTCCATAACTATTCTCACGCTATCCTGAGAATTTTGGAACATAGATATTCTGCAGTAAATGAGTCACAATTGCCTTATTTTAACTCCAGGCCAGTTTGCATAAAGCTAGAAGTGTGAAATAGAAACACAACTGCTCCTCTCGAAATTAGACCTGGATTATTTAATTTATGCACCTCATTTAAATCCCACTGGTCTACTTCCCACCTGTTCCGGCCGAGAAATGGTGGAAAAACACAAGGCCCAGCGGTCACCCATCGAGACCAAGTAGATGGTTAAATTGACTGCTGAGATCACGTGATCGGGAAAGGGGGATGAAGGCCACGACCTGCAGGGGAGGCTTCAGCTTATTTTGTGTGGTACGGAGAAGCACGGGTGCCTTTCCAGCTCCCAAAAGCAAAGTAAAAATCAAAGTATCTTTTGGCCCTGAACTGCTTCTCTGCTGTTTAACCGGGGCAGAAACTCAATACGGCTTCCTGCTCAAAATGCAGAGCTGAAATTGCAGTCGGGCCCCGAAGATGTTACTGGGACCGACATGCATATGTAGAAAGGGACCTCACTGGCTTTGGGCCAGCTTCGGGAAACATCAGATCCTGACCTTTCCAGGGAGGATAACTAACCTGCCATCTTCAGACTTGCGGAAGACAATCATCCTCGCTTGCGAGGGATAGCTAGTAATAAGAAGTAATCTGGGCGATTTTAACTGCCCAGCCACCCAGTTTTAGCCGGGTGATTAGGTTTAAAACAGCTCTTCAAGCTGCATAATTCTATCTAGCTTTAACTGTAAAGAGTTATGTTCATTGTATTAAAACCAAAATACCTGGTGAATATCTGGTAAGCGAATGCTGCTGTAGAACTTGAAAAACGTAACTTCTGCCATATCCATTACCTGTTTACTAACTCTTGTTAAGTTAAAGCAAAATACTGCGGATGCTGGAAATCTGAAACAAAAACAAGAAATGCTGGATTCACTCAGCAGGTCTGGCAGCATCTGTGGAAAGAGAAGCAGAGTTAACGTTTCGGGTCAGTGACCCTTCTTGTTAACTTAACATGTTTGGCTTAGGTATGTGATGTTTAGAACTGAATTAACCACACCATCTTCTGTGTAATACATATGGCCTATTATTACTTCCTGTACCAACTTACAGAACATTAAAACTTTAAAAGCTATCAAACTATTCTATTTTAAAGATATTCTATTATAGTTAAAATACCCATAACATTCTGCCATGGATATGTTTATATTTTACTGCCACTGTTTGGTAAGTGAATAAGATATTTAGCAGATTATTCATGTAAGAAAGAGTGAGTGGGCAAGATCTGACTTTTGAGCCTGTTTTGTGCTGAGTTATTTGGTTCGGTTCGAATGTTATTGGCGTTATATAATTGTGTTCTGTGTTTCCTAAGATCACGAGAGAAAATCAGCCATGGTTCCTGCTCCTGATTGTTACTCAGTTACCATTGCTAGAAAATCCATACGTGAACAAGATAGTCTCGACAGTTGAATAGCCTGCCTCATGACACTCATTATCTAGGCACTCACCTCAAGTACAGTTACTTGAGGAGAAAGTAAGCGTTAGGCGCGAGTGGGAAATATTTTAAGGGTTGGGGGGAGTTGAGGCGCAGGAAAGAGAACAGTCACTGTGTGTATCATAAAATAGTAGAGTAAGCAATAGCTGTAATTTAATCTCCGAGTTCAGATGAGAGCCACAAATCATCTTCGTGCTTTATTACCTGTGAACCCTTCAATTAAGTTTTGACAACCTTAATTAAATTGTAGCAACTCCCAAAGATCCCTAATTCGATATATTATTTCTCTCGTGTAAAATATCATGGGAAGATGGAAATAATTTAAAAATAATTAATGTCTTTGGAATAAATAGCAGTAGCTCCCAGGCATAGCTGTCGACTGGTATGAAAGCAATACTTTCGGATTAGTCCTTCGTTGAAGCAAGAGAGTGAAGGCAACCAACCTAGTGCACTGTTAAGTGCAAGACTGACTTGCACACTATTAACTAGAGTTGCCTGAATTATTTTAGAATCCTATTTCTATCAATTGTCTTATGTGTGGTTAATGTATTAAATATTTTAATGTTTTAAATGCACATATAGATCCACCAAATGACATTAAATACAATAGGGGTGAATTTCTGCAAGGGATGGGGGTTTGTTCTCCAAATTATCTGCCATCCTTTTGGTAGAAGATCCGTGGAAATCATGGAGAGATGGCGGACGATTGGGAGAATTCCTGTGGCAATTTCACCCTAAGAGGGTATTTTAACTCTACCTCATCTGACGGGAATGGTGTGGGCAGGAGTTTGCACTATCTTAACTTAGCTAAAATCAGCCACATGAATGCTGTCCTATCCAAAGGTGGGGAGCTCTAATTTAGATGGTGGCATTACATCCTAATTAAATCAACGAGACTTTGCATACAATTTTAACTGCAGGCGACTAAATGGGCACACAGTCTCTGACGCGCCAATGAAAGAACAGGCAGCCTTCAGGCCACAGGAGGCCCATCTAAGTTTATTTCTTTTTCACTTTTCACAGGTTCCTTGTGGGCCAAGGTGAACAAGAATGCTCCTCCTGGCCCCACAAGGATACATTAGACTTCCCCTGCTCCGGGCCTCCCCCACTATGATCGCAAACTTTGTCAATTCCCTCCCTCTCCTTCCTCGCTTCTTGTCGGGGGTGACCACTTCCTCCTCCAATGAATATCCATTCCCACCTGCTGCCTTTGGGCAGGAGTCATTTTCCAGGACCGGAGCAAGGGAGGGGAGGGGTGATGGAAATCAAACAAGTTTCACGTTACGGGGAGGGAGTGGACTAAACGCTGTCCACTTTAGCCATTGCCACTTCAAATTAAAATCGGGCTTTCATCACCAGACAGTACTGAATTGTCAATTCCACCCCGCACCTTTTTTTGAATAATCACACCTTTTACCTGATTTTTTTTTCTTGCACGGACTACGAGTTGAAAAGAAAAATCGGGCGGGATGGAAAATTGGCTGCGAAATTGCTTTCGCCTGTTTTGACAACCGCCCAAACGAATTTATGCCCCATATCGACAAATGATTCCAAGACTCGTAAAAGAACTCCAAGCAACTCATAAATTCATTTTAAAAAATTGTGCTATTCCTTAAACATGCTTTTCTACTGATTTTCTGTAATTTTTTTTTTGTTTTCTGATATCTTTTCGTTAAGTGTTGTAACTGCCCTCCTGTGAGAACAAACTGATGGGGATGACTTTTCAAAGGCACACCTGAAAACACGCGGTAAAGTGAATTCTTACGGTTAGTTCTGTTATTTGTGCTGCTGCAGGAGATTTTGCAATTGCAATTTTTCATACATTTAACTAACGAAAATTCTTCAACACCTACGGTGTTCACTCACGCAGGTTTGAGTTCTCTAAATATTCAGAAGTGTAAAAGTCAATCGATTACTTATGCTATGTGTTGCTCCGTTTATTTCCTTCTGAAAATGCCAATTGGAATATTTTTAAAATTAAAGTTGTTCGTACATCATAACAGATTTGCACTAGGCGCCGTAACATTTCAAAGCTTGATTAGGGAATTGTAATAAGAACATATTTAATACTGCAATCATTATAAGACGAGCTGTTTGGAATTTATTGTACGACAAAACATTGTCTGATTTGTGGTAGAATGATTGGAGTTAAGCAATTGCGGAAGTAATTCCATTAATTTTATTTACGAAATCTAAATAATGTAACAATAAAAAAAACCTCAAGCAATCCTTCATGCTTTGTATGACATGTTTTGGTGTTGCGGCATGAATATTGCATTCCGCGGTTAAATTACTAGAAGATAATTGAAATAAACATAAATCAATTGCACGCATGATCTATTGGATTAGCTGCAGGGAGGAGGAGCAGAGGAGGCGGGAGCAGGCGGAGCAATTTTGCACTGTCCTTGTAATGCTAATAATTTGCATACCGCATTCTGATTGGCCAGTGCTTTGCCCTCCCGTCAGGGGTGAAGATGTTGACGTAATTGCTCACGTCGCCGTAACACCCCTCGCGATCGGCGCAGGCCGTGGTCCCGGATTGGCTGAGGTTGTGACAACGTATAGATCCGAATATAGTAAGAGCGCGTCACTGCACAAGCACCACCTTCTGCTCCGCCCAGTCCCGTCCAGCTACCAATAGCAAGGTGTTGCATGGCAAATCGCATCCAACAGAAAATAGACGGGAGGTGCGTCAGCGTAACTAGTGAAAATGGGGACGTCCCTGGAATTTACATATTCATAAGTTGGAGGGGACGCAGGGCTTTTGATCAAGTAGAAATTAATATATTGGATACGCCCCTCAGAGAGCGCCACAAGAACATCGCTTCAATAAAGTGAGGTCAGGACCTTCCATGCATCTTTAGGTTTCTAACAATATATTCGGAGAAGAGAATTCCGCCTCCCCACCCCCCACTCCTCCCGCTTGGCAATTTTATATTTCCGGCTTTTGAGACTGACAGTGACACGAGGTTTCGATTTAATTTCCTTTAATATGTTAAACTATTCGTAATATTTTTCAAGCACACAGCTCTGGTTTTAATCGAAACTAACTTGTCACAGAAGAAAGTAGTTCCAGGAATGTTACAGGAAAAAGATATTTAATGTCGATTTTCATTGTACGCTTAAAATCATTTCAGTAAATGGGAGTATTCTGAATTTTGTGAAGGACACCGAAGCAGGACAACTAGGACATATTAATAACACGTCCTAAACGATTTCTACTTTATAGTTATCTTCTTTAACAGAATCTTCGGTTATAAATAACACTTTAAAATGTGTATTGTAGAATTTGTATGACAACGTTGTATTGTTTTATTGAATCTCCAGTTTGTTTGAGTTAATAAATCTCTGCCAATAGGCATTAGGTGAGAAATATTGTAAAAATTACGGCTCAGCAATCAGCAATCTTATTCGTTGCACGCTTAAAAATGATGTACGAAAGATTTAATACTGATAGTCAGTTCGTATGCCCTATATCGAAAACAAGAAGAATATGTGCAATTTATCCGATATCCACCAAACATTTGCTGTGTAACTTATTTCACGGGTACATTATAATGTGAACCAACTGACTGTGAATTAAAGGCTGTGAATTGAAGCCAAATTGGCTTCGAGAGCATTTCGATTCTAGAAAAAAAAATCATATTTCCTGAGGAAGAAATACTCTGAAAGGATACTTCACATATTTCACATGTGAATTAATGGCTGCTTCAAGATCCAAGTGAACATTTATTGTAAAGTATATATTAGCATGTTGAATACGAAAATAGCATAGACGAGTTCGAATCGAATTCCCTAAGCACAAACAGAAGCAATGCCACTAATATTTATTTTATACTTGCTGCATCCATTGTTCACATTTCAAATATAGATTGTATTGGTATTTATTTTTAAAATAATTAATATATTGGTAAAAATAGAATTAATTATATTTTAAATCCATGATAAACTTAAGTTGTTGATACATCATTTTTGAGGGAAAGTTTATTATAATATTACATTGAACTTAACACCAATTGTACGAACTTTATTTACAATCCAGTTCTGATCTCTTGCTTAAATTGTATAATTTACTGAATATGAATAAATCCTTTATTTCGAGCTGTGGATATGTACCTGGCACAGCCTTCATGATGCTGGTGCACGGTTATATCTTGTAGTGTTTCACCCAAACAGTGGAAATAACTACACTGAATAAGGAAAAGCGTCAAACTAGTGAACGGAACCGGTGTATTCATTCACAAGAAAAAAACTACCGTTTCTGTTAACCCTAACTTGGAAACAAGGATACGGTTCTGGTAACGGTAACTCTGACTCGAAAGCAAAGCTACCGTTTTGCTCATTTTAACCTCAGTCAAAAATGCTCTTTCTCCTTACCCTAATCCTCAAAAATATTCGATAGCGACCCTGGTAAATCGGCATTTGTAGAATTATTATACAAGATTCAGTTTACACATACTATGTACTGTAACACATACATGAATTAATGTTAACGTTAGTGTGAAGAAGAGATTAAGCGTTGTTATAGAGGACTAAGTATAGAGCTGTCACTGTCACAGGCAGGAAATTTAAACATTATCAATGTGCTGATCCCAAAATATTAACATTTTGTGAACAAATTCAAATTTATTCCATATATTTTGACACACACCGAAATTGGCATCCGTTGAAGTTTCTGTTTGGGGGAAATCTACCGTCCACACTCAAATCGTGATTATCGAACTAGAATGTTTCTTATTAACTGGGTTGCATATAAATTCATTCTGACCTATGAAGTGGGCATTCGGTATTAATATTGATTTAAAATAAATGTCATGTCAGAAAGGGAACAAATTCCATTTCGGGCAGCAGTACGAGGTCACGGACACGGGGTGAATCAAAATGTCGACCCACACGCTGAAGTTTAATGGCCTTTATTGATTTTACATGTCACCTTCAAAGAATACAAACGGAAATCAAACAAATAAGATACAACTGTCGGTTTTTTTTCGCGTGTGGTGTCATGCACCGTTTACAATATCCATAAAATGTTCGAATCTTTAAAGGCGCTTGGGTGCACCCAGGGGTTTTGTGTAACACTTATTAATGGGGCTGAAATTCGAACATGAAAGCGAAAAATAATCCTAGAGATTTGAAGGTGTGTGGCATTACACCAGGTCGATGGAAGCACTCCACACTATATTAAGGCGAATGCAATTCAAAGGTTGGAAATAGGAGTGAAGCGGCAGCTTGTCGCATTGACCCGCCCTCCAGGCTGTACATCAAATACCTGATAACCTTATTCGCAGTTTTGGAAATCTCATCTTGCAAGTTTTGGTGTCGTGTTTTTTGAAACAATAAATGATACTGTTAGGAAGTGATTATCCACGGTCCTCAGAAGAAACGATGGGAGGAAAATATCACCTCATGCTGTCGTCTTCTTCAGAGATTAATTGTGTAAACATCGTAAGGAACTTGGTTGATTTATGTCAGGGGGCGTCGTGTGCTTTAGATTTGTTTGATAGTTGTAAAGTATAGTTACTTTGATTGGAGCGACTTGACTCATGCCGCGGCCAAGGTAAATGTTATGCCTTTTACACAGCAGGTTCGGCGATGGGGTCTCCCGTTGATTTATCAGCATTGGCATTGTTCCAGATAATAAAACTTCATAAAAATTATGCTCATTTCTTTTCCTATTGAGGTACCCTTGTCCGAAATTAATATATCATTCTACGACTCGGTTACTGCTACATCATTAACCTTTGGGAATGACGCGTATCAGTGTACTGACCTTAACTTTCGTAAGGGTATTTTCAAACTTCATGTCGAATTGAAAGGAGGAGGCTCGCCCCTATCGGTTTCTATGAGTCGTTCTTATTAACGAAAGTACGAAAGAGCACTTCCTTCAGAGAGATCATTTGTAACAAATTGGAGTCAATCTTTCTCTGCAACATCATCCAAAAAAGGTTAGCACGTTGCAAAAGAATTGGATTTTGTTTTAACTTTAGTCAGTCTCTCCCTATCCATAAACAAAGTACTTCCTAAGTCCGAATGAAGCAACGATCGAGAAGTTAAAGACTCCAGAACCTAATTGAGTGGCAGGCCTGATAAATTGATTCATTAACACAAGGACATTTTACTGAGAGATGTACAGAAACTTGGGAGATGGTGTAAATCCGGCGCAGAATTGCGTTTTTATGCATAAACGATGGCAACAAATGTCCGTGTGGCGAAATGGAAGTTGAAATGTGTCAATTAAAAAAAAAATGTCTCTAATTTATTTCCGCGTTCACACACAATTCCATTTCTTTCTGATCGTCACTAAGGTTACATTTGCTGTACTTTTGTTTTAGCAACAAACAGCGAATTTTCCAGCTCGCACCGGTCTCAAGTTGGGAGATTTATGCCGATTTGGAGAAACTATGCTCACTGCAGGTGCTTCGGCCCTCCGGTGACCACACCCTCACCCCATAGACCTGTAGAAGGCCCATAAGATTTATCACGTCGTTTGCTACAGATTAACTCTTTAACTGTGTGCACATTAAGGCACTCTCCCTGTGCTACCCGTACATGAATGCAAAACGTCAAAGTGGCGATGAAGAAAAGGTAATGAATGGACCATTGCATTACCCAGTCCCTGCGCTGACCGTTTATTTTATGAAGGTACTCGGCAGAATTTAGTATTTCAGTGCTGTTATAAAGCACTATAATTGTATGCACATACATGTTATAAATGGCATCTCTGGACCGATTCCCCATGCCTTGAGGCATTTCACACGATTCATCTCCACAGTCATTTCTCAAAAAAGACACAATCCGATAATGCTTGGAACGATCACCAGTTATTTGGTTTTACACTTACTCAGATATGTAATTAGAAACAGTTAATTGTTGCACAATTTCCTATATAGGGTAAATTAATCAAAGCGAATGCTGTTAAATCTAGCATCGTCACAAATTCCCCTTAGATTACGAAAGTATTCTGTCCCCCAATGGGATAATAATAAAACACTTCTGGTCCTTTTACGTGAAAAGGCAACCTGAGGCAGAAAAGGAAAGCTGTTGGGCAGATTCAACGGTACACACAGGAATTTTAATAAAAGCAGATGCCACTCACTCACCAATGGAATGTGCAAGCACTGTACAGTGTCTGCTTATGAAGGTGATTGGTTTTATTCATCGGGGTGTCAGCCTATTGAAGTAGTTCTAGATTACCGCCTTGATTTTGGGGTTTTTTTTGGGGGGGGGCGGGGATTCTAAATTTATCATAGATTGATGCGGTGAACACAGATGATGCATAGGGCTTTCCCCGCAGTGAGCTACTCTGCTTCAGTCCTGTTAAGAGATAGCGCTCGGAGATGAACTTTGGACATCTTGGCATTTGTACATCCTAATCTTACCCCTATTAGTTTTCCAGATATGTTCTAAACAAAGTCTCCATGAAGTAAAGCACACGTTATTCTCATGTGTCTAAATAAAAAAAACACACCAGAAAGTATATAAATAAACTGTCCACTGGCAAGTGGTACAAAGCTATAAAACACACGCGCGGTGAAATAAACAGGAATGGTAGTTCTTAGAAACATCAGCAAGAATTATCTGCAAGTGTTGTACAGTTAGAACACAGTCCAATGGACCCTCGCATGTTTAAAGACATGGGAATGATTGGTGAATTTTCGATGATCTCATCAGCCAGTGTTGGGTGCTTTGGAAAACGCTCCTCGGTGCTCAAGATTTCAAATGTAATCACAGGTGATGTACCAGCCGGATACCTCCAACCCTCCATCAGATTCAGTGCAGTAACGTTATTTAAGCAGTCCGCTCGGCTCCCGGTTTCTGACTTGATAGATTCTTTCACAGGGGGTCGCGGGCGAGGATTGCCAGAACATCGCCATTTATGAAGGGTACAGATGGCACTAATGTTGCATTTTGTATCTGATTTGGTCGTAAGAAACTGAAACTGAGGCGAAGTGTTCTTTACCAAGCCGTCTTGTTTACAATACAATGGACTTGCGATTTAATAGTTGGTAAACAATGGCTGGAGCGGCACTGGAGCGAATACGCGGAGCAATCTCCAGACGGTTGCTGGAGATGTTTCAGCAGTGTCTCAACTCGGGGGCTTACAGTGATCTAAAGGATGTGCGCGGTGTGAGGGGATAAGGATTTGTTCTACGATTGACATTCTGCATTATTTAAAACATATAGGACTCAAACTTTGAACAAGTGGTGTAAACATAACCAAACCGTCGGCGTGTGCTTGTGAATATGCACACTGTTGGTTGATCAGTGTGGGATTTCTATATTAACACCAAAGGCAATGATCTACTCTGGCCTTATTCCATCCCATAAAAGTTGGATCTATCCCGCCCACTAGTCAATGCAACTTTGTAGTTGAGTTACGTGAAATAACTATATTTGCAAATTAGATGATAATGCCGAGATTATAAAGACCGTTTATTATATAAATCATATCTTTAGTTCAAATTTTGCTTTCAAGAAATCACATTGCACGATGTGTAAAACGATTTAGTGTCGCTTAATGAATATTGTACCCATTTGTGCATGTTTAAAATATTAGATTAGCCCCACCAGACCTAAAGTCTGCCACCATTTAACTAGGGAAATGCAGCAAAATTCAGATAACTCTCCATTGCAGTATTTACCATGAAGTGGTTTATGTATTTAGCTTTGTGAGACTCGAACGGATTCCCCGGTGTAAGCAGTAACCACGTTGTTGCAATTTCTAATGCTGCCTCCTTCTCCCGCCCCTGGTGTTGCAGTTTTAAAAACGTCACTGGCGGAAGTGAGCCCGGGCTCCCCAGGTCACGTGGGCTTTAAGACCCGCCTGTTTATTAATCATTATTCACGACAGTTAGCCAATGGCGAGTTATTGCGTCACCCCTTGAGCCGGATTGGTTGCAGCCTTTGTGAGGTCATGCGGTCGAAGGCGCGGTTTGCCCCGCTTGCACCGCCCCATCTGGTCGCCCAGGTGAACGCGAGCGCCGCCCAGCGTCCAGTCCCGTTTACACAGAAAGTCCGAGCTCGCTTTGCCGAGCCACGACTGGCGCTTTAAAGCAGTAGCAAACCGCACTTAAAACTTCCAGCCGTGGAGAAAATGAGAAACTCGGTCGATGGTGCACGACCACCGCTTATTGCGTAAAATAACGTGAAAGTAATTTGCAAAGTATTATTAAACCTTAAAATATGAGAATTATTCAGATAATTTTGAAGATTTGTTGAAAATGAAAGCGAAAGAGCTTGAAGCGTATCACTTTTTTCAAAAGCCATATCCAAAACCAGCTTTGCGAAACACTGCACCAGTTAACCGAGAACATGAAAGCCGTGCGTTTGAACATGTTTTACAGTCCTTTCTCGCTCTCCTGAATCGCAATAGACACTGTACATTGCGGTATTCTCGGACTAATATTCCGAGAATTTTCAGATTTAATAATATTCCAACAAAAAAAAGCTTGTAGGTTCATAAAACTTCGGTGAAAACTGACAAATAATAACATTGCTATACTGTTTTTGCAACCCATCAAAAGTATTGGCTGCAGAGTACTACTGTGTTTTTAAAAGTGTTCTTATATCATTTGGTGAAGAAAGACTGCTTCACAAATAAACGATCCCTGGAGAACTTTTTTCTAATTAAAAATGTATGATATGAAATGCAGAAAATTGTACATTTCTGGAAATAAGTTTGCTTTTATTCTATTTATATGAAAAACAGTTTAGTACAGAGCCAACTAAACATCAATGTTATTTTTTTGAAGGAGGGCACAAACCCGAAGCATCAGTCTGACAATTCTGTCTACTGTTGCTGACCGTCTTGCTATGTAGAACCAGAAATTTCTGTTTGCCTTTCAGATATGGTTAATGTACATTTTTCAACTTGTGCCTCAGGAGCGAGTTGACCTGACAACATTCCACGCGGTTACACCTTTTTAAAATAATAGTCATTGAAACAATCGCCTGTAACAGAATTAAAGGACTCGTCCACTTTGTTTTTTTCTTTTGTTTTGTTCTCTTACATAGTGTTTCAGATGCCAGAGATTTATAGATGCCTGTCAGCTCATTTTTTTCATTGACCTGTTAAATTTGTACAGAAGGCACTAGCATGTATCCACATGTAACAGTTTTTTCCCTGCGGCGAGTTGTATTCACATTCTAAATTAAGTGTTGTATGTTTCTATTTCTGTTAACTCCCCTGGAAAGCGCATTGGAACGTTTTCTTAATTTAAAGGCGCTATATCAATGCAAGTTGTTGTACGTGTTAGAACGTTTCGCGTGACAAAGACAAAGGAAGAGGACAAGAAAGTGATGCCCTAAATTTACGAACGCATGTTCAGTTTGGTAGGCCTGTAGCCCAGATTATTGCCATTCATTTCGATTTCAAAATAATTCCGTACGTTGTATTATTTTTGTCTCATGTGTGGTGTCTATCACATATTGTGACAGTTCAATGATATATTTTGCTCTCCAGTATTTACATTCTTGCACTAATCAGGGCCATCCGCTTTTGAGCACTTGATTTTTAACTAAGGTGAATTGGCTAAAATGAAGTATGCCGTGGACAGATTTTAAAGAAATCTCGAACAAGTCTTATTGAAATATTGCTATAACTGCTGCATTGGTTACATTTATTACAAACACGTCAACAGCACATTGTAATTTGCACTCGTCATTATTGACACACTTGTGTTTTTTGAAACTGGCTTGCCTTGTGACAAGCCACGTATATTTGGAAGTCGAGTGACATTCTGATTAAGCTGTTATATAACAGTTGATTTTAAACGTTTACGTATGTGTTACATTTTATTTGCTTCCCATTTGAGTGCCCGAGTGACACGATGCAGACAAAGATTTCTTGGCCTGTTTTAGCTTTAGATGTTTCAATCATTAGCGGCAAAGAAAGGCCAAAGACCCCACATGCAAGTTTTAGTGCAAATGTACATCGAAGTATCTTTGAAGTTTTGCCAGACTGCACTTGGTGTTGCTTGCAGTAGCATTAGGTTGAGTGCGTTTTGTTCAGTAGCTGCCGAGAGATGGAGAGCAGGTCTCTCGGTGACTGCTGATTGACACACAGCACCGAGCTTAGTAAACTTCCAACAATAATTAAAAAATAAACAACACATAACTGAATTTGGAAAGTACCTTAAATGCAGATTTGAACCCTATTAATAATATGGTACTTCATTTGACTTGAATTATCCAGTGGTAGCAAAGAGTGGCGAAATCTAAAGTATTTCGATTGCCAGCTTTTGCCAAGTGGCTGCTCAGAAACAAATTAGCACACCATCCAACAAATGCAAAGGTTCACTGATCGCTGAAGTATCTTTCAAAGGTGTGGAAATGTTGAGGCGCTGTCCTACGGTGGCATTTATCTATTTTATGGCATTTTAAACGTTCGAGTCTCGATTGTAAATGAAACCGTGCTACTTTAAGATAATAATGTCCAATTTTAACTTCGAGTTTTTGCCAGATCTGAATGAAAGTTCTTGGTTTAAAAAAAGCTCAATTAGATTTCTCCAAATATGCAGCATTTTCTGAACCATACGAAAGACGCCGAAACTCTGTGTCGTGTAAGTTGCTTTTTCAGCAGTGATCTGGTTCACAAAAACAGAAAGCATAGCATTCAATTCGGCAGAGCAAGTTTCATGTTGACACATTTCGTATTTGAAATGTAACAATAATCCCCTCCCTCAACTCACTCGCACGCATTTCAGAAGATTTATTTTCCAACAACAAAATGCGGTAAATTGACGCCTGAATAGACAAGTTTACCAAATATTATTTTTAAATAATAAAGTTTGACTTTCATATATTGTCGATGAGCAAAGTGAGGCGTTTACATTCACCGTCACTTCCACCAGGGGGCGGCAGATACCAAGGGCAGCTCCAACTCTGGCCTTAGTTTGAGATTTGAACGCTTCAAAAACTCTTTGTAACGAGAAAGATACCGGGCCTGGCTCAAAGTGACAGATTTCTTAGCTGCGCTGTCAGTTAAAGGAGCTTTGGGTCAAGAACTTTATGTTGGCTGTCGAAATAAAATGTCCTGTGTAAGATTATCAGCAAGAATAAAGAATAGTGTGTCCTGTAGTATTCTGTTTAAAATAACAGGAGAAACATGCGCGGAGGTGGGGGGGGGGGGGGGGCACAATTGAAGACTTATTTGTCAGCGCTGTCTGCTTATTTGTTGATTCTGTCTGAGCCGGTTTCAGTTCCTTTTGAACACTTGAGAAATTAGTTTGGTACGCTTGAAAAGTCTCTTGAAAAGTATAATTTGTCACTAATATGATTAATCCGAGAAAAATAAGATTGCTTAAGTAACTTTTTTTACCCCATGACCCCAATTCCCCCGGAAAAGGTATTTATATTTGCTCGGAACAGTACCACATATTGTATACAACATGTGGCAGGCCCACTCAGTCCTTGGAAAGGACCGATTTGATTTAATTTCTACCATGTGAAATATGAGGCGATTAACTATGAAATCTCGACTCATATTGATACTGCACTTTGTGGGAACGATATAATCTCAGAGTTGTGGCTGTGCACATAGCATAAAAAGATGCGATCTTGCAGGATTTGGGAGGGCAGCAGTTTGGTGGGACCCGTCACGCAAGTTTGGTTTGTGTTCCAACCTGAACTGTTGCCAGTGTAATATTCCAAAACAAAATAGCAGTTGGCTTTAGGTCATGGTTGATACCTTGGAGCGCTTGTGAGAACTTTTAATATTGGAGAAAATGTCCTCGAAATGGCATTGACAATTCCACACTGTCGTTTAAACTCTGCTCTCGCTGACACGTTTTTTCATGCCGAGCTGGAGCAGATGTCCTGCTGATTAACTGCAGTAATAGTGAAATTTAAAACAAAAAAGGCTGAATAAATAAATAACCCAGAGCATATATAAATACAGTCCAAATGGGGGGAGAGGAAAGAATATCTCAGCACATTATAAAGTGGTCCACAGCCTTGCTGAATACCAGGAAATAAAGACTGAAATATATTCAATGAAGAATGAAAGTGAGGTGCGGCTGTATGTGTGATTAATTGTCGATCACTAAGTAACGACAGAGGCTGGGGCTGAGTGCAGTGTATATAATAAAATCGCCTACTGCTGTCTCTCTCCCCACTGGTTAATAAACGAACAGCCTGCAGTGTGATCTATGTTGTACTGATCAAATTAAAAATATATCCAAGACACCCACTTTTGATGTTACAGGTCATTCATCTTACATTTCACGTGAGTTGTAAACATTTTCAGTCAGTGCGTGGGGTTTACGAAGGCACCTCAGTTTTCTAACACCGTCCAGCTCTGCATTTATTTCCTGCTTTAGGACCTCGTTGTTCTCATTATAGGACTTCCACTGATACATTCTCGATGACAGACCAAGAATTTTAGCAGAAAAGTAAAAGTAGTGTCATTCCACAAAAGGTGATGTTTTTGAAGGTGTTTGATTTGTGATTTCGATTTTAAGAGGCCGGAGATGGAAAAGCTTTCTCAGGGCAGCTTTCGACTTTCCCCAAGCCTGCAGGCTTTGGCACGGGATCAATTTCTCTCCATTCCAATGTACACATTTATAACAGCCCTGACAGCGTCTCGGATCAGCACTAAGAATCTGCTCGTAAAGGCTGTCGGCAGAATGTTCTTAAGGTAGAGGAAAGGATTTGATGTCAGGCTTTTAAAAGATATACGTCTACGATAAACATGCCTGGCCCCAGTAATTGGCAAAAAATATTGATAGAAAAGAATACAACAAACACAGAAGTTACATTATCAAGAAAAATGGTAAATGAAATGGGTTTTAAAGGCGTGTCTGTGCTCCAATCTCAGCAATATTTCTGTTTTAAACTTGGTTCGTGTCGCACGTTTCTCATTCTCGTTCCTTTGTTTCATAAAACAAACGTGCAAAGGCGTCCCCTCCTCCTTTCTTGCTGAAGTCTTATGTTGTCCTGCATTATCCATTAGAAGTTTCCAGTCCCTGAATATTCACGGCTCTAATTAGTCCGTATAAAACGGCACTTAAATTAGCACAAAACAGACAACCGGTTGTATTTGAAAGCAGGAAGTCAACCATGAGACCTTTCCTCCCATTATTTCAAATACTTTGCCTTACTTTATTAATGTAAAACGATGATAAACAAAACGAAAACAGATCGAGCTGTGAATATTTGAAGTGAAAGGTAGTTTCAGTATCGCATGATACATGATAGTATTTCTTCTCGTGAAGGCTTGTTTTATGATAGGTGTATTGTATTGGACAATGTCACGTGCTGCTAAGCAGCAACTGTTCCTTAAAAAAAAACTTGCATTTATATACTCCAAGATATCCCAACGGGCTTCACAGTCAATTGAACAGTTTTGACGTATAATTACTATTGCACTGTAGCAGCCAATTTACACACAGCAAGATCCCCAAAATAGCAAATGAGATAAACAACCACATCATTTTTTTAAACTGATTTTTTTGAGGGATTGACATTGGCCAGGACACTGAGGAGAACTCCCCCGTCTTTCTTTGAATAATGCCATGGGATCTTTTCTGTTTATCTGAGAGGACATCTCATGTCATCTGAACAACAATGTGGCACTCCCCCAGTACTGCAGTGTAGCGTTGGCTGAGATTATGTAGTCAAGTCTCTGGAGTGGGGCTTGAACTCGCAACCTTCTGATTGGACCATGAGAGCAGTACCAATGAGCCCACAGCCGGCACTTTAAAGCTACAAATAAACATAGTCTCAGGTCATTCAGTTTAAATATTTGGTCAGCAAGCTTTTGTAGATTGGATCATATTGCTAGTTTCAGATTGCAGCTCAGAGCAAGCAGGCGGCATATTCTTGTTTTGCATCGGAAAAAAAGAGTTGAAGCCGACTACGATTTCTGAAGTGTGATGGCTGCTTGGGCTGACATACCCTTTTGAATATATCACTAGCAGTCCCACAGTGACATTGCTGGAGATAAATCAGATGATATCCTATAAAGACAAGGACATTATACAATGTAACTCAGAATGTCCTATTCAGCCAGTGAGGTGAGCTCTGTCTTTTTAAAGCCACCAAGTGTGATTGCTGTTCTGTAAATTCTGGATCAGGTCACTTAGCTCCAGATCTCATCACCAGCATGATCCAAACATGGACACAATATCTAAATGCCAGCCAGAGGAGAAATGAGAGTGCCTGCTTTTAATATCAAAGCAGTATTTGATCCAGTATGCCATCAAATAGCCCGAGCAAAAGTGAGGTTAATGGAGGTCAAAGGGATATTCTTCCAGTCGTTGATATAAAAGAAAATGGTTATGGTTATTGGAGGTTAATCATTGCAGGCCCAAAACATTGCTGCAAGAATTCCTCAAGTAAGTGTCCTCGTCCTAACTATCTTCAACTCCTTCAAAGTGATCTTCCTTTCATCAGTGGGCCTAGTTTCACTAGTGGGCTGATGATTTCATAGTGTTCAGTCCCATTCATAGCTCTTGCAATGATGCAGCAACCCATGCCAGTCCACAGGAAGATCTAGGGTGAGAAGTGGTGGGTAACATTTACACAAAGTAAGTGCTAGTTAATGACCATCGTGGACATGAGAAGGCACAGCCATTCTCTTCCTAATCTTCAATGGACTGCCATTGCTGAGTCCCCCATCATTAACAGCAAAGTCACCATCAACCAGAAGCTTAATAGGACCGGCAATATCAACAACACAGCTCCCAAAGCAAGATAGAGGATGGGTACTCTGTGACAAGTGACTAAGCCTGTGACCCTTCAAAGCCCTTCTCACATCTACAAGGCTCAAGTGAAAAGTGTCATGTAATACTCACCACTTGCACAGTGAGCTCGAAGAACCGTAACAAAAACTCTTCAGATATTGCCTCAAACCTTTCCAATTTATTTCTTCTGTTCTCTTTTCTGTCTCTATTTGCATGTGTGTATCACGTATACATGCTAGCATGGGCGCATCGTGTATCCGTAGGTGTTAACCAAATTAGAGTTAAAGTTTAATAAATTTCAACTTTTCTTCTTTAAACCTAAGAAAGTCTGTTTGTGCTGGTTTCTTTGCCTTATAATTGGAAAGCAGTGAACAAGGATTCACCAAGGGGGAGCTACAAACACAGTGTGTTTAAAATTAAACTCTGTTACAGTAAGACCAGGTGAAGGCTGAGAGGGAACCCCAGACACCTATCTCACCTGGTCGTAACATGGTAATATTTGCATTTTCTCCAGTCTATGCATTCGTTTTAATGCAGTACTGAATCAGGCCTAGTGGCTTAATTGCCATCACTTATAATTAACAGTATTGACTTGTGATTGGCCAGAGACGATCAAGTGATTTATTCCCCCTAACTGCCACTCCCATCTGCCCACTATTTTAAATGGTGCTGTCCATAATTAATTTTGCCTTACCTCTACTACCTGCTCACTCTATGGGCTGGATTTTATGCGGGCGGTGGGGGGCCCCGACGCCAGGGCAGAATGTTGAGGGGAACCCCGCCTGGGCCACTTTGGGGACCCAGCTTCATTTTATGGTGCTCAGGCAGTCAACTGCCTGGTGCTGGGGTCCCCATCCCTTTAAGGATAGGGATGTCGCCTCCAAGACCTTCCAGCCAATCAGAAGACTGGCAGCTCAGCAGTCTCAGCAGCACCATCAGGGGTGGTGGCCACTGCTAAAACTGCAGTAGGCCTGGGTTCAGGAGCAGCCAAAGAGCCTCAGACTGCAGGTAGTTGGAGTGGGCTCACTCGGGCCAGTCAGACAGGCCCCAGCGCAGGGTATGGGGGTGGGTGGGGGTTTGGTTGTTGAAGGTGGGAGGGATGTTGGCGTGGGGTGGCCTTTGCCGCAAGTCACAGATTTCCCAAGCAGGACTGTACCCCCTCATCCAGCCTGGTGTTACTGGGCGGCCTTCCCATGTGGCAGAGGGTCTCCCTGCTGTTGGTAAAATGTCAGTAGCAGTGGGCAGAGGCCTTTAAGTGGGCATTAATTGAAGGGCCTCAATTGGTCTCTGGGCAGGAAGGCTGTCCTTGGCATTTTCTGCCCCGGACAAAACTGAACAGCGTCATGAAGGCGATGGCCACCCCAACTCCCACCTTCCCTTGCTATTTTATGGGCACTCCCTGCCTCACTGCCCATCTCCAGAGGACTGACCCATGTATGATCATCAGGTTTCAAGCTGTGGCCTACCCACCTGCCCACTTGTTAATTTTTGGAGCTGCTGGCACTCCTAGCCTGTTTGCAGCAACCAATTTTGGGCCTTGGGCCACAGCTTATCTTCTCTGGCTCATTTCCTCATCAGTAGTGGTCAGGCCTTGAGCCTACCACCTTAGGCCACTTATCTTCAACACCACTTCTGAACTTGGACCTCAATACCCTTAACTCTGTGATCCCTGTCCTTTACCCCTTTCCTACACGACAACACTGACTACTCTTCGAAAGTACTTCTTTGGCTGTAAAGGTGGAAGTGAAGAATGCTATATAAATGCAAGGCTTTCTTTTCTTTTCCTTACTTGGTTACTGGGCCATGTGTAGCCATTCTTATTGTTTATTTCCCAGCACAAATATTTACAAATGCTTGAAGTGATTTATACTGCACAAATATATAGTGGAGATTCTTTAAGTAGCTTGACAGACTAAACAACTTGTTTTCCAGCTCAGTATTGGGATGAAGCCAGAGCTTGCATCAAGCTTTTGGTTTCAAAAAATTACAACTACAAGAATATGGTCAAGCATAACAGGGGTGGGGGAGTTCCACTTGACATGGTCACAGGGATTCCGCATGACAGGGTTATGGGGGCGGGGAGGTGGGGTCTGTGTGTCAAGGGGTCTGTGAGACCGAGTACGTGTGACAGGATCATGTGACAGTGTAACAGGAGTTATGTGGAGGGACACGGGGATCCATGTGACAGGATCATAAGGAGGTCTGCCTGATAAGATCACAGGGTCTGTATGATAGGATTACATGCAAAGGTGCAATTGTATGGAGATCAACAGCTCAATAACATGCAGAAGATGGCTTGGTTCAGAGATGAATATTGAGACAATCAATGGTGCTAAATCTTTCAACATTGATAAGAGGGACCACAATGGACAGGATGTATAAGGTAAATGACTGAATATCGTACTAACTCATTAAATGCCTTTAAAAACAAAAAGAGCTGTTTCACAAATCGGTGCTGGGGAACAAATCTTTAGGTTTTTTGAAGCTGAAGGATGTGGGTGAGTGAATGAGCAAGAGAGAGGGTATGAGGGCCAGTATGGGTACACAATGGAGGGGGAAGGGATGACAGGGAAGGTATTGGGGTAAGCGGAATGGGGCAAAGAGAAGTATGGGTGAGAGGGGAGTGTGTGGAGGTTGGTATTGGGGAGAAGGGGGAGGGAGAACAAAGAACAAGAACAAAGAACAGTACAGCACAGAAACAGGCCATTTGGCCCTCCAAACCTCCGCCGATCTTGATGCCTGCCTAAACTAACACCTTCTGCACTTCTGGGGCCCATATCCCTCTATTCCCTTCCTATTCATATATTTGTCAAGATGTCTCTTAAACGTCGCTATCGTATCTGCTTCCACCACCTCCCCTGGCAGCAAGTTCCAGGCACTCACCACCCTCTGTGTAAAAAACTTGCCTCGCACATCCCCTCTAAACTTTGCCCCTCGCACCTTAAACCTATGTCCCCTAGTAACTGACTCTTCCACCCTGGGAAAAAGCTTCTGACTATCCACTCTGTCCATGCTGCTCATAACTTTGTAAACCTCTATCATGCCACCCCTCCACCTCCGTCGTTCCAGTGAAAACAATCCGAGTTTTTCCAACCTCTCCTCATAGCTAATGCCCTCCAGAGCAGGCAACATCCTGGCAAACCTCCTCTGTACCCTTTCCAAAGCCTCCACGTCCTTCTGGTAGTGTGGCGACCAGAATTGCACGCAATATTCTAAGTGTGGCCTAACTAAGGTTCTGTACAGCTGCAACATGACTTGTCAATTTTTATACTCTATGCCCCGACCGATGAAGGCAAGCATGCCGAATGCCTTCTTGACTACCTTATCCACCTGTGTTGCCACTTTCAGTGACCTGTGGACCTGTACGCCCAGATCTCTCTGCCTGTCAATACTCCTAAGGGTTCTGCCATTTACTGTATACCTCCCACCTGCATTAGACTTTCCAAAATGCATTACCTCACATTTGTCCGGATTAAACTCCATCTGCCATTTCTCCGCCCAAGTCTCCAACCGATCTAAATCCTGCTGTATCCTCTGACAATCCTCATCATTATCCGCAACTCCACCAACCTTTGTGTCATCCGCAAACTTACTAATCAGACCAGCTACATTTTCCTCCAAATCATTTATATATACTACAAAGAGCAAAGGTCCCAGCACTGATCCCTGTGGAACACCACTAGTCACATCCCTCCATTCAGAAAAACACCCATCCACTGTTATCCTCTGTCTTCTGTGACCGAGCCAGTTCTGTATCCATCTTGCCAGCTCACCTCTGATCCCGTGTGACTTCACCTTTTGTACCAGTCTGCCATGTGGGACCTTGTCAAAGGCTTTACTATAGTCCATATAGACAACATCCACCGCCCTTCCCTCATCAATCATCTTCGTCACTTCCTCAAAAAACTCAATCAAATTAGTAAGACACGACCTCCCCTTCACAAAACCATGCTGTCTCTCGCTAATAAGTTTGTTTGTTTCCAAATGGGAGTAAATCCTGTCCCGAAGAATCCTCTCTAATAGTTTCCCATCCACCGACCTAAGGCTCACCGGCCCATAATTTCCTGGATTATCCTTGCCACCCTTCTTAAACAAAGGAACAACATTGGCTATTCTCCAGTCCTCTGGGACCTCACCTGTAGCCAATGAGAATGCAAAGATTTCTGTCAAGGCCCCAGCAATTTCTTCCCTTGCCTCCTTCAGTATTCTAGGGTAGATCCCATCAGGCCCTGGGGACTTATTTATCTTAATGCTTTGCAAGCCACCCAACACCTCCTCCTTTTTGATAATGAGATGACTGAGACTATCTGCACTCCCTTCCCTAAGCTCATCATCCACCAAGTCCTTCTCCTTGGTGAATACTGATGCAAAGTACTCATTTAGCACCTCACCCATTTCCTCTGGCTCCACGCTTAGATTCCCATCTCTGTCCTTGAGTGGGCCAACCCTTTCCCTGGTTACCCTCTTGCTCTTTATATATGTATAAAAAGCCTTGGGATTTTCCTTAATCCTGTTTGCCAATGACTTTTCATGACCACTTTTAGCCCTCCTAACTCCTTGCTTAAGTTCCTTCCTTCTGTCTTTATATTCCTCAAGTGCTTCATCTGTTCCTAGCCTTCCAGCCCTTACAAATGCTTCCTTTTTCTTTTTGACTAGGCTCACAATATCCCGTGTTATCCAAGCTTCCCGAAACTTGCCAAACTTGTCTTTCTTCCTCACAGGAACATGCTGGTCCTGGATTCTAATCAGCTGACGTTTGAAAGACTCCCACATGTCAGATGTTGATTTACCCTCAAACAGCCGCCCCCAATCTAAATTCTTCCGTTCCTGCCTAATATTGTTAGAATTAGCCTTCCCCCAATTTCGCACCTTCACCCGAAGACTACTCTTATCCTTATCCACAAGTACCTTAAAACTTCTGGAATTATGGTCACTGCTCCCGAAATGCTCCCCCACTGAAACTTCGACCACCTGGCTGGGCTCATTCCCCAATACCAGGTCCAGAATGGCCCCATCCCTAGTTGGACTATCTACATACTGTTTCAAGAAGCCCTCCTGGATGCTCCTCACAAATTCTGCCCCATCCAAGCCCCTAGCACTAAGTGAGTCCCAGTCAATATTGGGGAAGTTAAAATCACCCAACACTACAACCCTGTTACCTTTACATCTTTCCAAAATCTATCTACATATCTGCTTCTCTACTCCCCGCTGTTTGTTGGGAG
Organism: Heterodontus francisci; assembly: GCF_036365525.1. Lineage (NCBI taxonomy): Eukaryota > Metazoa > Chordata > Chondrichthyes > Heterodontiformes > Heterodontidae > Heterodontus > Heterodontus francisci. Next base: position 72,795,890 of record NC_090372.1, on the reverse strand, counting down.
GCCTGTAGTAAACCCCCAACATCGTGACTGCACCCTTCCTATTCCTGAGCTCCACCCATATTGCCTCGCTGCATGACCCCTCCGAGGTGTCCTCCCGCAGTACAGCTATGATATTCTCCTTAACCAGTAATGCAACTCCCCCACCCCTTTTACATCCCCCTCTATCCCGCCTGAAGCTTCGAAAGCCTGGAACATTTAGCTGCCAATCCTGCCCTTCCCTCAACCAAGTCTCTGTAATAGCAACAACATCATATTTCTAAGTACTAATCCAAGCTCTAAGTTCATCTGCCTTACCTGTTATACTTCTCGCATTGAAACAAATGCACTTCAGACCACCAGTCCCGCTGTGCTCAGCAACATCTCCCTGCCTGCTCTTCCTCTTAGTCCTACTGGCCTTATTTACTATGTCCTCCTCATTTACTTCACTAGCTGTCCTACTGCTCTGGTTCCCACCCCCCTGCCACACTAGTTTAAACCCTCCCGAGTGATGCTAGCAAACCTTGCAGCCAGGATATTAGTGCCCTTCCAGTTTAGATGCAACCTGTCCTTCTTGTACAGGTCCCATTTGTCCCTGAAGAGAGCCCAATGGTCCAGATATCTGAAACCCTCCCTTCTACACCAGCTGCTCAGCCACGTGTTCAGCTGCACTATCTTTCTATTTCTAGCCTCACTGGCACGTGGCACAGGGAGTAATCCAGAGATTACAACCCTAGAGGTCCTGTTTTTTAACTTACTACCTAACTCCCTAAACTCCCCCTGCAGGACCTCATCACTCTTCCTGCCTATGTCATTGGTACCGATGTGTACCACAACCTCTGGCTGTTCACCCTCCCCCTTCAGAATGCCGTCTGTCCGTTCAGAGACATCCTTGACCCTGGCACCAGGGAGGCAACATACCTTCCTGGAGTCTCTTTCACGTCCACAGAAGCGCCTATCTGTGCCCCTGACTATAGAGTCCCCTATAACTATTGCTCTTCTGTGCTTTGTCCCTCCCTGCTGTACAACAGTGCCAACCGTGGTGCCACTGCTCTGGCTGCTGCTGTTTTCCCCTGATAGGCCATCCCCCCAACAGTATCCAAAAGGGTATACTTGTTAGAGAGGGGGATAGCCACAGGGGATTCCTGCACTGACTGCCTGCCCCTTCTAGCGGTCACCCATCTATCTGCCTGCACTTTGGGTGTAACCACTTCTCTAAAACTCCAGTCTATGACGCTTTCTGCCACCTGCATGCTCCTAATTGCATCCAGTTGTTGCTCCAACCTATCCATGCGGTCTGTGAGGAGCTGCAACTGGGTACACTTCCTGCAGATGTAGTCGCCCGGAACGCTGGAAGCGTCACGGACCTCCCACATCTCACAGGTGAAGCACTTCACCCCTCTAACTGTCATTTCTATCACTAATTAGTTAATTGATATAAAATAAATAAATACTTATTAAAACTTATTAAAAACTCAGGTTGACTAGCTGGTTTGACCACATCTGTTTGTGGATTCCACCATCTTAGCAGTCATCCTGGAATGTAAGCTTCCTCACCTTCAATGTCTGGTGATCAAAATCCATTGTGGGTTGAATGTGTCAAGGAATGGTCATTTGTCTCCACAAGCATGGTCTGTTAATATGTAAATGTTTTTTTTCAGCCACGGTTGATCTGTTTAACGAGTCATTTTCTTGCTCCAACAACAGTTTAAAATCAATGTTCATGTGACAAAATTAATATGCCTCATTCTTGGCAGGTAGGAGTTTGCATGACAGTTTCTTTACATGCTTTGAAATTTTGACTCCAAAGTGTGTGCAGTTTTATTTTGACAGGTTCCCTGCCCAGAAGTCAGATGATTGACAGGCTTAAATAATGTGGTTTCCACCACACTGGGGACACCAAACGTAGACTGGGTGACCTCTTTGAGGAACACCTCTATTCAGTCTGCAAGAGTGACCCTAGCTTCCAGTTACCTGTCATTTTAATTCTCCACATTGCTTTCACTCTGAACTTAATTGTACTTATTCTGCTGCAGTGTTTCAATGAAACTCAATGCAAGCTCGAGGAACAGCACCTTATCTTTTGACTGGGCATCTTACAGCCTTCTGGACTCACCATTGAGTTTGCCAATTTTAGATTGTAACCTCTGCCCCCATTTTGTTTTGCTTTTCTTTGACTGGTTTGGTTTTTCCTCTGTTTCTATTTTATTTCCTTTACTTTGCTTTTGGACAGCAGCTATTCAGAATCCTGCCATTCACCACCTTCTCTAGACACAGCTTTTATTTCTTCACTTGTCCTATTACCACTCTCTTTGGCCTTGCACCATGAAACCATTTGTCATTTAATCTCTCTTGCCCTCCACCCTATCACAGACCTTCCCTTTTATTCTTCTTCCCACCCTCCCCCATTTACTTGCTCAAAACCTATTTCTAACTTTTCCCAGGTCTGTTGAAAGGTCATCGATCTGAAATGTTAATTCTGTTTCTCTCTCCACAGATGCTGTAACAGACTTTCTGAGTATTTCCAGCATTTTCAGATTTCCAGTATTTTGTTTCTGTGGTTGATAGGCTTGGCTTCCAGTTGGGCAGGGAGGACAACAGAGAAAATAAGCTGCCTGCTGCTGCTAGTGAAAGTGCCTGGGGCAGGGGGTTTCCGATCCTGGGATGGAGGTCTGATCCTCAAACCTGAAGTTGGGGAGGCTCTGATCTGCAATCCTGGGACAGTGGGGGTTGGGGGGTGGCGGGTGGTGGAGCGGGGGCTGGGGTGGGGGAGGAGGTGTGGTGGTAGTTGGTCTGGTCCATGGCCTTGTTGGGAGGTGTATGGTGGGGCCGGGGTGGGAGGGCGGGGTGGAGCACCTACCTTCTTCCCAAAGCTGCCCTCACCTCCCTTAAGCTGCTGGGTTTCCCGAGGCCTGGGAAACTCGGTCGGCCATTGTAAAACCTACAAAGTAAGTTAAATCAGAAGCTGAAGGCCTCATTAAAACATTTAATTGGCCAATCCATCTCATGGGAGTGGTTGGTGGTCTGCCCCTTGTCCTGCCTCTGTTAAATGCAGAAGTGGATGGGTTAGAGACAGGTTTGAGATTTTAAAAATTTTAACATCTTACCTGACCGCAGCACACCCATTTTCGGGAGTTGAGCTTCAGCCCAATTTGTCATTCTTTTTGTCACATTCCTGGTGTTTGTATTTCTTTAAGTCTCGGTACTGAATAATTTTTTTTAACTCATTTTTTTTGTAACACCCTCAAATCCCAAGAATCTCCTCCTTAGCCACATTGTTTCCTTCTCTTACCTCCCATGATACATTGCTCCATTAAGCAAGCAAAACTCCACACTTACCCCATAGCCTTCAAAAACCCAACGTTAGACTTGCATTCCAGGGAGAACAGAAACTGACGTTCACACAATATACAATTCTTTAAATATTTTTATTACGATTCATGAAGAAATAGCTCTATCCAAGTTATGTTTAATACTTCACACAAGTTATATGAAAATATTTATTTTGCACAAATTAAGATGCATGACATATATAAAAACATTTTAATATACAATTTATGTATCACATTAATTTATTTTATTCTCAAACCTCAATAATTCTATCAAAACTTGCTAATATACAATTTCATTTAATTTTTCAATTTCTTAAACTAATTTTATTTCAATTGCTGCATTATTCCTCTTTGTTATTTATTCTATTTTACAGTAATTTCTCTTTTAAATTAGTATCCCCAGTCTTTCTACAACTATACAGAGTGTTGGTGAGACCACACCTAGAGTACTGTGTACAGTTTTAGTCTCCTTACTTAAAAAGGGACATACTTGCATTGGAAGCAGTTCAGAGAAGGTTCACTAGGTTGATTCCTGGGATGAAGGAGTTGTCTTATGGGGAAAGGTTGAGCAGGTTGGGCCTATATTCATTGGAGTTTAGAGGAATGAGAGGTGATCTTATTTAAACATATAAAATTCTGAGGGGGCTTGACAGGGTAGATGCTGAGAGGATGTTTCCCCTCATGGGGGAAATGAAAACCGGGGGCACAGTTTCAAAATAAGGAGTCTCCCTTTTAATACAAAGATAAGGAGGAATTTCTTCTCTGAGGGTTGTTAGTCTGGGGAATTCTCTTCCTAAGACAGCAGTGGAGGCTGGGTCATTGCATTTATTCAAGGCTGAGTTAGACAGAATTTTGATCTGCAAAAGAGTCAAGGGTTATGGGGGCAGGCAGGAAGGTGGAATTAAGGTCACGATCAGATCAGCCATGAACTTACTAAATGGTGGACCGGTCTCGAGGGGCTGCATGGCCGACTCCTCCTCCTATTTCTTATGTTCTTTTTTTTATTTCCAAAATATACTTTATTCATAAAAATCTGTAAAAAATACATTACCAAACAGTTTCAAACAGCACCGAGTCAAAAAATACAAACAGTGCAAAGGAGATCAGTTTCTTTCAATACAATCATGAATTGCCTCACAACCCTTCCATTTCATTTGTCATGGCATATACATTTTTACATTTTACAGCAAATGAAAATTTTCCCGATACAGTTCGAGGGGTTTCCCATGGATCCAGCCCCTCCGTTTAGCTTGGTGGGGGGACCTTACACTGTGGTCTTTCCCCATTGAGCCTTTGTTGCGGCTGCTGCAAGCTTTAGTGTGTCCTTCAGCACGTCGTCCTGGACCTTGGAATGTGCCAGTCTGCAACATTCAGTCGCGGACAACTTTTTGTGCTGTAAGACCAGCAAGTTTCGGGCAGACCAAAGGGCGTCTTTCACCGAATTGATAGTCCTCCAGCAGCAGTTGATGTTTATCTCAGTGTGCGTCCCTGGGAACAGCCCGTAGAGCACAGACCCCTTGTGTTCTTAAGATTATGCCATGTTTGGATAAGGTAGACAAAGAAAAACTGTTCCCATTAGCTGATGGTACAAGGACAAAGGGACACACATTTAAGTTTTTGGGCAAGAGATGCAGAACAGATGTGAGGAAAAACATTTTTATGGAGCGAGTGGTAATGACCTGGAACTCACTGCCTATAAGAGTGGTGGAGGCATAGACTGTAGTATAATGAGCATAATCTGTTGCTGGGTAGATTATGTATATAAACCTTAAGCATCATCACAGGATGTGATGTCACGCGCCTGTACTTCTGTTGCTCAGTGTTCATGTAGATACCTTAGTGAGAAGATCTCTGTAAATAAACTCCTGTTAGTTTGATCCAAAGTCTATCCTCATTCTATACTATTAGCACACTGACAATATAGTACAGAGACAATCAATGATTTCAAATGGAAGTTGGATGGACACTTGAAGGAAATAAACTTGCGGGGCTACAGGGATAGAGCAGGGAATGGTATTGACTGGATTGCTCTACGGAGTGCTGGCATGGATTTGATGGGCCAAATGGCCTCCTTCTGTGCCATCAATCATGTCTTGAGACTGCACTGCTGTTGGTGACTGGGATTGATTTTACGCATTATATAGCTATCCTCCATTTATTGTCTTTTGTTGGAGAAACTTGCATTATGTAGTTATCCTTCACTCTGCATTTTACTGGCGAAATCATCCTCTTTTATTGGGAGAAGTAGCTGAGTTCTGTTTGATGCAGTTTGTAGAGACTCTTAAATAGATTTTGTAAATAGATTTTGTAAATAGATTTTGCTAAGTGAATGCTACAAATCCCATCTCGCCTCCAACTCATTAGCTGACACAATGGTGTCATAGAGACTCAATATAGTTTAAATCCAAATTTACATTAATTTGCAGGTATCTCAAGTGGCCAATACTACCAGATCTAGGTGTTCTGGTTTAAGATTTATTCACTCGTGAGGCAAAATACTGAAAACCATTCTTTCCCCCAAACTTTCAGACTCAGTAAATTGAAATGTAATTTCACTAGAACGGTGATGTAAATCCTGTTTACCCATGTAAGGTGGGATCCCGCTGCACTTCTGATGAAGTCACGGCAACGGATTGAGAGCAGCTTTGAGGAAATGTCTGGCCTATGAGTGAAAATGAAAGTGGGTTGCCTCGGCTTCAAAGGCTGGTTTTCAAGAGCTTGGGGTGCACATGTTGCCCACAGGGGTGCAGGTTGGAGCCTTCATATGGGGTTCTGGCAAGTGAAATTACACCATAATACATTTTTGTCGATACGATTCAGAATCAGATTATTTCAGTTTCAAACATGTCTTCAGGTAATTGCATTATTTTGTCTTGATATCTGGGTTAAACATTAAAATAAGCTGCCCGGAGACATCCACATCTCCATGGAGGACTTACTGGGATAGCTGGTTTCCTTTGTGTCATCATTGCCACTATTGTATTCATAACTTAACTGCATCAGGAACTACCCCTTCTCCTTGAGATGCTAATGTCAATAAGGTTACCAGACTAGATAGAAGTCAAAACTGGTTAACTTTGGTTTGCTGAACTAGCAAAAGAGTTTAACCCCAGTTGACATCCAAACAGTGACTCAACAGATAACTAACAGTCTGTTTGCCATTCACACCTTTATATTTGAGCGGTGAAAACAATCAACATTATTTTGTGTCACTAATGGGAAAGATTTGTTCTTGTCTTGATACACGCCTGCCTCTGCTTCAAAGGAAGGCAGGAGTACATTGAAAATGTATATCAAGAATTTTGCAGGTATCTATTTGGTTGCCTGTTTCCACATTGAGGTAGTGAGGAAGGGACTCTGAGCCATGTCTTTGTCATATAACATATCATCACATTTCAGTTGAAAGATTCTGGCAGGGACTGTTAAAACTTTGGATTATTACTTTTTGCAACAGTTTAAATGTGTGTGTCAAATATTATGGGGAGATTTTGAGGCCTCCTGTCCAGTGGGAATGGGGCAGTGGTGCCCCATGAATGTTGGGGAATGACATGCCACACCATTCTGGCCATTGCTGTGGTTGCCACCTGAGTTTGGTGGTAGATTCTTTTGATATCTATGTTGGGGGTTCTATGATGTACGAATGATCCCCATTGCCATTTTAGCACTGATCTGCACAGATTGCATCTTGCACGCTCCACCCAGTATCAGCTGAAAGTATTGCCAAAGAGCAGCCCACAGTTAAATCTTAGTTTATTTTTGTGGGACTCAGAGGAGTAGAAGTGCTTCTTCATCAGGGCACGCTGTATGATATTGAAGTGAGCTTGTTTTCCACTGACCAAATGCGATTGAAACCTGACCCGCAAAATGGACCAGGCCTCTCACTGGGACTGTTGGGGCAGACAGCAGTTGTACTCCTTTGACTTACTGTATGAAGTCCACACTGTGGAAAGGTCTACATATACACTACTGGGTCTTTGCTGGAATCTATTGCTTCTGTGCAATCATTGGTTTTGTAAAGAAATGTAACTATTAATTTTAGTCTGAGCGTAATGGCCTGACAGTGGTTTTTGTCCATTTTTTGAATTGGATAGGAGGACTTGGTGGGTAACCAAGTTAAAAGGCTACCCTCATGATATGAGAGAGCAAGTTTCAGTTCAAATGAGGCTTGAGTCCATTTATGGAGACTGCCTCTGTGTTCTAGATATAGCAATGTGTGTTGGAAGAGATTCCAAATTCTTATGAACAACCCCATTGATTTATGAACACCAATAGAATCTTTAGAATGAATTATCTGCCCTCCTCAGCATCCAAATTAAGGAAAACCTGCAAATGGTAGCGATTTAAAGTGAAAAGATAAAAGTTCAGAAATATACAACAGATCAAACAGCATCTGAAAAGAGAAAAGACAGATTAAAATACTTAGGGTGTCTACTCTTCAAAATTTGTCTTTTCTCTTTACAGATGCTGTCTATTTTCAATATTTTCCAAATCCATTGTCATGCTATTTTATACAATTAGGAGATGAATGACAGAGTTTATGAGCCAATTAATGGCTCTGGCACACTGACTAAACAGAGAGGTCATAGGTTGAGGCTTTATTGTTTATGAACAGTTCAGTTTCAAGGTGTAGAGCTGTTACTTACATGGTCTTATCGTGTGCCTTTGAAACTTGCAGTGCATTTTGAACATTGCCAGGAAGCCAATATTTGCCTGACTGGTTTGCTGATATGGAGTTGCATAGATGGCTGCCACACTGATTGGTAAATAAGTTAAGGATATTAGGGAGAGTGATGAGTAAGTTAGGACAACCTGAGGCCACTTAATAATGGAAACTGACAAATTCTGTTTGAAAATTTTATTTTTCACTTTGAAGGGAAGCTTTACAAATGTTCTTGTATGAGAGGACTGGGAAGAAGCAGGCTGTAAAAGAAAATAACAATGAAATTTAAGGAATTTGCATCTATATTGTGCCTTATTACATCTCTCAAAGTGTCCTGAAGTGCTTCACATTGAATGGATTGCCTTGTGCAGTTCCTATTGTTATGTGGATAAAATTGGTAGCTATTTTGTGCACATCAAGGTACTGCAAATAGCAATGAGATGAATGACCAGTTAATCTGTTTATGCCAGTGTTAGGCTGAGGGAGAAATTCTGGCCAGAGCTCCAGGTAAACTTCCTGGTTTTCAAATGTTGGTGGAGGGTTGTGGGGGGTGGTGACTGCAGGCTGCAGTAGCCCTCACTCCTGCTCCTCCCACCTCCAGAGGAAGGATAATAGAAGCAAACTTACCTTTTGGCAGCGCCGTTTGTTAGGCTGAAGCAATTACACCAAAACCTGAATGGAGCAAAGGACCTAAGCTTGTTTAAGGCTGGCAACTGGGATACTTCAAAAAGAGATAGCCCAGCAAAATTGGTCAATTCTGTCCCTATTTGCCATCTGGAAAGCAGACGCAACAAGGGCCAAATTTGGACCAGTGTTTTTACCTCCTTGATATTGCACAATATTTGTACTATTCTTGACAATATGTCTTGTCCTCAGTTTTTATATTCATTTCTCCATACCTACAGAGACACAGAGTTCAAAGGGTAAATTTTGCAGTGCCTCTTGCCACTGTATAGACCTTGCATGCAGCCAGCACATATTGAAATATTGTTGGCACACAACCTGCAATGCTCTATCCATGAGTTTCAACTTACTCTCCAGTGTAAATCATTTATTTGGAGCCTGTCTCTGTTTATATTTGTTTTGCTGTCACATCTCAAACTATTCATTAAGTTAGCATTTGTCCTTGATTATTAGTTTTGACCCAAAATTGCTCAGAGGGAGTTATGTTTTATATTCATTTTGATGCTGTCTCTGTGGCTCATGGCCTCCCCCCGGCTGTGATACTAACTGTATTATTTGACTGGTTAATGGCTGTCAGGTCATGAGTTTATTTGAGTTTTGATTGACTTTGATTTCACTGTTCGTAATAAAGCTGAAACTAAATGATTTACTGTACCTGGCATTAGATTACATTGGGGTCTGAATCAGTACTGACTGGATTTTGCAGCTCACTGGGAACATAATATTCATATTATTTCATATCCAGTTCATCCAAAACTCTGCTGCCCATATCCCAAGACAAACCAAGTGCTGCTCACCTACCACCCCTCTCCTTGCTGATTTGCATTGGCTCCCGGTTCCTCATTGCCTCCAATTTAAAATTCTTATTTTTGTATTCAGATCCTTTCATGAACTTCACCGCCTCCCTGTCTCTAGAATCCGCCAGCTCTAGAACCCTCTAGAAATCTCCATTCTTCTGACTCTGGCCTTCTGTGAATCCCCTCTCCCTTCTCCCCGCCACGGCCATTGTGCCTTCAGCTGCTTAGGTCTTACTTGCTGGAATTCCCTCCCTAAACTTCTTTACCTCTTCACCTTTCTCGTTTCTCCTTTAAGACTGTGACCAATCTTTCACTGACTTCCTTCTTATATCTCCTTCTTTGGCTTGGTGTCCATTTATTTTGGATTTAGATTCTGACCCACTATTGCCTGTTGGCATTCCCTGCTGCTGTTGAATTTTACCCACTACTCTCTTAAGAACAGAGTCACAGGCTGTAATTTTACGGTGGATGGAGGGGAGCCGGACTCCGACTTGAAAGTCAGCGGTGAACCCACTTCCGCCTAGCCCGGGGATCCGTCCCGTATTTTACAGGTCCCGGGCTTCAATTGTCCTGAGGCGGGACTTTCACTCACTTGAGGGAGGAAGTCCCGCCTCAGTGAGCTGCCGGCCAATCAGCGGGCCGGCAGCTCTTAGTCTCAGCAGTGCCACCGGGAGCGGTGGCCACTGCTGGGACTGCAGCCCAGCCGACGCATGGATTGAGGAGGGAAGGTAAGTTGGGGCATGTGTCACTAGGGCGATCGGTCCTTCCCTGGTGAGGCTGGAGTGGTGGTTTGGGGGGTGTCTTTGGTCCTGGGGGTGGGTTGGGAGGCGGGGGCAGCCTTCAATGCCATGCCCCCCCACCAGGGCGCAGAAAGGCCGGCAGCTATCGCTGGGCAGCCTTTCACGTCCCCAGTACACTCGCTTGCCATGGGTAAAATACCCGTGGAGGTGGGTGAGGGCCCATTAAGTGGTGACTTAAGGGTCTTGATTGGCCTCGGGCTGGAGGGCCGTTTCCCACCACCCGCCCCGCCCCCACCCCCCGCCTGACCTCCGCAAACTTGGCTGGAGGCAGAAGTGAGGCGGGTAGGCCTCCCGGAGCCTGCTGCTCAATTTTACGCTGCCCCCATGCCACAATCCGACCCGCTGGGGCAGCGTAAAATTCTGGCCATAGAGTTATATAGCACAGAAACAGGCTCTTCGGCCCATCGTGTCTGTGCCGGCCATCAAGCACCTATCTATTGTAATCCCATTTTTCAGCACTTGGCCCATAGCCTTGTATGCTATGGCATTTCAAGTGCTCCTCTAAATATTTCTTAAATGTTGTGAAGGTTCCTGCCTCTACCACCCCTTCAGGTAGTGTGTTCCAGATTCCAACCATCCTCTGGGTGAAAAACTTTTTCCTCAAATCCCCTCTAAAACTCCTGCCCCTTACCTAAAATCTATGCCTGCTGGTTATTGACCCCTCCGCTAAGGGAAAAAGTTGCGACCTATCTATGCCCCTCATAATTTTATATACCTCAATCGGGTCCCCCCTTAGCCTTCTCTGCTCTAAGGAATACAACCCTGGCCTATCCAGTCTCTCTTCATATTTGAAATTCTCCAGTTCAGGCAACATCCTAGTGAATCTCTTCTGCACCCTCTCCACATCCTTCCTAAAGTGTGGTGATCAAAACTGTACACAGTGCTCCAGCTGTGGCCTAACCAGTGTTTTATATAGCTTCATCATAACCTCCCTGATCTTATATTCTATGCCTTGGCAAATAAAGGCATGTATCTCATATACCTTCCTAACCACCTTATCAACCTGTGCTGCTGCCTTCAGTGATCTATGGACAAGTACACCAAGGTCCCTCTGACCCTCTGTACTTCCTAGGGCCCTACCACCCATTGTACATCCCCTTGCCTTATTAGTCGTCCCAAAATGCATCACTTCACACTTCTCAGGATTAAATTCCATTTGCCACTGCTTGCCCATCTTACCAGCCCATCTATATCGTCCTGCAATCTAAGGCTTTCCTCCTCACTATTACAACACCACCAATTTTCGTGTCATCTGCGAACTTACTGATCATACCTCTTATATTCATGTCTAAATCATTAATGTACATTATAAACAGCAAGGGTCCCAGCACCAATCCTTGCGGTACACCACTGGTCACAGGCTTCCAATCGTATAAACAACCCTTGACCATCACCCTCTGCCTCCTGCCACTAAGCCAATTTTGGATCCAATTTGCCAAATTGCCCTGGATCCCATGGGATCTTACACTCTTGACCAATCTCCCATGCGGGACCTTATCAAAAGCCTTACTGAAATCCATGTATACTACATCTACTGCTTTACCCTCAGCTACACATCTAGTCACCTCCTCAAAAAATTGTTAGACATGATCTCCCCCTGACAAAGCCATGCTGACTATTCTTGATTAATCTCTGCCACTCCAAGTGGAGATTAATCCTGTCCCTCAGAATTTTTTCCAATAGTTTCCCTACCACTGATGTTAGCCTCACCGGCCTGTAATTACCTGGTTTATCCCTGTTACCCTTCTTGAATAATGGTACCACATTTGCTATCCTCCAGTCCTCTGGTACCTCTCCTGTGGCCAGAGAGGATTTGAAAACTTGTGTCAGAGCCCCTGCTATCTCCTCCCTTGCCTCACATAACAGCCTGGGATACATCTTATCTGGGCCTGGGATTTATCCACTTTTAAGCCCACTAAAACAACTAATACTTCCTCCCTTTCAATACTGATATGTTCAATATCACAATCCCCCTCTGAGATCTCTGCACCTACATTGTCCTTCTCCATAGCAAACACAGATGAAAAGTAATCACTTAAAACCTCACCTACGTCCTCCGCCTCCACACATAGATTGCCGCTTTGGTCCATAATGGGCCCTACCCTTTCCCTGGTTATCCCCTTGCCCTTAATATACTTGTAAAATACCTTGGGATTTTCCTTTATCTTTCCCACCAATGTTTTTTCATGCCCCCTCGTTGCTCTCCTAATTACTTTTTTAAGTACCCCCCTACACTTTCTATACTCCTCTCGGACCTCTGCTGTTTTCAGCCCTCTGAATCTGCCATAAGCCTCCTTTTTTTTCCTTATCCAATTTTCTTTATCCCTTGACATCCAGGGTTCCCTGGATTTGTTGGTCCTACCCTTCAGCTTTACAGGAACATGTTGGCCCTGAACCCTCCCTATATCCTTTTTGAATGACTCCCACTGGTCTGATGTAGACTTTTCTACAAGTAGCTACTCCCAGTCTACTTTGGCCAGATCCTGTTTTATCATATTGAAATAGGCCTTCCCCCAATTCAGTACCTTTATTTCCGGTCCATCTTTGTCCTTTTCCAAAACTACCTTAAATCTTATAGAGTTATGGTCACTATCCTCGAAATGCTCCCCCACTGACACTTCTACCACTTGTCCAGCTTCATTCCCTAGGATTAGGTCCACTACTGCCCCTTCTCTTGTAGGACTTTCCACGTGCTGGCTCAAAAAGCTCTCCTGGATGCACTTTAAGAATTCTGCCCCCTTTAAGCCTTTTGCACTAAGACTATCCCAGTTGATATTGGGGAAGTTGAAATCCCCTACTATTATTACCCTATTATTTTACAGCTCTCTGAGATTTGCCTACATTGCTACTCCTCTATCTCTCCCTGACTATTTGGAGGCCTGTAGTACACTCCCAGCCATGTGATTACCCCCTTTTTGTTATTAATTTCTACCCATATGGCCTCATTTGAAGAACCTTCTAAGATATCATCCCTCCTACTGCAGTAATTGACTCCTTGATCAACAGTGCAATGCCACCTCCTCTTTTACAACGCCCCCCCCCCCCCCCCCCCCCCACCCCACCCTGTCATGCCTGAAGATTCTATATCCTGGAATATTGAGCTGCTAGTCCTGCCCCTCCCTCAACCATGTCTCTGTGATAGCAATAATATCATATTCCTATATGTTAATCAATGCCCTCAATTCATTTGCCTTACTTGTAAGAGTCTTTGCATTAAAATAGATGCAATCCAGCCTTCCATTATTCGCTTGTGCCTTATCAGGTCTATATTTGCTCTGCCTTCCAGACTGACTTAATTTCTCTTCTATATTTGGCTGTGCATTCCTCAAAAATTTGAGATTATTTACACTAGGGACCTTGATTCCCTAAAAAACACTACTTACTACAAGAATGTAGCAACTTCAAGAATAGTTTGAAGTTAGCTGCACCCAGGGACCCAGCTGGACTTTAATTAAAGATCCGACTGCAGCTTGAAGGGGGTCTGAAACACTGACAGGTGACAATGGAATATCATTTACATTTTCCACATACCCTGTATTCTTTCACATTTGTGTGCACTGGTCAATACAATTTGGCAAATGTTCAGTGGAACTGACTGACTGACACTGTTTTTATTCTTTTTCTTTCTTTCCTTTTCTCTCTTTATTTTACAATCTCAGTAGCCTGGCACTCTTGCGGAAGTTAAATGGTGACTGGTGTATGCTTAAGTACAGGACTTAGACTATGATGCTTCTGAGCATACTAGTTACAGTGTGGCATGAACCTGTCGCTTTCGTCATCTGTGTGATGAGTTATTTTTCAAGTGCTCAGCTGCTTGTTTGATAGGGAGGATCCCTGGTGATAAGCTGACAAAGCTCACTTGGCAGCCAAAGAAAGAGGAATCCTCTCACTTATGTTAGCCTAGCAGGCTGAGTATTCCCTCATGGCCAAAGGGGCGGTATGTTCAAGGTGCTATGGCAGGCTCTGCTGCTGGCTGCATCTCCATCTGGAGGGGCAATGATCAGAATACTTAGATTTTTTAAAAACCCAGTCATCTGAGATTGATCACTCCTGGAACCAGTCAGGAGTGGCCTCTGACCAGCAACATGTTTTTAATCAAGGACCAATCTACATTACAGAGGCTTAAAACCACAATGCTTCATAATGTAATTTTAAAAGTTTCATATTCAATTGTGATGGAGAGTATATTTTACCAACATTTTACCAACTGAGATTAATGTGCAGCAATGCACTATTACTATATGTACAAATGGAGTTGAGTCACATGGCTCTTTGTTAACATTAAAATTAAACTAGCAATCAGATGCTGATGAGTGGACTTCTGCTCATTCAAGTTTACCTTTTTCCCTTGCTAGAAAACAATACAGAACTGGCACTGTAACTCTATGCTGGAAACTGTAGATTATAAGCAGGAGAGCAGCCTTGGAATACCATTTTCCCTTGTTAGAAAACAATACAGAACTAGCACTGTAACTCTATGCTGGAAACTGTAGATTATAAGCAGGAGAGCAGCCTTGGAAGTATACACATCTTGGATGATCTTACGCTGTTGCACTGCAGGTACTGCTTTGAGACCACTACCTGTTTAGAACAGTGTGTGCTGAGCAGATCAGAAATTACACTGCTAGCTCCGGTTGTAATTACACTCAGCCAGTGCAAAACCAAAGCAATGTGAGACTACCCCCCTCAAGATGGTCTCAAACTGTTTGCCTCAATTCAATTTATGTGAGTTGGCACCTGAGTTAGAAGATACAGTATAACTTGGTCTACTAAAGAAATGTACAAATCTTCAAAAAAGGTACGGGGTGTATTTTGACTTTGGACAGTAATGTAAAACTAGCGATAAAGAATGGACAGCCTGTTTCACACTATCACCAATGGAAATAAAAATCGAGACAGCTGTAAAATGAGCTGCTGATTCACTATCACTCATTTAGACTATCGCACAAAATCAATTTTACTGATGAACAATACCCGTTAACATTAAACTTTGGAAGTATTTTGAATTTTATACAAAATGAAAACAGATTAAGTTGATCCTTATGTTATGGGTGTAATGGTCTTATTAACCCTACTTGCACCAGTCCATTGATTGAGAAATACAGTACAGAAGGTTTTGGACAGTTGAGGATCTCCTATTAACTTTGCACAGTGAAACTTTATTTTAAATAGTCCATTCCAGAATTAGGCTTCTGTGTTTTATGTTAGATATTCTTTTTGGGTGCAGTGTCACTGACTACTCCCACATGTGAGCCTTACATGAGAGATTCGACTTCTGGCGCCCCACTCTGCTCATTTGTAGCTGCATTCTGCAATCAGGGACCTGATTTGCATATTTAGGCAGCAGTATACTTGTTTCGGATAGATGGCCTGCTTGCCCATTTACAACAAATATTGCATTAGGCAGGCCTTGGGATTCAAGGGACCAGTTGAGGTGATGCCCTTTATTTTCAAATGATGGCTGCCAGTTTTCAGGTGCTAATTAGATGGGAGCACATCAAACATATACTAATCATGCAATCTATCAGATCGAGGCTCAGAGTACAAACCAATAGATGAATACATTTAACATTAAACAGTTCAGTACACCCAGTACACTGTGAGTAAACCTTTTATTGTTCTTCTCACAATGTCAGATCAACAACAATTGCTTCTCCTCTGCTACCTCATAACTTAAAATTGATCCTTGAAGCATGGTTTCTAAATTCTAACATCCATGAACAGCCATTTTCAAGTAAGTTTACTGGATAGTGATCAGGAATGGGAAGGCTCACAGATTTTTCTACTCCTGAGCACAGGGACATTGAGCAAAACTGTTGCACCCCAAATACTGTAGGCCTGAGGCCTGCAGCCACTACTTTTGTACTTTTGTACTGGCTAATTCCAAACACAAATCAGGAATTGAATCTGGGGCCCACCAGACCATTGGAGGTGCTGAATACTAATATTTAACAATTGTTTTCAGTTTGTCGATTCAAGTGATATAGTCTTTCTTCGACACACACTCTTACATAAACATAAAAATATATATATCACATATGCCTTCACACTCATTAACAGATACACACTGACATTGAATTGACTTCAATTTCCATGCATATACTTATACATGCAATCACGCTGTAAGATGCATTCACAGATAGCCATGTATTCACATGAGCACATACCAATACAATAACAACTACAGTAACTTGTATTTATATAGTGCCTTTAACATAATGAAACACCCCAAGGCACTTCACAGGGACAATACAAAACAAGATACAACACTGAGCCAAATAAGTAGATATTCGGGCGGCTGACCAAAAGCTTGGCCAAAGAGGTAGATTTTAAGGGATGTCTTAAAGGAAAGAGAGGTAGAGAGCTGGAGAGGTTTAGGGATGGAATTCCAGAGAGCAGGGCCCAGGCAGCTGAAGGCAAGGCCACCAATGGTGGAGCAATTATAATTGGGGATGCTCAAGAGGCTAGAATTAGAGGAGTGCAGATATCTCTGAGGGTTGTAGGCAGGAGGAGATTACAGAGATAGGGAGGGGCCAGGTCATGGCGAGATTTGAAAACAGGATAAGAATTTTAAAATTGAGGAGTTACTTAACCGGGAGCCAATGTAGGTTAGCAAGCACAGGGGTGATGGGCGAATGGGATTTGGTGTGAGTTTGGACACGAGCAGCAGATTTTTATGGAGGTAGAATGTGGGAGGCTGGCCAGAAGTACATTAGAGTAGTTAAGTCCAGAGATCCAGAAGTAACAAAGGTATTGATGAGGGTTTCAGAGGCAGTTGAGTTGAGACGGGGCAGGATTGGGCGATGTTACAGAGGTGGAAATAGGTGTTTTTAGAGATGGCCCGGATATGTGTTCGGAAGCTCATCTTGGGGTCAAGTATGACATTAGAAAGAGTGAAAATAGATAAGTCCCCTGGGCCAGATGGGATTTATCCTAGGATTCTCTGGGAAGCCAGGGAGGAGATTGCAGAGCCGTTGTTGTTGATCTTTATGTCGTCATTGTCGACAGGAGTAGTGCCGGAGGACTGGAGGATAGCAAATGTTGTCCCCTTGTTCAAGAAGGGGAGTAGAGACAGCCCTGGTAATTATAGACCTGTGAGCCTTACTTCGGTTGTGGGTAAAATGTTGGAAAAGGTTATAAGAGATAGGATTTATAATCATCTTGAAAAGAATAAGTTCATTTGCAATAGTCAGCACGGTTTTGTGAAAGGTAGGTCGTGCCTCACAAACCTTACTGAGTTTTTCGAGAAGGTGACCAAACAGATGGATGAGGGTAAAGCCGTGGATGTGGTGTATATGGATTTTAGTAAGGCGTTTGATAAGGTTCCCCACGGTAGGCTATTGCAGAAAATACGGAAGTATGGGGTTGAAGGTGATTTAGAGCTTTGGATCAGAAATTGGCTAGCTGAAAGAAGACAGAGGGTGGTGGTTGATGGCAAATGTTCATCCTGGAGTTTAGTTACTAGTGGTGTACCGCAAGGTTCTGTTTTGGGGCCACTGCTGTTTGTCATTTTTATAAATGACCTGGATGAGCGTGTAGAAGGGTGGGTTAGTAAATTTGCGGATGACACGAAGGTCGGTGGAGTTGTGGATAGTGTCGAAGGGTGTTGTAGGGTACAGAGGGACATAGATAGGCTGCAGAGCTGGGCTGAGAGATGGCAAATGGAGTTTAATGCGGAGAAGTGTGAGGTGATTCACTTTGGAAGGAGTAACAGCAATGCAGAGTACTGGGCTAATGGGAAGATTCTTGGTAGTGTAGATGAGCAGAGAGATCTTGGTGTCCAGGTACATAAATCCCTGAAAGTTGCTACCCAGGTTAATAGGGCTGTTATGAAGGCATATGGTGTGTTAGCTTTTATTAGTAGGGGGATCGAGTTTCGGAGCCACGAGGTCATGATGCAGCTGTACAAAACTCTGGTGAGGCCGCACCTTGAGTATTGCGTGCAGTTCTGGTCACCGCATTATAGGAAGGATGTGGAAGCTTTGGAAAGGGTGCAGAGGAGATTTACTAGGATGTTGCCTGGTATGGAAGGAAGGTCTTACGAGGAAAGGCTGAGGGACTTGGGGTTGTTTTTGTTGGAGAGAAGGAGGAGGAGAGGTGACTTAATAGAGACATACAAGATAATCAGAGGGTTAGATAGGGTGGATAGTGAGAGTCTTTTTCCTCGGATGATGATGGCAAACACGAGGGGACATAGCTTTAAGTTGAGGGGTGAAAGATATAGGACAGATGTCAGAGGTAGTTTCTTTACGCAGAGAGTAGTAGGGCGTGGAACGCCCTGCCTGCAACAGTAGTAGACTCGCCAACTTTAAGGGCATTTAAGTGGTCATTGGATAGACACATGGATGAAAATGGAATAGTGTAGGTCAGATGGTCGGCGCAACATCGAGGGCCGAAGGGCCTGTACTGCGCTGTAATGTTCTAATGTTCTAATGTTCTAATGTTCAAAGCTGTGAGCAATCTGGTTCAGCCTTGGACAGTTGCTAAGGAGGAGGATGGAACTGGTGGTGAGGGAACGGAGTTTGTGGCAGGAACATAAGACAATGGCTTCAGGCTTCCAATATTTAATTGGAGGAAATTTCTGCTCATCCAGTACTGTGTGTCAGATAAGCAGTCTGATAATTTAGAGACACTGGAGGGGTAAAAAGAGGTGGTGGTGAAGTAGTTCTGAAGAAGGGTCTCTGACCTGCAACGTTAACTCAGCTTCTCTCTGCACAGATGCTGCCAGGCCTGCTGAGTATTTCCAGCATTTCTTGTTTTTATTTCAGATTTCCAGCATCTGCCGTATGTTGCTTTGATTATTATGGTGGTGAAGTAGAGTTGGTTGTCATCAGCATACATATATATATATATATATATATATATGGTGTTGTGACTTGTGGAGAAGTGGGACTGAATTCACAGTGCACTTCTCCCGCCTCAGTCGTAACATTTAGAATTTAGAATTTAGAACATTACAGCGCAGTACAGGCCCTTCGGCCATCGATGTTGCGCCGCCCTGTGAAACCATCTGACCTACACTATTCCATTTTCATCCATGTGTCTATCCAATGTCCACTTAAATGCCCTTAAAGTTGGCGAATCTACTACTGCTGCAGGCAGGGCGTTCCACGCCCTTACTACTCTCTGAGTAAAGAAACTACCTCTCACATCTGTCCGATATCTATCACCCCTCAACTTGAAGCTATGTCCCCTCGTGTTTGCCATCACCATCCGAGGAAAAAGACGCTCACTATCCACCCTATCTAACCCTCTGATTATCTTATATGTCTCTATCAAGTCACCTCTCCTCCTCCTTCTCTCCAACGAAAACAACCTCAAGTCCCTCAGCCTTTCCTCGTAAGACGTTCCCTCCATACCAGGCAACATCCTAGTAAATCTCCTCTGCACCCTTTCCATAGCTTCCACATCCTTCCTATAATGCAGTGACCAGAACTGCACGCAATACTCCAGGTGCGGTCTCACCAGAGTTTTGTACAGCTGCAGCATGACCTCGTGGCTCCGAAACTCGACCCCCCTACTAATAAAAGCTAACACACCATATGCCTTCTTAACAGCCCTATTAACCTGGTTAGCAACCTTCAGGGATTTATGCACCTGGACACCAAGATCTCTCTGTTCATCTACAGTACCAAGAATCCTCCCATTAGCCCAGTACTCTGCATTCCTGTTACTCCTTCCAAAGTGAATCACCTCACACTTTTCCGCATTAAACTCCATTTGCCATCTCTCAGCCCAGCTCTGCAGCCTATCTATGTCTCTCTGTACCCGACAACATCCTT
The DNA here is from genome assembly GCF_036365525.1 of Heterodontus francisci. NCBI lineage: Eukaryota > Metazoa > Chordata > Chondrichthyes > Heterodontiformes > Heterodontidae > Heterodontus > Heterodontus francisci. The sequence continues at coordinate 72,775,859 of NC_090372.1, read as the reverse complement.
CGGCACTATCCACAACTCCACCGACCTTAGTGTCATCTGCAAATTTACTAACCCACCCTTCTACACCCTCTTCCAGGTCATTTATAAAAATGACAAACAGCAGTGGCCCTAAAACAGATCCTTGCGGTACACCACTAGTAACTAAACTCCAGGATGAACATTTGCCATCAACCACCACCCTCTGTCTTCTTTCAGCTAGCCAATTTCTGATCCAAAGCTCTAAATCACCTTCAACCCCATACTTGCGTATTTTCTGCAATAGCCTACCGTGGGGAACCTTATCAAACGCCTTACTGAAATCCATATACACCACATCCACTGCTTTACCCTCATCCACCTGTTTGGTCACCTTCTCGAAAAACTCAATAAGGTTTGTGAGGCACGACCTACCCGTCACAAAACCGTGCTGACTATCTCTAATGTACTTATTCTTTTCAAGATGATTATAAATCCTGTCTCTTATAACATTTTCCAACATTTTACCCACAACCGAAGTAAGGCTCACAGGTCTATAATTACCAGGGCTGTCTCTACTCCCCTTCTTGAACAAGGGGACAACATTTGCAATCCTCCAGTCTTCCGGCACTATTCCTGTCGACAATGACGACATAAAGATCAAGGACAAAGGCTCTGCAATCTCCTCCCTAGCTGCCCAGAGAATCCTAGGATAAATCCCATCTGGCCCAGGGGACTTATCTATTTTCACACTTTCCAAAATGGCTAACACCTCCTCCTTGTGAACCTCAATCCCATCTAGCCTCGTAGCCTGAATCTCAGTATTCTCAACAACATTTTCTTTCTCTACTGTTTAACATATTTAATTAGGGGCTCTCTTTCTGGGATAAAACCAACACTGACAATGTTCAATTGTAAGTGGGGTAATAATAATTGGAAAAGGGAAAATAAAAAGAACCAGGTTTCTTGTATAATAAAATTTACACCACTAACAGTTGCTGCGACTTTTCTGGGGAAGGAAAATGTATCCCTCAGTGATTTGAGATATTTAACCAAGGTTAAACTAAAGGATTTGGCAGATCTGTTGGCATGAGAATTGCAAACAGGGGCTAATAAAGCAAACGTGATTGAAGTAATAGCACAACATTTGGAATTGGAAGAAGAAGAAGGCAAATCAGAGGGTAAAGCAGTTGAATTAGCTAAAATTCCATTACAGATGAGGCAGCTTGAACTTGAGCAGGAAAAAGAAATAGAATTGGAAAGACTTAAGCTTGAATTTCAAAGAGAAAGTGAAAGAGAAAAAGAGGAATTTGAATTAAAAAAGATGGAACTAAGACAAAGGGGTTGTCTTGACTCCAGTGAAAATTCTGGTCAGAAAGAATCTGAGTCTGGCCCAGGACCCATTGAAAAAGCCATTTAAATATATACAAGCTCTCCCTAAGTTTGGGGAAAGGGACGTAGAGGCACTTTTAAAATTTCTTTTGAAAAGATAGCCAAACAAATGAAATGGCCAAAGGAAAGCAGGAAACTGCTTATGCAAAGCAGGTTGATGGGCAGAGCTCGTGAAGGTTATGCCATGCTTCCTGAAGAGGCTTCTGCAGATTATGAGATGGCAAAAAAGGCTATTCTCACTGCGTATGAGTTAGTCCTTGAAGCTTACAGACAGAAATTTCGGAACCGGCAGAGATTGGCTGGGCAGACTTACATAGAATTTGAGAGGGTAAAACAAATTAATTTTGATCGTTGGATATGGGCATTAAAGGTGGAAACCATGTATGAGAACCTTAGAGAACTGATTCTCCTGGAAGAATTTAAAAATTCGCTCCCTCCGGTAGTAAGAGCTCATGTAGAGAACCAGAAGGTTTCAATAGCCAGACAGGCAGCGGAAATTGCTGATGGTTATGAGCTTGTGTTTAAGTCCAAACCCTTTGTCCATCACTCCCACAAACCTGAGAAGGATAGAAGGTGGGAGAGTGAAAGGAAGGCAAGTAGCTGGGGACAAGAAGGGACAGCTGGGAACACCCCAGGATCCTCTCCTCAGTCCAGAAAGGGGCTGAGAGTGGAATTGAGGTCTGCAAGCCCAAATTTTACCATTGCCATAAGTTGGGATATCTTCGAGCAGAATGCTGGAAGTTGCGGGGTAAACCCCTGGGGCTTATTGGGGTGCACAAAGCCAGTGCAGTGAAAGGGTCCCTGATTGAGAGTACAGCGGATCAGGCTGTAGGTCTGACTGCAGCTGTAAGGCCAAGTACAAAAAACACTGAGTGTATGGGTTGTGAATAAGACACCAGAGAGTTAGTTTAGAGATACAGCACTGAAACAGGCCCTTCGGCCCACCAAGTCTGTGCTGACCATCAACCACCCATTTATACTAATCCTACACTAATCCCATATTCCTACCACATCCCCACCTGTCCCTATATATTTCCCTACCACCTACCTATACTAGGGGCAATTTATAATGGCCAATTAACCTATCAACCTGCAAGTCTTTGGCATGTGGGAGGAAACCGGAGCACCCGGAGGAAACCCACGCTGACACAGGGAGAACTTGCAAACTCTGCACAGGCAGTAGCCAGAGTCGAACCCAGGTCCCTGGAGCTGTGAGGCTGCGGTGCTAACCACTGCGCCACTGTGCCGCCAAATTCTTGTCAAAAGGAAAAATTACTCCTTATCACTCAAGTGAGGCAACCAAATCTATAGTTATACTTAGGGATATAGGAGCTACCCAAACTCTTTTGCTGGGGAAAGGCATAACATTTCCACCAGAGAGCGCCCTGAACACTTAAGTTTTAGTGAATGGTATTGGCGGGGAGTATATACCCATATCTTTGAATCGAGTGCACCTAGAGTGTGACCTAATGTCTGGAAGGGTAACTATAGGAGTTATCCTGAGCTTGCCAGCAGACGGAGTTGATCTTCTCCTGGGGAATGATTTGGCCGGAACAAAAGTAGTAGCTTCGCCAGTAGTTATGGAAAAACCAAGTGAAGTTAAAGAGACAGAACAGTTACAGGAAAAGATTCAAGGAATTTTTCCCTCTTGTGTAGTAACCCGAGCGATGGCTAAACAAGTTCCACTGTCAGAGGTAAAACTGGCACCACGGTCAGATAGCCGAATATCTGAAACTTTCCTTGGGGATTTAGATTATCCAAATGAAATATTTAACAAGTCTTCTCTGACCCAGAGTTGAAAAAGATGGTATAAACAGTTCCTACAGAAGCTGAGGCAAAAGGAGTTCTAGGAGGCTATTATACTGAAAATGGGTTCTGATGAGGAAGTGGAGACCTTCTCACAGACCTGTGGACGAAGACTGGAAGGTTGTTTATCAGATAATGGTACCGCCTAAGTATCGCCGGGAACTATTAAGGTTAGCGCATGGGATTCCTCTAGCGGGACATATGGGGATCTGGAAGACCAAAGCACGTCTACATCAGCATTCTTACTGGCCAGGTCTTTCCAAGGATGTGGTGCAGTTTTGTAAAACGAGCCATACGTGCCAGATTGTGGGAAAACCGTAACCTGCCATAAAACCGGCACCTCTAATTCCCATACCAATTATCGGGGAACCATTTAGTAGGGGCATAGAGTCATAGAGTTATACAACACAGCCCATCGTGTCTGTGCCGGCCATCAAGCACCTAACTATTCTAATCCCATTTTCCAGCACTTGGCCTGAAGCCTTGTATGCTATGACGTTTCAAGTGCTCATCTAAATACTTCTTAAATGTTGTGAGGGTCCCTGCCTCTACCGCCCCTTCAGGCAGTGCATTCCAGATTCCAACCACCCTCTGGGTGAAAATATTTTTCCTCAAATCCCTTCTAAGTCTCCTTCCCCTTACATTAAATCTAAGTGTGTTGGTAGACTGTGTAGGACCCTTACTGAAAACAAAATCATGGATATGGCTACTCGATTCCCAGAGGCCATTGCCTTGAGAAAAATTTCTGCTAAGATAGTGGTAGAGATGTTAACCCAGTTCTTCACTAAATATGGATTACCGATTGAAGTTCGGTCAGATCAAGGTTACAATGTTATATTTAAAATTTCTCAGGAAGTTATGGGTAACTTAGATATAACACAGTTAAAGTCTTCAGCACACCACCCACAGACACAAGGAGCTTTAAAAAAGTACCATCATACCCTCAAAACAATGAGTAGGGCAGAGTGTCATGAATATCCTCATGATTAGGATAAAGGGCTAGAATTTCTTTTGTTTGCCACTAGGGATTCACCTAATGAATCTACAGATTTTAGTCCTTTTGAATTAGTTTATGGACATGAGATAAGAGGTCCTCTAAAACTAATCAAAGAAAGATCTTTGGGACAGAAAGATGAATCCTCTGTACTAGATTATGTATCTGTGTTCCGAGAACGTCTCCCGGGAGCCTGCAATGTGGCTCAGGAACACCTTAAAGCTTCCCAAACCACTATGAGAAAATGGGCAGACAAGCATGCTAAGACCCAAGCTTTTCGGCCAGGGGATAAAGTGTTGGTATTAATGCCTTTACAGGGTGAACCATTAAAAGCACAGTTCAGTGGTCCATATAAAGTGGTCAAAAGAATTGGTGAAGTAAATTATTTGATTGACACCCCAGATTGCTGGAAAAAGAATCAACTGAGTCATATCAATATGTTAAAACAATATTATCACCGGGAGGAGGATAAGCAAACACAGGTATGTCGGGTAGTAGGGACAGTGAAGGATGAAAGGGATAGTGAGGATAAGGTAGAAGGAGGCCTAGACAATTCTCAAATTGAACCTCCTACTATCCGGTTAGCAAATACTGAATTGTTAGGGAGATTGGACACTATGCTTTCTTATTTAGATGCAAACCAACGAGAAGACCTAACAAGGCTACTCACAGCATTTAAAAGCATCTGTAGGGATAAGCCAGGATGTACAACCTTAGCCACATGTGGATATAGTTGAGCCTGTTCCTATAAAACAACATCCTTACTGCTTAAGTCCAGAGAAACAGGCCCAAGTAAAAACAGAAATCCAAAACATGCTGGAGAACCACCTAATAGAACCCAGTCAAAGCAGCTGGAGATCACCAGTTGTATTAATGCCTAAACCTGACAGTATAACCTGTAGATTATAGAAATGTTAATTCCAAAGACAGACTCCTACCCAATTCTTCGCTTGGAACAACTGGGGGGCTCTGTTTGGAAGGTTGCAGTTGGCTGATTTGGTGATAGTCTTCTTGAACAATTTGAAAAACAGAATGCCAGAATATTCTGCTGGAGTTTACTGTTTCACCCTTATCATTTAAAGATTATCTACATTGCGGGTAAAAATAATGTTATGGCAGATGCTTTATCGAGAATTTAACTTTGTTCAAATTATTTGAATGACTGTAAGTGTGAAAATGTATTTTCTATTTTTCCCACACTTTGTAATGAAACACATTTAAAAATGACATTTCATTCCTCCGAGGATAGAGGTGTTATGAAAGTGACTCTTTGGTTAAAAATAATTTTTAAAAAAGGAATTTCTAGTTAAGCTTAATAAATGTTTTTTAATCAAGAGGACAGTGAGGGTCCATTGGCAACAGTGTTGCTGTTTGTCACCTGGCTTGGGCTAGGCTTAGAGCAGAAGTCTTGGCAACAGGGGAAAAAATTGACAAGCACTCCTTTGATTGGACAAGTCCAGTAGCAACAAAGAACATCTGGGTGGGCAGAGAACTGCCAAGCTGTTTTTGGTAGTCTGTGTGTGTGTGATACCTACTGGAAGGAGACAAAAGTCAAATGCTGCTATAGCTTCAAAAAAGGACAGAAAAAGGAGAGAATTCCAAGGAAGAACAGAAGAATACAATGAAGTTCGCTTCCCAGAAATTCCATAGAGGATCCTGTGAAGTTCAGTGTTGATTCATCTTGTTTCCTGTTTTTGAAGAAAGCCTGCTAAAATTAATTCTCCATGCCCCATGAAAAAGAACTGTTTTAAAAAGGCCTGTTTATGTACTCAGAAGTTAGACTGGATGCCAATTTGGAGCAATGTATCTCATCTGCTGTTTCCTTCAAAAAACAAGCAAGTAGTTAACACAAATGCTTTTTGTCTGAAACAGAGCTCTGATCTAAAAATCCTTTTAAAAAGCCTATATGTGCCTCGAGACCCATAGCTATGTGGTTGACTGTTAACTGTTCTTTGAAATGGCCTAGCAACTCACTCAGTTATATCAAATTGCTGCAGAAAAGTTGAATAAGAATTAATCCAGATGGATCACCCGGCATCGACCCAAACACCTGAAATGACGAAGACACACAATGTCCTGTTTTTTAAAAATTCATTCATGGGATGTGGGCGACGCTGGCCAGGCCAGCATTTATTGCCCATCCCTAATTGCCCTTGAGAAGGTGGAGGTGAGCTGCCTTCTTGAACCACTGTGCTCCATTTGGGGTAGGTATACCCACAGTGCTGTTAGGAAGGGAGTTCCAGGATTTTGACCCAGCGATAGTGAAGAAACGGTGATATAGTTCCAAGTCAGGATGGTGTGTGACTTGGAGGGGAAATGCAGGTGGTGGTGTTCCCATGTATTTGCTGCCCTTGTCCTCCTAGTTGGTAGAGGTCGCGGGTTTGGAAGGTGCTGTCGAAGGAGCCTTGGTGAATTGCTGCAGTGCATCTTGTAGATGGTGCACACTGCTGCCACTGTGCGTCGGTGGTGGAGGGAGTGAATGTTTGTAGATGGGGTGCCAATCAAGTGGGCTGCTTTGTCCTGGATGGTGTCGAGCTTCTTGAGTGTTGTTGGAGCTGGACCCATCCAGGCAAGTGGAGAGTATTCCATCACACTCCTGACTTGTGCCTTTTAGATGGTGGACAGGCTTTGGGGAGTCAGGAGGTGAGTTACTCGCCTCAGGTTTCCTAACCTCTGACCTGCTCTTGTAGCCATGGTATTTATATGGTTACTCCAGTTCAGTTTCTGGTCAATGGTAACCCCTAGGATGTTGACAGTGGGGGATTCAGCGATGGTAATGCTGTTGAATGTCAAGGGGAGATGACTAGATTCTCTCTTGTTGGAGATGGTCATTGCCTGGCACTTGAGTGGCGCGAATGTTACTTGCCACTTATCAGCCCAAACCTGGATATTGTCCAGGTCTTGCTGCATTTCTGAACAGACTGCTTCAGTATCTGAGGAGTCACGAATAGTGCTGAACATTGTGCAATCATCAGCGAACATCCACACTTCTGACCTTATGATTGAAGGAAGGTCATTGATGAAGCAGCTGAAGATGGTTGGGCCCAGGACACTACCCTGAGGAACTCCTGTAGTGATGTCCTGGAGCTCAGATGATTGACCTCCAACAACCACAACCATCTTCCTTTGCGCTAGGTATGACTCCAGCCAGCGGAGGGTTTTCCCCCTGATTCCCATTGACCTCAGTTTTGCTCGGGCTCCTTGATGCCATACTTGGTCAAATGCTGCCTTGATGTCAAGGGCAGTCACTCTCACCTCACCTCTTGAGTTCAGCCCTTTTGTCCATGTTTGAACCAAGGCTGTAATGAGGTCAGGAGCTGAGTGGCCCTGGCGGACCCCAAACTGAGCATCACTGATCAGGTTATAGCTAAGCAAGTGCTGCTTGATGGCACTGTTGATGACACCTTCCATCACTTTACTGATGATTGAGAGTAGGCTGATGGAGCGGTAATTGGCCGGGTTGGATTTGTCCTGCTTTTTGTGTACAGGACAATTTTCCACATTGCAGGGTAGATGCCAGTGTTGTAGCTGTACTGGAACAGCTTGGCTAGGGGCGCGGCAAGTTCTGGAGCACAGGTCTTCAGTACTATTGCCGGAATATTGTCAGGGCCCATAGCTTTTGCAGTGTCCAGTGCCTTCAGTCGTTTCCTGATATCACGCGGAGTGAATCGAATTGTCTGAAGTCTGGCATCTGTGACGCTGGGGACTTCAGGAGAAGGCCGAGATGGATCATCAATTCGGCACTTCTGCCTGAAGATTGTTGCAAATGCTTCAGCCTTATCTTTCGCATTGATGTGCTGGGCTCCCCCATCATTGAGGTTGGGGATATTTATGGAGCCACCTCCTCCAGTTAGTTGTTTAATTGTCCACCACCATTCACGGCTGGATGTGGCAGGACTGCAGAGCTTAGATCTGATCCGTTGGTTATGGGATCGCTTAGCTCTGTCTATCGCATGTTGCTTATGCAGTTTGGCATGCAAGTAGTTCTGGGTTGTAGCTTCACCAGGTTGACACCTCATTTTGAGATATGCCTGGTGCTGCTCCTGGCATGCCCTCCTGCACTCTTCATTGAACCAGGGTTGGTCTCCTGGCTTGATGGTAATGGTAGAGTGGGGGATATGCCGGGCCATGAGGTTACAGATTGTGGTTGAGTACAATTCTGCTGCTGTTGATGGCCCACAGCATTTCATGGATGCCCAGTTTTGCATTGCTAGATCTGTTCGAAATCTATCCAATTTAGCACGGTGATAGTGCCACACAACACGATGGATGGTATCCACAATGTGAAGGCGGGACTTCGTCTCCACAAGGACTGTGCGGTGGTCACTCCTTCCAATACAGTCATGGACATAAGCATCTGCAGCAGGCAGATTGGTGAGGACGAGGTCAAGTATATTTTTCCCTCGTGTTGGTTCCCCCACCACCTGCCGCAGACCCAGTCTAGCAGCTATGTCTTTTAGGACTCAGCAAAATCCTCCTACTAACATCCGGGCAAATTGGGAGAGCTGTCTCACAGATTAGTCAAACAACAACCTGACATAGTCATACTCACCGAATCATACCTTACAGCCAATGTCCCAGATTCCTCCATTACATCCCTGCGTATGTTCTGTCCCACTGGCAGGACAGACCCACCAGTGGTGGTGGCACAGTGGTATACAGTCAGGAGGGAGGGAGTGGCCCTGGGATTCCTCAATGTTGTCTCTGGACCCCATGAACTCAGATGGCATCTGGTCAAACATGGGCAAGAGAACATCATACTGATAACCACCAACTGCCCTCAGCTAATGAATAGGCACACATCCATGTTGGACAACACTTGGAAGAAGCATTGAGGGTAGCAAGGCACATAATACATTCTGGGTGGGGGACTTGAATGTCCATCACCAAGTGTAACTCGGTAGCACAACTACTGACTGAGCTGGCCGAGTCTTGAAGGACATAGCTGCCAGATGGCTTGCAGCAAGTGGTGAGAGAACCAACAAGAAGGAGAAACCTATTTGACCTCATCCTCCCTAATCTACCTGTTGCAGATGAATCTGTCCATCTGAGTATGGGTAGGAGTGACTACTGCACAGTCTACATGAGACCAAGTCCCGTCCTCACACTGAGGACACCCTCTATCGTGTTGTGCGGCACTACCAGTATGCTAAATGGGATAGATTCAGAACTGTTCTGGCAGCTCAAATCTGGGCATCCATGAGGCACTGTGGGCCATTAGCAGCAGCAGAATTGTATTCCACCACAATTTGTAACCTCATGGCTCAGCATATCGCTCACTCTACGATTACCATCAAGGCGGGTGACCAACCCTGATTCAATGAGGAGTGTAGAAAAGCATACCAGGAGCAAACCAGGCATACCTAAAAATGAAGTGCAAACCTGGTGAAGCTACAACACAGGACTGCATGCCTGCTAAACAGTGGAAGCAGCATACTATAGACAGAGCTATGCAATCCCACAACCAATGGATCAGATCAAAGCTCTGCAGTCCTGCCACATCTAGTCATGAATGGTGGTGGACAATTAAACAACTAATTGGAGGAGGAGCCTCCAAGAACATCCCCATCTTCAATGATGGCGGAGCCCAGTGAGTCAATGCAAAAGACAAATCGGAAGCACTTGCAACCATCTGCAGCTATGAGTGAAACATAGAAACATAGAAAATAGGAGCAAGAGTAGGCCATTCGGCTCTTTGGGCCTGCTCTGCCATTCAAAAAATATCATGGCTGATCATCTAATTCAGTACCCTGTTCCCGCTTTCTCCCCATATCCCTTGATCCCTTTGGCATTAAGATATCTATTTCCTTCTTGAATATTTTTAATGACTTGGCGTCCACTGCCTTCTGCTGTAGAGAATTCCACAGGTTCACCATCCTCTGAGTGAAGAAATTTTTCCTCATCTCGGTTCTAAATGGAATACTCCGTATCCTGAGACTGTGACCCCTGGTTCTGAAGCCCCCAGCCATCAGAAACATCCTCCCTGCATCTAGCCTGTCTCGTCTTGTTAGAATTTTATAGGTTTCTATGAGATCCCCTCTCATTCTTCTAAACTCTAGTGAATATAGGCCTTGTCAACCCAATCTCTCCTCATACGTCAATCCTGCCATCTCAGGAATCAGCCCAGTAAATTTTCTTTGCACTCCCTCCATGGCAAGAACATCCTTCCTCAGATAAGGACACCAAAGCTGCACACAATACTCCAGATGTGGTCTCACCAAGGCCCTGTATAACTGCAGTAAGATATCCTTGATCCTGTACTCAAATCCTCTTGCAATGAAAGCCAACATACCATTCACCTTCCTAATTGCTTGCTGCACCTGAATGCTTGCTTTCAGCAACTGGTTGACAAGGACACCCAGGTCTTGTTGCACCTCCCCCTTTCCCAATCTATCACCATTCAGATAATAATCTTCCTTTCTGTTTTTACAACCAAAGTGGATAACCTCACATTTATCCACGGTATACTGCATCTGCCATGCATTTGCCCACTCACCCAACTTGTCCAAATCACATTGGAGCCTCTTTGCATCCTCCTCACAGCTCACATTCCCCCCCAGCTTTGTGTTGTCAGCGAACTTAGAAATGTTATTTAGTTCCCTCACCCTAGCCATTAACATATATTGTGGATAGCTGGGGCCCAAGCACTGATCCCTGCGGTACCCCATTAGTCACTGCTTGACACCCGGAAAAAGACCTGTTTACTCCTACTCTCTGTTTCCTGTCTGTCAACCAATTCTCAATCCATGCCGGTATATTACCCCAATCCCATGTGCTTTAATTTTGCACACTAACCTCTTATGTGGGACCTTATCAAAAGCCTTCTGAAAATCCAAATGCACCACATCCACTGGTTCTCCCTTATCTATTCTACTAGCGACATCCTCAAAAAACTCCAGTAGATTTGTTAAGCATGATTTCCCTTTCGTAAACCCATGCTGACTTTGTCCAATCCTGTTTATGCTTTCTAGGTGTTCTGCTATCTTCTTCTTTTGGGCCTCCTTATCTCGAGAGACAATGGATACGCGCCTGGAGGTGGTCAGTCCCATCCTTTATAATAGACTCTAGCATTTTCCCCACTACTGATGAAGGCTAACTGTTCTGTAGTTCCCTGTTTTTTCTCTCCCTCCTTTTTTAAATAGTGGGGTTACATTTACCACCCTCCAATCTGTAGGAACTGCTCTAGAGTCTATAGAATTTTGGAAGATGATCACCAATGCATTCACTATTTCCAGGGCCAATTCCTTTAGTACTCTGGGATGTAGATTATCAGGCCCTGGGGATTTGTCAGTCTTTAACCCCATTAATTTCCCTGGCACTATTTTTTTTACTAATACTGATTTCCTTCAGTTTCTCCCTCTCATTAGACCCCTGGTTCCCTAACATTTCTGGGAGGTTATTTGTGTCCTCCTTTGTGAAGACAGAGCCAAAGTATGTGTTTGATTGTTCTGCCATTTCTTTGTTCCCCATTATACTTTCCCCCATTTCTGACTGTAAGGGACCTACATTTGTCTTCACTAATCTTTTTCTCTTCACATATTTATAGAAGCTTTTACAGTCAGTTTTTATGTTCCCCACAAGTTTACACTCATACTTTATTTTCCCCCACTTAATCAATCTCTTTGTCCTCCTTTGCTGAATTCTAAACTGCTCCCAATCCTCAGACTTGCTGCTTTTTCTGGCAATTTTATATGCCTCCTCTTTGGATCTAATACTATCCCTAAATTCTTTTGTAAGCCACGGTTGATCCACCTTTCCGGTTTTATTTTTTGCGCCAGACAGGAATAAGTAATTGTTGTAATTGATGCACACATTCTTTAAATATTATCCATTGCCTATCCACCGTCAACCCTTTTGGTAAAGTTCCCCAATCTACCATAGTCAACTCGCGCCTCATACCTTCATAGTTCCCTTTATTTAGATTTAGGACCCTATTTTGGATTCAACTACTTCACTCTCCATCTTAATGAAAAATTCTATCTTCTTATTGTCACTGCTCCCCAAGGGACCCCGCACAACAAGATTGTTAATTAATCCTTTCTCATTGCACAATACACAGTCTAGGATAGCCTGTTCTCTAGATGGTTCCTCAACGTATTGGTCTAAAAAACTGTCACATACACACTCTAGGAAATCCTCCTCCACAGTATTATTGATAATTTGGTTTGACCAATCTATATGTAGATTAAACTCACCCATGATTACAGTTGCACCCTTATTGCATGCGTCTCTAATTTCCTGTTTAATGCCATCCCTTACATCTCCACTACTTTTTGGGGGCCTATAGACAGCCCCCACCAACGTTTACTGCCCTTTGGTGTTTCTTAGCTCCACCCATACAGATTCCACATCATGATTTTCCAAGCCAATATCCTTCCTCACTATTGCATTGATTTCCTCCTTTACTAACAACCCTATCCCTCCTCCTTTCTCTTTTTGCCTGTCCTTTCTAAATATTGAATACCCCTGCATGTTCAGTTCCCATCCTTGGTCACCCTGCAGCCATGTCTCCGTATCACTACTATATCATAAACATTTATATCTATTTGCGCTGTTAATTCATCTACCTTATTGTGAATGCTCTGCGCATTAAGACACAATGCCTTTAGACATGTCTTTTTTTAACATTGTTAGTCATCTTAGCTTTATTTTGCACTATGGCCCCATTTGTTTCTTGCCTGAGTGCTGAGTGGATGATCCATCTCGGCCTCCTCTGAGGTCCCCATTATTGTAGGTTTCAGTCTTCAGCCAATCTGATTCACTCCACATGATATCAAAAATGGCTGATGGCACTTCATACAGAAAAGGCTATTTGTGGACAATTTGTGTTACAGAACTAGCCGCGCCCTTAACCAAGCTGTTCCAGTAAAGCTACAACACTGGCATCTACCAGAAAATTACTTAGGTATGCCCTGTCTACAAAAAAACAGGGTAAATCCAATCCAGCCAATTACCACCCCATCAGTCTACCGTTAATCATCAGGAAAGTGATGGAAGGTGTCATTGACAATGTTATCATGCAACACTTACTCAGCAACAACCTGCTCACCGATGCTCAGTTTGGGTTCTGCCAGGGCGACTCAGCTCAGAACCTCATTACAGCCTTGGCCCAAACATAGACAAAAGGGCTCACTTCCAGAGGTGATGTGAGGGTGTCTTCCCTTGACACCAAGGCCGTATGTGACTGAGCATGGCATCAAGAAGTACTAACATAATTGAAGTCAATGGGAATCGGGGATAAATTCTCTATCGGTTGGAGTCATACCAAGCACACAGGAAGATGGTTGTGGTTGTTGGAGGCCAATCATCACAGCCCCAGGATATCGCTGCAGGGGTTTCTTAGAGTACTGTCCTATGCCCAACCATCTTCAACTGCTGCATCAATGACCTTCCGTCCAACATATGGTTGGAATTTGGGATGATTGCACAGTGTTCAGTACCATTCACAACTCCTCAGATACTGAAGCAGTTTTTGCCTGCATGCAGGAAGACCTGGACAACACTTAGGCTTGGGCTGATAAGTGGTAAGTAACAAGTGTCAGGCAATGCCCATCTCCAACAAGAGAGAATCTAACCATGTCCCCTGGACATTCAAGAGCATTACCACTAAAGGCCTGCTCAGGTCAGGAAAAAAACCCCGACCCAAACCCAACAGAACCACATCGGACTCGAGCACAACCCGGCCCGAGTCCTTCCATTTTTTCCCGCGCCTGACCCGATCCGACCTGAGCCCGACCCGAGTCCAACCCGACCATGGTGCACTCACTGTACTTACCACTTTTGGAAGGAAGCTGCAGCATGAGCACGATGATGTCATAGAGACGCTCACTCGCTCACTGCACAGACTCAGAGTCTCCCTCCTTGACGTCCCGGACTCTCAGCTCAGGTAGGCTTTTCAATGTTTGACACTTACTAAATTCAACTTCCCTTTTCCTCCCAGTAGAGCAAACGTTAATACTGTGTGTATCTGACTCGGACCCGGACCTGGCCCAACCCGGATCCGGCCTGACCCGACCCGAGCCCGAAAGCTGGACACGGAAGGGCGACCCGACCCGAACGCGACACATGTCATCGGGTCCTGTCGGGTTTGGGTCGGGTAGCAGGCCTTTAATTACCATCGCTGAATCCCCACTATCAACATTCTGGGGGTTACCAATGACCAGAAATGGAACTGCATCAGCTAGATAAATACTGTGGCTACAAGAGCAGGTCAGAGGCTGGGAATTCTGTTTCGTCCATCTCACCTCCTGACTCCCCAAAGCTTGTCCACTATTGACAAAGCACAAGTCAGGAGCGTGATGGAATACTCTCCACTTGTCTGGATGGGTGCAGCTCCAACAACACTGAAGAAGCTTAACACCATTCAGCACAAAGCATCCCATTTGATCAGCACCCCAGCCATCACCTTAAACTTTCACTCCCTTCACCACCGGCGTACAGTGGCAGCAGTGTGTACCATCTACAAGATGCACTGCAGCAACTTGTCAAGGCTCCTTTGACAGCACTTTCCAAACCTGTAACCTCTGCCATGTAGAAGAACATGTGCAGCAGACGTATGGAAACACCACCACCTGCAAGTTCCCCTTCAAGTCACACACCATCCTGACTTGGAAATATACTGCTGTTCCTTCAGTCACTGGGTCAAAATCCTGCAACTCCCTCCCTAGCAGCTCTGTGAGTGTACTGACAGCAGATGGACTGCAGCGGTTCAAGAAGGCGGCTCACCACCACCTTCTCAAGGGCAATTAGGGATGGGCAATAAATGTTGGCCTAGCCAGCGATGCTCACATCCTAGGAACTAATAAAGAAAATGCCTATAAATAAAATGAAACAGTTCAACTGTAATTTAATGCAATAAATTAAAAGTTTAAATTTGAAGATTGGGCTGTCTTTTGGAAACCTGTTCTGATGTTCTTTGATACTCCGTCTTATGGCTGCTGTAGGAGTAATTCCAAGATCGAGTGCTGCAAGCAGGGAGCAAAGTTCACAGAGATCACTTCTTGGAAAATCGTGTGTGCATACGGACGAATTTCTATCCAGTAAAATTAAAATTCTGCACATTCATTAAAATGGACACAAAATTTGGGGTGTGTATAAAGTCTGTATAAGGTTCTATCTGCAAAGCAGGAAGTTCAATTTGAAAGGTAGGAGCTACATGTACACTGTAGGGGGTTATATATACACTGTTTGAGGTTATATATGCATTTTAGGAGGTTTTATAAATATCGTAGGGGGTTTTCTCTTTTTTTATTCATTCCTGGAATTTGAACATCGCTGGCAAGGCCAGTATTTGTTGACAATCCCTAACCAGGAGGTTGATTAGCAAAATTAAAGCACATGGGATAGGAGGTAATATACTGGCATGGATTAAGGATTGGTTAACAGGCAGAAAACAGAGAGTAGGAATAAATGGATCATTCTCACGTTGGCAGGCAGTGTCCAGTGGGGTACCACAGGGATCAGTGCTTGGGACCCAGCTGTTCACAATAGATATCAATGATTTGGATGTGGGGACCAATGTGTAATATTTCCAAATTCGCGGATGACACAAAACTAGGTGGGAATGTGTGTTATGAGGAAGATGCAAAGTGGCTACAAAGGGATTTGGAAAAACTTAGTGAGTGGGCAAGCATGTGACAGATGGACTATGATGTGGAAAAATGTGAGGTTATCCATTTTGGTAGGAGGAATAGATGTGCAGAGTATTTCTTAAATGGTAAGAGATTAGAAAGTGCAGATGTATAAAGGGACCTGGGTGTTCTTGTCAATAAGTCACTGAAAGCTAACATGCAGGTGCAGCAAGCAATTCGGAAGGCTAACGGTAAGTTATCCTTTATCGCATGAGGACTTGAGTACAAGAGTAGTGAAGTCTTGCTTCAATTGTATAGAACCTTGGTTAGACCGCACCTGGAGTACTGTGTACAGTTTTGGTCCCCTTACCTTAGGAAGGATATTATTTCCGTAGAGGGAGTGCAACAAAGGTTCACAAGACTTGTTCCCGGGATGGCGGGACTGTCGTATGAAGAGAGATTGGGGAAACTGGGCATGTATTCTCTAGAGTTTCGAAGAATGAGAGGTGATTCATTGAAGCCTACAAAATATTGAAAGGGATAGACAGGGTAGATGCAGGTAAGGAATTTCCCCTGGTAGGGGAGTCGAGAACCAGGGGACACAATTTCAAAATAAGGGGGAAGCCAGTTAGGACAGAGATGAGGAGAACTTTCTTTACTCAGAGGGTTGTGAATCTTTGGAATTCTCTACCCCAGGGGGCTGTGGAAGCTCAGTCATTGAGTATGTTTAAAGCAGAGATTGACAGATTTCTAAATACCAATGACATAAAGGGATATGTGGATGGTGTGGGAAGAAGGCATTGAAGTGGATGATCAGCCATGATCGTATTGAATGGTGGAGCAGGTTCGATGGGCTGAATGGCCTACTCCTGCTCCTGTGTTCCTATGTTCCTAATTGCCCTTGAGGAGGTCATGGTGAGCCACCTTCTAGAACTGCTGCAGTCCATCTGCTGCAGGTACACCCACAGTGCTTTTGGGGAGCAAATTCCAGGATTTTGACCCAACGACAGTGAAGGAAAGGTGGTATAGTTCCAAGTCAGGATGGTGTGTGGCTTGGAGGGGAACTTGCAGGTGGTGGTGTTCCCATGCATCTGTTGCCCTTGTCCTTCTAGGTGGTAGTCACGAGTTTGGTAGGTGCTGTTGAAGGAGCCTTGGTGAGTTGTTGCAGTGCATCTTATAGATGGTACACACTGCTGCCACTGTGCGCCGGTGGTGAAGGGAGTGAATGTTGAAGGTGATGGATAGGGTGCCAATCAAGTGGGCTGCCTTGTCCTGGATGATATTGAGCTTCTTGAGTGTTATTAGAGCTGTACTCATTCACTGTATACACGGCAGAGGTTCAAATATACACTGTAGGAAATTATATATACCCTGTGGGAGGTTCTATATGAGTGTATATATAAACTGTGCAGGGTTATATCTATACTGCAGAGGTCCATATAAAGAACTGTAGGGGGTTATATACATATTGCAGTTGGTTATATATACACTGTAGGGGTAAATATAATCTGTAGTGTTATGAACACTGGACTTTGTAACATGATTATCTTTAAAAAAATGGTGGTTTTTAAAAGATTAAGATACAGCCACAGAAGTAAGGTGACCTCACATCAACAACTCTGCTTAAAGGCAAGACAGAAATCTTGGTTACCAGGATATCAGAGAACACAGATCAAAGACTTTTTTTGAAAAACAGAAACTGCAGGGGTATAACACCTGAAGAACAATGCGTTTCCCTCTCCCAGACTTTCAGATTGTAAACAAGGAGTCAGTGATTCTGAGGATGCAAATGTACATGGCAGCTGCTGACACCTGGAAACCATGGAACTCTGATGAAAGGTCACAGACCTGAAATGTTAACTCTGCTTCTCTCTCCACAGATGCTGCCAGAACTGCTGAGTATTTCCAGCACTTTGTTTTTATTTGAGATTTCCAGCATTTATTTATTTTTACTTATTTAGAGATACAGCACTGAAACAGGCCCTTCGGCCCACCAAGTCTGTGCTGACCAACAACCACCCATTTATACTAATCCTACATTAATCCCATATTCTCTACCACATCCCCACCATTCTCCTACCACTTACCTACACTAGGGGCAATTTACAATGGCCAATTTACCTATCAAGCTGCAAGGCTTTTGGAGGTGGGAGGAAACCAGAGCACCTGGCGGAAACCCACTCAGACACAGGGAGAACTTGCAAACTCCACACAGGCAGTACCCAGAACTGAACCCGGGTCGCTGGAGCTGTGAGGCTGCGGTGCTAACCATTGCACCACTGTGCTGCCCTGTGCATCTGCAGTATTTTACTTTGATGATAAAGGCTTTTTGTTTTGAATATCCTTATTTTTGGGATAAGGAGATATCATTTTTATTATTTGCCACCAGGGACACACCAAATGAGTCCACTGGTTTCAATCCATTAGAACTGCCCTATGGGCAGAGGTTAGGGGTCCCCTTATACTCATTAAGGAGATATTTTCAGTACAGGAAGAGAAAACTACCCTTTTAGATTATGGGCTGGATTTTAAGAGCCCACCGCCGATCTCAGAGGCAAGCTCAAAAAATGGTGGCCTGCACGCGTGGGCCGCTGGCCGAAGAGCTGTTGTGATCTCTCGCGTGATGGCTCATTTAAATAGCCAGGGCGGTCCGCCCCGTTCAATCACATGGAGAGTGAGGGCTGTTCATCGCTGGCAATGGCATCAGCTGCCTGTGTGCAGTTGCTGGTGCTATTTTTAAA
The DNA here is from genome assembly GCF_036365525.1 of Heterodontus francisci. Classification (NCBI taxonomy): domain Eukaryota; kingdom Metazoa; phylum Chordata; class Chondrichthyes; order Heterodontiformes; family Heterodontidae; genus Heterodontus; species Heterodontus francisci. The sequence continues at coordinate 72,757,401 of NC_090372.1, read as the reverse complement.
GGGCAGCCAGCTCTGCTGGCATATTTAAATTTTTAAAGATACCCCCTCCCCCCAAAATTTATTAAATAAATTTCTAATGCCCCTTCCCCACATTCCAATACCAATTACATTAACTATTTGCCTTTCCGCCCCCAAAACACTTAGCTTTTAAATCTGACCATCCTCCACCAGACCACACAAAGTTTAAAGTTCACCCCTTCCCACCATCCCCTACACCCATTATGTTAATTTGACCCTATCTCCCCACCCACCACACTGAAAATCTTAACTCCTCCCTCCTCCCCGGATGGGGAATTGAAGGCACGGGAGCGCCAGCTGCAGCGCTGAAGATCGCAGCAGGCCGGGAAGATTTCAGGTAAGTTTATATTAATTTATTGATGTCCTTCATAGAATCATAGAGAGATACAGCACTGAAACAGGCCCTTTGGCCCACCGAGTCTGTGCCGACCATCAACCACCCATTTATACTAATCCTACATTAATCCCATATTCCCTACCACATCCCCTCCTACATTAATCCCATATTCCCTACCATTCTCCTACCTACACGAGGGGCAATTTATAATGGCCAATTTACCTAGCAACTTGCGTCTTTGGCTGTGGGAGGAAACCAGAGCACCCGGCGGAAACCCACGCAGACACAGGGGGAACTTGCAAACTCCACACAGACAGTACCCAGAACTGAACCTGGGTCGCTGGAGCTGTGAGGCTGCGGTGCGAACCACTGTGCCACTGTGCCGCCCCATTAAATTAAATATTAATATACTGTTGCCGTCACCAAGTGGAGGGGTCACTACGGAGCCTTGGCGACGCAGGGAGGGTCAGGCTGGGCCCTCCCGGTGTCAGCCTCTGTCGCGGACTGCTGCTGGAACCATCTTCTGGCTCCCCCGTCATGGAGCCTGATGTCGTGGGCTTGGTAAAATCCAGCATTATGTGTCAGAGTTTCGAGAGAGACTCTAAAAAGCTTGTGAGATGGCCAGAGACCATCTCAAGGTTTCTCAGCAAACGATGAAAACCCAAGTGGATAGAACAGCTAAGGCACGCAGTTTTTAGCCTGGCAACAGGTATTAGTTTTGTTGCTTTTGCCTGGGGAACCATTGAAAGCTAGGTACAGTGGGCTTTACTTCATTAAGAGGAAACTTAGTGAGGTAAACTATCTGGTTGGTACCCCAGACAGATGGAAAAGGCAAAGGGTGTGTCACGAGAATATGTTGAAAAGATATTATGACCATGAACCTTGGCAACCAGTAAATATATGTCAAATGAGAAAAGAGGCGGATAAGGATAGTGTTACTTTTAACAAACAGGATGAAGGGGCGGAGACTGAGAACTCTCAGACTGAACCTCCTGTGGTGAAACTGGCAAAGCCAGAAGTGTTAGAAAGTTTAGATACAGCTCTACACTAGCTCTCTGAACAGCTTAAAAGGGACAGAGCTGAGCTGTTAAAAGAATTTAAAGCAGTATGTGTAGATAAGCCACGTCGAACTCCTTTGGCTATTCATCGGGTTGTTGTAGTGACAGCTATACCCATTAAACAGAACCTTGTCAACTCCATCCTGATAAATTGGCTCAGGTCAGAGAAGAGGTTCAACATGTGCTAAAGAATGATATAATTGAACCTAGTCAAAGTAGCTGGAATTTACCAGTTGTGATATTACCAGATGGGTACCAGATACCAGATGGTTCCAAAAGATTTTGTATTGATTATCGGAAAGTCAATGCAGTAACTAAAACAGATCTTGTCCAATCTCTTGACTTGAGAATTGTATTGACAGAATGGGGAATTCAGTCATTATCAGCAAGATTAACTTGTGGAAAGGTTATTGGCAAGTCCCCTTGGCTGACAAACACAAGAACACAAGAAATAGGAGCAGGAGTAAACCATATGGCTCATCGAACCTGCTCTGCCATTCAATACAATCAACGCTAATCTTAGGCTTCAACTCTACTTTCCCGCCCACTCGCCATATCCCTTGATTCCCTGAGATTTAACGATGGAGCACCCGCAACCCGCTGGGGTAGGGAATTCCAAATATTCACAACCCTTTGAAAGAAGAAATTTCTCCTCACCTCAGTCTGAAATGATCAGTCCCCTTATCCTGAGACTGCGTCCCCGTGTTTCAGATTCCCCGACGAGCAGAAACAAACTCTCAGCGTCTACCATATCCAGCCCCTTCAGAATCTTGCATATTTCAATGAGATCACCACTCATTCTTCTAAATGCCAGACAATATAGGCCCAATTCACTCAGCCTATAGGATTACTCCCTCATCCTAGGGACCAATTTAGTGAACCTTTGCTGTCCTGTCTTCAATGCAAGTATATCCTTTCATAAATGTGGAGACCAAAACTGCACACAGTACTTCAGATGTGGTCTCACCAAAACGCTACACAATTATAACAAGACTTCTTTATTCCTGTACTCCAATCTCTTTGCAATAAAGGCCACCATGCCATTTGCCTTCCTAATTGCTTGCTGTAACTGCATGCTAACTTTCTGTATTCCTTGTAGAAACACACCCAAGTCTCTTTGAACATTCACGCTTACAGGCTTCACACCTTTTAAAAAATATTCTGCTTTTCTATTCTTATGGCCAAAGTGAATAACTTCACACTTCCCTACATTATAATCCATCTGTCATCTGGTTGCCAACTCACTTAACCTGTCTCTATCTCTTTGCAGCCTCTTTGTGTCCTCCCCACAGCTTACCTTTCCACCTACCTTTGTATCATCGGCAAACTTAGATACATTACTCTCTGTCTCCTAATCCAAGTCACTAATATAGATTGCAAATAGCTGAGGCTCCAGCATTGATCCTGGCTGCACTCCACTATACACTGCCTGCCAGCTTGAAAATGCCCTGTTTATGCCCACTTTTTGCTTCCTGTCCGATAACCAATCCTCTGTCTATGCTAATATATTACTCCAACTCCATGAGTCCTTATCTTGCCTATTAGCTTTTTGTGTGACATCTTATCAAATGCCATTTGGAAATCCAGGTATACTACATCTACTGGTTCCCCTTTATCTATCCAACTAGTTATATCCTCAAAAAATTCTAATAAATTTGTCAAACAAGGTTTCCCTTTAGTAAAACCATGTTGACTTGTTCTAATCATACTGTGCTTTTCTATGTGCATTGCTAAGACTTCTTTGATAATAGATTCCAGTGTTTTCCCAACGACTTATGTTAGGCTAACTGGCCTGTAGTTCCCCGTTTTCTCTCTCCCTCCTTCTTGAAAAGCGGGGTAACATTTGTCAACTTCCAATCTGATGGGATTGTTCTCGAATCTAAGGAATTTTGGAAAATTATAGCTAATGCATCAACTCTCTCTGCAGCTATCTCTTTTAGAACCCTCGGGTGTAGGCCATCAGGTCCTGGGGATTTGTCGAATTTTAGTCCCTTATGTTTCTCCAATACTTTTTCTCTGCTAATATTCATTTCCTTAAGCTAAAGAAATTTCCACCTTTGTGACCCCAGATGGCCTATTTTAGTGCAAGGTGTGCTGTTTGGTTTGGAAATGCACAGGCCACATTTCAAAGGTTGACTCACCAGGTGATTGCTGGACTAAGCAATTGTGTGGTGTACCTGGATGATCTGTTGGCATACAATGACACTTGGGAAGATCGTGTTACACGTAAAGGCTCTTTTCAACAGGTTAGAAAAAGTCAATTTGGTAGTAAACGTAGCTAAGAGTTAGCTTGTCAAGGCTAAGGTCACCTATTTAGGGCATGTAGTGGGTTAAGGTAAAGTGTTGCCTCGAGAAGCTAAAGTTCAGGCGATAATAGATTTTCCAATCCTCAAAACAAAAAAGGAGATACAGCGATTCTTTGGGATGTGTGGGTTCTACTCGAAGCTCATTCCTAATTTCAGTACAGCAGTAACCCCACTAGCAAATTTATTAAAATATGATGTGAAGATCCTGTTGATAGAATCCTGACAAATGTCATTTGAAAAGTTAAAACCCATTTTAATAAATGAATCTGTTCTAGCGGCACCAAATTGTGGCAAGCCATTTAAGGGACTATTGATGTTAGTGATGTTGGAGTAGGAGCAGTGTTACTCCAGAATGATGATAGTGGTATTGAACTACCAGTGAGTTATTTTTCCAGAAAACTCAATAAATACCAGAAGTAGTACTCCACTATTGAAAAGGAGGCTTCAGGTTTCGGACTGACCTTTCAACATTTTTGGAGTTTACGTCAATAATGGCTGAGGGGAAATAACCGTTTACATCGATCAGAGAGTCATAGTCGTACAGCACTGAAACAGGTCCTTCGGCCCACCGCGTCCATGCCGACCATAATGCCTACCTATACTAATCCCACCTGCCTGCATTAATTCTATATCCCTCTATGCCTTGCTCATTCAAGTACCTGTCCTGATGCCTCTTTAATGTTGCTACTGTTCCTGCCTCCACCACCTCCTCAGGCAGCTCATTCCAGATACCCACTATTCTTTGTGTGAAAAATTTACCCCTTTGATCCCCGTTAAACCTCCTCTTTCTCACCTTAAATCTATGCCCTCTAGTTTTAGTCACCCCTACCGTGGGAAATAGACTCCGGCTATCTACCCTATCTATGCCTCTCATAATTTTATATACCTCTATCATGTCCCCTCTCAGCCTCCTTCGCTCCAGGGAAAACAGACCAGCCTATCCAATCTCTCTTTATAACTCAGGCCCTCCAAACCAGGCAACATCCTTGTGAATCTTTTCTGCACCCTCTCTAGTTTAATCACATCTTTCCTGTAGTGCGGCGACCAGAACTGCACACAGTACTCCAAATGCGCCTAACCAACGTTATGTACAACTGTAACATGACGTCCCAACTCTTGTACTCAATGCCTCGGCCGATGAAGGCAAGCATTCCATATGCCTTCTTCACCACCCTGTCTACCTGTGTTGCCACTTTCAGGGAACTATGTACTTGCACCCCAAGGTCTCTCTGTTCAACAACACTCCCCAGGGCCCTGCCATTCACTGTATATGTCCTGCCCTGGTTTAACTTCCCAAAATGCATCACTTCGCACTTGTCTTCGTTAAATTCTATTTGCCGATCCCTTGCCCACTTTCCCAGTTTATCTATATCCTGTTGTAACCTTAGACAACCTTCTTCACTGTCCACTATACCACCAATTTTGGTGTCATCTACAAACTTACTAATCATGCCCCCTACATTCACATCCAAGTCATTAATATATAAGACAAACAACAGAGGGCCCAGTACCGATCCCTGCGGCACACCACTGGTCACCGGCCTCCAATCTGAAAAACAACCCTCCACTACCACCTTCTGCCTCCTATCACCAAGCCAATTTTGTATCCAATTGGCTAGCTCACCCTGGATCCCATGTGTTAGAACCTTCTGGACCAGCCTACCATGCGGGACCTTGTCGAAGGCCTTGCTAAAGTCCATGTAGACAACGCCCATCGCCCTGCCCTCGTCAATCCTCTTGGTCACCTCCTCGAAAAACTCAATCAAATTCATGAGACATGATTTCCCACGCACAAAGCCATGCTGATTATCCCTAATCAGACCCTGCCTTTCCAAATGCATGTAAATCCTGTCTCTCAGAATCCCTTCCAAAACTTTCCCACCATTGATGTAAGGCTCACTGGCCTGTAGTTCCCTGGCTTATCCCTGCTGCCCTTCTTAAATAAAGGCACAACATTAGCTATCCTCCAGTCTTCTGGTACCTCACCCATGGCTAACGATGATACAAAAATCTCTGCCAGGGCCTCAGCAATCTCCTCCCTTGCTTCCCATAGCATCCTAGGATACACCTGGTCAGGCCCTGGGGATTTATCCACCTTAATGCGCTTCAAAACCTCCAGCACCTCCTCCTTTGTAATGTTGATATGCTCCAGGATATCCCTGTTCCCACCCTTGAACTCACTAGCTTCCATGACCTTCTCCACGGTAAATACAAATGAGAAGTATTCATTTAAGACCTCGCCCATTTCCCGTGGCTCCACACATAGATTACCACACTGATTCTTAAGGGGACCTACTCCCTCCCTAGCTACCCTTTTACTCTTCATATACTTATAGAATCTTTTAGGATTCTCCTTTATCTTATCTGCCAGGGAAATCTCATGGCCCCTTTTCGGCCTCTTAATTTCCTTCTTAAGTATAGTCCTACATCCCCTATACTCCTCGAGGGACTCGCTTGATCCCAGCTGCCTATACCTGACATATGCCTCCTTCTTTGTCCTGACCAGACCCTCAATATCCCTCGTCAACCAAGGTTCCCTAAACTTGCCAGCCTTGCCCTTCCATCGAACAGGAACATGCCGGCCCTGAACTCTTCCTATCTCACTTTTAAAAGCCTCCCAATTGCCAGACGTCCCTTTACCTGTAAACAGCCTCTCCCATTCAACTTTTGAGAGTTCCTGTCTGATGCCATTGAAATTAGCCTTCCCCCAATTTAGGAATTCCCCTTCAGGACCAGTCCTATCCTTTTCCATAACTATCTTGAAGCTATTAGAGTTATGGTCACTGGTCCCAAAGTGCTCCCCCACTGACACATCAACCACATGCCCATCCTCATTTCCTAAGAGGAGGTCGAGTGTAGCCCCTTCTCTAGTAGGGCCATCCACATACTGCTTCAGAAAACTATCCTGGACACACTTAACAAATTCTTCCCCATCTGGTCCCTTAGCACTAAGGCAGTCCCAGTCAATATTAGGGAAGTTAAAATCACCTATTACAACCCTATAATTCCTACACCTATCTGTGATTTCTCTACATATATGCTCCTCCACTTCCCTCTGACTATTGGGGGGCCTATAGTATAATCCCATCAAAGTGATCACCCCTTTCTTATTTCTAAGTTCTACCCATATGGCCTCGCTGGACATTCCCCCCGGGATATCCTCTCTAAGTACTGCTGTGATGTCCTCCCTAATCAATAGTGCAACTCCCCCTCCTCTCTTGCCTCCACCTCTGTCACGCCGGAAGCATTGGTACCCCGGAACATTGAACTGCCAATCCTGCCCATCCCTCAACCACGTTTCCGTAATAGCTATAACATTACAATCTCAGGTACCGATCCACGCTCTGAGTTCATCTGCCTTACCTGTAAGGCTTCTTGCATTAAAATAAATGCAGTTTAGCCTACCAGACCTTCCACGCTCCCTGTCCTGCCCCTGCCCGGCCTGCCTACTGGACTTGCCTGCTTTAACCTCGACATTTGCCTCAACTATCTCATTGGAGAGAGTACTACTTTGGGTCCCACCCCCCCTGCAAGACTAGTTTAAACCCTCCCGAGTAATACATTAAGGTTTTTAGAAAGGTTCGAACGCAGAATGCCAGTATTTCGGTTGAGTTTAATGTTACAACCATTTACCCTAACGATTGTACATGTTACAGGAAAGAACAAGTAGTTGCCGATGCTCAATTCAGAATTTAAAGAAAAGATATAATGGAGGCAAACAACTCGAATATAAAATATTATTGTTACCTGTGTAAAATGTAAAATGTTAATGATGGAAATGTTTACAATGTTATTTATGATGATGTTATAAGAAAAATAATTACTACCATGTTACGACCAGGTGAGAAAGGGGTCTAGGGTTCCCTCTCAGCCTTCACCTGGTCTTAATGTAACAGGGTTTAATTTTAAACACACCGTGTTTTTAGCTACCCCTTGGTGAATCCTTGTTCACTGCTTTCCAATTATAAGGCAAAGAAACTAGCACAAACAGGTTTTCTTAGGTTTAAAGAAGAAAGGTTGAAATTTATTAAACTTAAAAACTTAAACTCTAATTCGGTTAAAGCCTACGGATACATGGCACAGCCACGCTAGCATACATATGCAATACACACATGTAGATAGAGACAGAAAAGAGCAGAAGAAAATAAAGTGAAAAAGTTTGAGGCAATATCTGAAGAGGGTTTTTGTTATGGTTCTTCGGGCTCACTGTAGAGTCCTTGATTGTCGGTAGATCTTGCTCTCCGTTGGGGCCCAGTATTCTTCTTAAACCTTGTTCGCTGTAGGAGACCTTTCTGTCTAAGGGTTCATGTGTCTTCAGTGGATTTGGACTTCCATGAGAAAGAGAGGGAGAGCCAGACAGGAGAGGTCTTCTACAGTCCAGGAGCATACTGCAGTCTCTCAGTTCAAGCTGTTGGTACAATTCAGAAAAACCAGGTTGCCAAGCAGGCTAGTCACGTGACCAGCAGGTCTGACCACGTCTGTTTGTGGATTCGGCCATCCCAGCAGTCATCCTGAAATTTGAGCTCCCTCACCTTCAATGTCTGGTGCTCAAAGTCCATTGTGGGTTAAACTGGATAAGGGAAGTAACCCCTTTGTCTCCCCAAGTACTGTCTGTTAATATGCAAATGTATTTCCAGCCAAGAGCCTGGTGATTTTTTAAAAACAAGTCCTTTCTTCACTTCAGCAACAGTTTTAAAATCAATTTCCATATGACAAAATCAATGTGCTTCATTCTTTGCAGGTGGTGGGGGAGGTCACAGTAATAAATTTTCTATTTTTGGGGGGAGGTGTTATGAAAGCTGGACCTTGTAACATGATAATATTTTAAAATAGTGATTTTTAAAAGTTTAAGATAGAGTCAGAGAAGTCAGGTGACCTCACATTAACTCTACTTAAAGACAAGACAGAAATCTAGGTTACCAGGACAACAGAGAACACAGATCAAAGACTTTTTTGAAAAACAGAGACTGCAGGAGTATAACACCTGAATCTCCCAGACTTTTGGATCATAAACAAGGAGTCAGTGATTCTGAGGATACAAATATTCATAGCAGCTGCTAACACCTGGAAACAAATGCCCAGATGGCTCTGCTGAAACCAGACTTCTGGGCTGGAATTTTAAACCCCTCCCACAAAGAGCGGGCTGGTGGTGGGGGCGGGGGCAAAAAATGGAGTGGGAGGCTTGGGTGGCCCTTCCCGACCCGCCTCTGCCGCCATTTTACACTGGGCGGCGGTTGGGGGAAATGGCCCGCTCGCCCCAGGCCAATCAGGGTGCTTAAGTGACCAATTGATGACAACTTAAGGGCCTCTGCCTGCCACCATGGGGATTTTACCCTTGGCCGGTCAGGCAGCCCAGGCCTGAGAAAAGCTGCCTGACAAAAGCAGGTGGCTTTCTGACAGCAGGAGGGGGTGGCGGAGGGAGGCAGGGCCCTGAAGCCCCAACCACCCCCAGCACGCCCCCTCATCCCTCAAATCGACCCCCATGCCTTGGTGGGGCCTGACCGATCACCCCGGTGAGGCCCCAAAAACTCACCTCCTATCTGAGGCCATCCTTCCTCTTCCTGCTGAAGCTGGGTTACAGTCCTATCAGTAGCCACCGTTCCCAGTGGCACTGCTGGGACTAAGAGCTGCTGGCCTGCTGATTGTCCGGCAGCTCCGTTAGATGGGACTTTCTGCCTCAATGAGGTGGAAGTCCTGCGAAAGCCCAAATAAGGGCCTGGGGACCATAAAATCCAGACTGGATCCCCAGGCCTGGTGGGGGTGGGACTGCCACTGTCTTTTAGGTCGGTGGACACTCTAATCCGCCAAGGAAAGAATTCCAGCTCTGGTCTTTGCATATTGGAAAAGGACAATGAGCTATTCTTTTGATTCTCGATAAATGTGACAGATTTTCTGAAGGCAGGCAGGCTGTGAGAAAGGAAACCAGCGTTTGCAGCCTCGGGACAGGCTGTAAGAAAGGAAGACAATCAACAGTTGGGCAGCACAGTGGCGCAGTGGTTAGCACCGCAGCCTCACAGCTCCAGCGACCCGAGTTCGATTCTGGGTACTGCCTGTGCGGAGTTTGCAAGATCTCCCTGTGACCGCGTGGGTTTTCGCCGGGTGCTCCGGTTTCCTCCCAAAGCCAAAGACTTGCAGGTGATAGGTAAATTGGCCATTGTAAATTGCCCCTACTGTAGGTAGGTGGTAGGGAATATGGGATTACTGTAGGGTTAGTATAAATGGGTGGTTGTTGGTCGGCACAGACTCAGTGGGCCGAAGGGCCTGTTTCACTGCTGTATCTCTAAATAAATAAATAAATAAAATAAACGGTGGCAGCCTCAAGGGAGAGTGAAGAGGGGACACCTGCTCTCGGAAAAAAACAGATATGACAAAAGGCTGTGAAGACTTGAATCTGTTTTGAAAGTCGAGCTTTGGGAAGAAGTAAAAGGCCAACAGGATCACCAAGAATCGCCTTATTTATGGATGTCTAGGTTGAAAGCGCTCGGAGAAGTGAGTAAAGGGGACAACAGATGTACATACGAACATACGAATTAGGAGTTGGAGTAGGCTACTCAACCCCTCGAGTCTGCTCTGCCATTCAATAAGTTCATGATTGAACTGATTACTCCACATTTCCAACTACCCCGATAACCTTCCACCCCCTTGCTTATCAAGAATCTATCTACCACGGCCTTAAAAATATTCAAAGACTCTGTTTCCACTGCCTTTTGAGGAAGAGAATTCCGAAGACTAATGACCCTCTGAGAGAAACAATTTCTCCTCATCTCTGTCTTAAATGGGTGACCCCTTATTTTTAAACGGTGATCCCTCGTTCGAGATTCTCCCACAAGGAGAAACATCCTTACCACATCCACCCTGTCAAGACTCCTCAGGATCTTATATGTTTCAATCAAGTCACCTCTTACTCTTCTAAATTCCAGCAGGTGCAAGCCTAGCCTGTCCAATCTTTCCTCGTAAGACAACCCATTCCAGGTATTAGCCTAGTAAACCTTTTCTGTACTGCCTCCAATGTATTTACAGCCTTCCTTAAATAAGGAGACCAGTACTGTACACAGTACTCCAGATGTGGTCTCACCATTGCCCTGTGTAGCTGAAGCATAACCTCCCTACTTTTGTATTCAGTTCCCCTCGTGATAAACGGTAACATTCTATTAGCTTTCCTAATTACGTGCTGTACCTGCATACTAACCTTTTGCGATTCATGCACTAGGACACTCAGATCCCTCTGCATCTCAGAGCTTTGCAATCTCTCACCATTTAGATTATATGCTGCTTTTTTATTCTTCCTACCAAAGTGGACAATTTCACAATTTCCCACATTATACTCCATTTGCCAAATCTTTGTTCACTCACGCAACCTATCTATATCCCTTTGAAGCCCCCTTATGTCCTCTTCACAAGTTACTTTCCTACCTATCTTTGTGTCTTCAGCAGATTTAGCAACCATACCTTCGGTCCCTTCATCTAAGTCATTTATATAAATTGTAAAAAGTTGAGGCCCCAGCACAGATCCTTGTGGCACACCACTCATTACATCTTTCCAACCAGAATATTACCCATTTATGCCTACTCTCTGTTTCCTGTTAGCTAGCCAATCTTCTATCCATGCCAATATGTTACCTCCTACACCATGAGCTTTTATTTTCTGCAATAACCTTTGATGTTCTGGAAATCTTAGTACAATACAAACACCAGTTCCCCTTTAACCACAGCACATGTAACTCCCTCAAAGAACTCCAATAAATTGGTTAAACATGATTTCCCTTTCACAAAACCATGTTGACTCTACCTGATTACCTTGAATTTTTCTAAATGCCTTGCTATAATGTCTTTAATAATAGCTTCTAACATTTTCCCTAAGACAGATATTAAGCTAACTGGTCTGTAGTTTCCTGCTTTCTGTCTCCCACCCCCTGTTTTCCAATCTAAAGGAACCTTCCCCGAATCTAGGGAATTTTGGAAAATTAAAACTAACGCATCAACTATCTCACTAGCGACTTCTTTGAACACCTAGGACGAAGTCCATTAGGACCCGAGGACTTGTCAGTCCGCAGCTTCAACAATTTGTTCAGTACCATTTCCCTGGTGGTTGTAATTTTCTTGAGTTCCTCCCTCCCTTCCATTTCCTGACTTACAACTAATACTGGGATGTTATTTGTATCCTCAATAGTGAAGACTGATGCAAAATGTCTGTTCAATTCAACTGCCATCTCCTTATTATCCATTATTAATTCCCCAAACTCACTTTCTATAGGACTAACGTTCACTTTATTAATTCTTTTCTTTTTAAAATATCTATAGAAATTAGTCACAGAGAGATACAGCACTGAAACAGGCCCTTTAGCCCACTGAGTCTGTGCCAACCAACAACTACCCATTTATACTAATCCCATATTCCCTACCACATCCCCACCATTCTCCTACCACCTACCTACACTAGGGGCAATTTCCAATGGCCAATTTACCTATCAACCCACAAGTCTTTGGCTGTGGGAGGAAACCAGAGCACCCGGCCAAAACCCACAGGGAGAACTTGCAAACTCTACACAGGCAGTACCCAGAACTGAACCTGGGTCACTGGAGCTGTGAGGCCACTGTGCCACCCCTAAATTCTTACTATCTGTCTTTATATTTCTAGTCAGCTTTCTCTTGTACTCTAATTTTACCTTCCTTATTAATCCTTTAGTCCTTCTTTGCTGTTTTTTATATTCTGTCCAATCTTCTGACCTTCCCCCGACCTTTGTACAATTATAGACTTTTTCTTTAAATTTATATTATCTTTAAATGTTTTAGTTAACCACGGATGGCGGGTCCCACTCTTGGAATTTTTCTTTCTCGTTGAAATGTATCTATACTGTGTATTCTGAAATATCCCCTTAAATGTCTGCCACGGCATCTCGATTGACCTATCCCTTAACCTGATTTTCACTTCAGCTAGCTCTGCTTTCATGCCCTCATAATTGCTCTTATTTGACTTTAAAATACTAGTCTTGGACCCACTCTTCTCTCCCTCAAACTGAATGTAAAATTCAATCACATTGACTTCGAGAAAGTTCTGGGAGATCCAACCCATTGCAACTGGGAGGAGTTTGATACTTTTAACTGCAAAGATTTCATCATCAAGAAAGACTGTGTAATGTATAATGTGGTATGAGGCTTTCAAGTGTTTTAATAAGTAAAGAAAATACCTTTCTTTATAATTTGGGATATCAGTTATTTACAAGGTACTATTTAGTTAATGAGGATTTCTTTTAGTTTAGTTGTTATAATAAAAATTTTAAAATATGCAATCTTGACATATAATTCTTTAAATTGGCCTGGGGGTTCATATCTTGTATTTTAACTTTACTGTTCTCAATGAGGTCATAACAGTAGGCAGTTAAGTATACACTTTCGGTGTTTAAATATACACTGTAGCAGGGATATATATACATTTTAGTGGGCTACACATACACTGAAGGGATGAATACACTGTAGATAGTTATATATACATTTATACAGTGGGAACAACACACTTCTCACCAGGTATACACTGTAGGTGATATGTACACTGTAGGGGTTTATATATATGCTGTTGGGTTTTACAGAGTAGGAAGTTATATCTTCTCTAGAAGTGACCCACTGTCTTCAGCTGAACTTTCACCCAAGAGAGAAATCTACAATCACCTCAGGCTGGCACCCTATGAGAACTCAATTTCCAAGAGAATTCAACAGGTTTACCATGACCTCCCCGCCGCACTTCTAATCACTTTCTCCTTTTCCCCTCTCTATCTGTTGCTTCGTGTGTGTGTGTGTGTGAGTGGATGCGGATTTGACAATTTTGGGATAAGGTGTATTATCAATAAACAATTAATTTTCTGTTTTTAAACCTACAAGAAATCCTGTCACTGTCTGTTTATTTGACAAATAAAACACCAAGGGGTTAAATCTTAATAGCAAAACACACTTACTGCAGTCAGGTGGGGAGTTGAACAGTGGGAACCATACACATCTCACCATGTGGCCATTACAATATGCAATAATGGGTACTTTGTACACTGTAGGGGTAATGTGCACACTGTAGAAGATTATTTATACACCGTAGGAGGTTATAGATACACTACATGAGGTAATATATACACTGTAGAATGTTATAAATACTGTCAAGGGTTATATGTGTACTGTAAGATGTTATATATACCCTCTAGCAGGTTATATATAAACTGTAGGAGGTTTTATATACATTGTAGGAGTTTATATATACACTGTAGGCTTTTATATATATACTGTAGGAAGTTATATGTACACTGTACAGTGTTAAGTATACACTTTAGGGGATTATGTATACACTGTAGAGGGTTATATGTTCACTGTAGTAAGTTATATATGCACTGTGGGAGGATATACATATAGCTGCGGGTATTCAAACATTTTAGCGGTTTATGTATGCATCGTAGTCAGTTATATATACAGTATACACTTCACTTACCTTCAGCGAGTGGAGAGCAGCCGGACATGCGTGGGAACAGCTAACATCAGGAGAAGATAAATCGAGAGCAAGGCTCGGAGCCTTCTCTTCACTTACCTTCAGGGAGCAGAGAGGAGCTCGACCTGCAAGGGAGCAACTAACAGCTTCAGGAGTCTGCGTGCGCTGACTTGAGTTTGAAAAAAAAAACAAACAGTAACATCACAGGAAAGCTGTAAGGTGATTGGCTGGTGAGTAACTGCTGTTAGAGAGTATCTGTAAATAGCTAGGTTAGTACACTGGTTTTAGAGTGCATGTGTAAATAGCTGAAAATTAATAAAATGCAAAATTAAATTTAAATTTAAGCAGCTACCTTATAATTAAGATACACAGCAGAAGGGAATTAAGACACTGGTGTTTTATATACATATTGTAAGGGGGTTGGAGTACAAGAATAAAGAAGTTTTGCTACAATTCTACATGGCTTTGGTGAGACCACACCTGGGGTACTGTGCACAGTTTTTCTTTTCATATTTAAGGAAATATATACTTATATTGGAGGCAGTACAGTGAAGGTTCACTAGATTGATTAAGCCTGAGTGTGGAGCTATAGAGAGTAGAGAAGGTTCCAAAAGAACATACAGAGACCCCCTTGAAGGAAATCAGCCACACTGCTGTCTCCCAGAGAACCAAATCAACCATCCACACCTTCAAACTAGAAGCCTCAGGATTACCAAAGGAAAGTCGCGCAACCACTGAATTCAGCCTGCAACCAGCTGAGTTACCAACCTTCACAGAGTGTATATTCCTTTTATTTCTCTGGATTCTAATTGGACCAATCTATCCTTGCCCACTCTGTAACCTATTTGTGTGTGTGTGTGTGTGTGAAAATTGGAGCATATTTTATTATTTTACTTGGATTGATTTAAGTACAATAAAGCTACCCTCTTTCTTTGTTAAACTCAAGAAAACCTTTCTGATTGGTTCTTTTAATGAACACGGCACATAAACAGTTAAACACTCATTGAATTGGCAAGTATATTCACTTCAAAAAGAAATAAACCTGTGTGGTCAAACAAGGAGAGTGAAAAGAGGGGAGCCCTTCAACCCCCCTTCACTTGATTGTAACTATATATATATATATATATATATATACACTGTAGGATATTATATATAGATTGTAGGGGGTATATAAAGACTGTAGGGAGTTACACATGCAATGAAGGGGTTTTATACATACAATATAGGGGGTACAAATGCACAGTACGTGGCTATATATGCAATATAGAAGTTTATATATACATTGTAGGGGGTCAAATATACACTTCAGGAGATTATACATACACTTTAGGGGATTTTATATATACACTGTGTGTTGTTTAAATACGCTTTAGGCCATTTTATATATATACTGATAGGGTTATATATACACTGTAGGGGGTTTTATGACCTCACTGAGACCATTCATGTGAAAATGTGCAATATGAACTCCCAGACAAATTTAAGGAATTAGCCGACAAGCTTTCACATTTTAAGACTTTTATTATAACAGCTAAATGAAAAGAAATCCCTAATTAACTGAATAGTACTTTGTAAGTGTTGGATACCCCAAATTACAAAGAAAGGTTTTCTTTACTTATTAAAAATACTTGAAAACCTTACACCACACTTATACGTTTCACAGTCCTTTTTGATGATGAAATCCATTGTGGTTAAAAGTCTCAAACTCCTCCCAATTACAATGGGTTGGATCTCTCAGATTATTTCAAAAATCAGTGTTCTCTTGGCTCACTTCTACGAGCACTTCCAACCTGGACATCTGTGAATAAGGTGTTTTCTGGTGATCCTGCTGGTCTTCTACTTCTCTGCAAGCTTTGACTCTCAAAACAGGTTTAAGTCTTCACAGCCTTTTACTGTAACAGGCTTCCGAAAGCAGGCGTCTTCTCTCTCTTTTGAGACCACAACCTTTGGTTTCTTCTCTCACAGCCTGTTTGCCTGCAGAAAATCTGTTAAATTTATCCAGACTCAAAAGTCAATAGCTTATTGTATTGTTCCGAAAGTATAGAGTCCAGAAGTCTCATTTCACAAAGCCGCTGGGCCTTTTCATTGTGCCCAGGTGTTAACAGCTGCCTGGTACAGTTACATCTTCCAAATTACTGACTCCTTGGCTGGAGAATTATGCCACCCCCCCGCCCCACCCCAACAGGAGTGGGCTGGTGGCGGGGGTGGTTGTAAAATTGAGTGACGGGTGGAGGTGTGACATTTCTGTTGCCTTCCCGCCCCTGCTGCAATTTTACCAGGTTTAGCGGCAGCGAGAAATGGCCTGCCTACCCTAGGCCAATCAAGGCCCTTAATTGGACAATTAACTGCCACTTAAGGTCCTCCTCCTGTTGCCGCTGGCATTTTGCCAGCAGCTGGTGGGCACCTCAGGCCCTCCAGAAGGTCGCCAGTTAAAACCTGGCGGTCTCTTTGTGGGCTGGGGGGGCCCTCCTGATCGGGCACCCCCTGAAGCCCCAAAAGTCCCCACTGAAATAAAGTCATCCCTTCTTCTAACCAACACCACTTGCCTCGCCGGCGCCAAGCTGATTGTTCCTGGTGAGGCCCCAGAAACCTACCTTTCTTCTGGGGCCGGCGTCCCTCTTGCTGCTGTAGCTGGGTGCAGTCCCAGCAGTGATCACCGCTCCCTGCAGTACTGCTTGGCCTGAGAGTTGTCGGTCCACTGATCGGCTGGCAGCTCTTAGAGGCTGGACTTCCTGCCTCAGAAAGGTGAAAGTCCCGCCCAAGGCCAATTAAGGACCTGGGCCATATAAAATCCTGGCATGGCTCCCAGGTCTGGCGGAGGCGGGTTCGCCCTGACTGTTTGGCCAGTGGGCAGGGCCTCCCGCCCAACATAAAATTCCGGCCCTTGCTTTACGTCCCAAAAGTCTGAGAGGGAGAAACCCATTGTCCTTCAGGTGTTAGCCCTGCAGTCTCTGTTTTTCAGAAGAAAGTCTTTGCTCTATGTTTTCTGTTGTCCTGGTAACCTTTTGGAGAGTGGAGGTGAGGTCACCTGACCTTTCAGACTTCATCTTGAACTTTTAAAAATCACAATTTGTAAAACATAATCATGTTACAAAGTCCAGCGTTCATAACAGGAGTTATATATACAGACTATAGGGGTTTATGTATAAACTGTTGGGGGTTATATATACACTATGGGGGGGGCAGGTTATATATACACAATACAAGGTTATATAAACACTGTAGGAGGTTATACATACACAGTAGGTAATTATTTATACACTGTAGCAGGTTATATATACATTGTAGTGGCTGATATCTACACTGTAGCAGGGTAGAAACACACTGTAGGCAGTTAAATATAAGCACTGTAGTTGTAGGATGTTAAATGTATGTGGTAGGATGTTATATATACACTGTAGGGTGTTATATATTCACTATAGGAAGTTATATATATATAAATTATAGGAGGTTATATATACTGTAGAATATATACAAACTGTAGGAGGTACTATATACATTATAGGAGGTTATGCATACACTATTACAATCTATATGCTTTGTAGCAAGTTCTATATGGACAGTGGAAGTTCAATTGCACTGTAGAACATTTTATAGACATTGCAATGCAAATGTTTAGAATACATTCAACTGAATTATGATGTAAAATGTGACAATTTATAATAGCAATCTGGATTAATGATACAATTACTTGATCAAATAATGAATTATGTTATTGGGCACACCTGTTTTCACAAAGCAGATGGACACATTACTAGGCAGCAAGGTCCCATTTAAGTTACGGTAAAAGCTGATCTATTTGAAAGATAATTTATGAAGATTTGATTTTTCATATATGCATAGTCGAATCTTAATAGTGTAAAAAGACTAACAAGTAATTTTCCATTGAAAATAAAGTTAGCAGTTTAATGTAGCTACTGGTAAGGTCACATTCCTCTTCTGTCATTGAGATATGCTTCCCCCAAGGATCCTGACTGAGCAGGAGTGCTCCAGATAATGGCATCGTAGTGTGTCTTTTCACTGGCGTTTGCTGGTTTTGAAAACTCAATAAATCTCCTGAGAGCTGATTAAAGTGTTTTGTTCCCGAGGTATTACCACTGGTTTGTGAGAAGATTAATGCAGTGTTGATCGTATCTGCTGTAAACTTGTTCAGATTCCAAAGCTGCAGGCACTCATGCAAAGCTCCAATTGGCATACTGTTTCCTAATCAATGCAGGTTCACCTAGGCTAGCGGCTGATTAAGTACTATTACTATTCATTGTGTCTTTGGGTAGTGTAGTAGTGACAGCTAGTGGGTCTCCAACACTTGTTAATGTCTGCAATTGACAGCAAACCTCTTTCAGTGGATGATGCAACATGAATATGTTATTGAC
Source organism: Heterodontus francisci (assembly GCF_036365525.1). NCBI lineage: Eukaryota > Metazoa > Chordata > Chondrichthyes > Heterodontiformes > Heterodontidae > Heterodontus > Heterodontus francisci. The sequence continues at coordinate 72,738,844 of NC_090372.1, read as the reverse complement.
GGAGCACTGCTTGATGAAAGAGTGGACTTTACAATGTAAAGTGAGGTCATTGTAATCATCCCATAGTTAACTCAAGTAATGAGTTGTGTAGAATTTGTTTACTCTTTAAAAATAAAGTACTTTATTAGAAAATTATGTAGTAGCCATTTTTTTACAATTACTTGAAAATACCAGAAAAACAACCAAAAAGAACCAAGCAATGAAATTGCTGTCATACAGACTGCAGAGCTTGAGGAGGCACCAAAGGGATGTACAAAGAACAAAGAACAGAGAACAGTACAGCACAGGTACAGGCCATTCGGCCCTCCAAGCCTGCACCAATCTTGATGCCTGTCCAAATTAAAACCTTCTGCACTTCCGGGGACCGTTTCCCTCTATTCCCATCCTATTCATGTATTTGTCAAGATGCCTCTTAAACGTCGCTATCGTACCTGCTTCCACCACCTCCCCCGGCAGCAGGTTCCAGGCACTCCCTCTGTGTAAAGAACTTGCCTCGCACATCCCCTCTAAACTTTGCCCCTCGCATCTTAAACCTATGTCCCCTAGTAACTGACTCGTCCATCCTGGGAAAAAGCTTCTGACTATCCACTCTGTCCATGCCGCTCATAACTTTGTAAACCTCTATCATGTCGCCCCTCCACCTCCGTCGTTCCAGTGAAAACAATCCGAGTTTATTCAACCTCTCCTCATAGCTAATGCCCTCCAGACCAGGCAACATCCTGGTAAACCTCTTCTGTACCCTCTCCAAAGCCTCCACGTCCTTCTGGTAGTGTGGCGACCAGAATTGCACGCAATATTCTAAGTGTGGCCTAACTAAAGTTCTGTACAGCTGCAGCATGACTTGCCAATTTTTACACTCTATGCCCCGACCAATGAAGGCAAGCATGCCGCTTGCCTTCTTGACTACCTTATTCACCTGCGTTGCCACTTTCAGTGACCTGTGGACCTGTACGCCCAGATCTCTCTGCCTATCAATACTCCTAAGGGTTCTGCCATTTACTGTATACTTCCCACCTGTATTAGATCTTCCAAAATGCATTACCACACATTTGCCCGGATTAAACTCCATCTGCCATTTCTCTGCCCAAGTCTCCAACCGATCTATATCCTGCTGTATCCTCTGACAATCCTCATCACTATCCGCAACGCCACCAACCTTGTGTCGTCCACAAACTTACTAATCAGACCAGCTACATTTTCCTCCAAATCATTTATATATACTACAAAGAGCAAAGGTCCCAGCACTGATCCCTGTGGAACATCACTAGTCACATCCCTCCATTCAGAAAAGCACCCTTCCACTGCTACCCTCTGTCTTCTATGACCGAGCCAGTTCTGTATCCATCTTGCCATTTCTGATCCCATGTGACTTCACCTTTTGTACCAGTCTGCCATGAGGGACCTTGTCAAAGGCTTTACTGAAGTCCATATATACAACATCCACTGCCCTTCCTTCATCAATCATCTTCGTCACTTCCTCAAAAAACTTGATCAAGTTAGCGAGACACGACCTCCCCTTCACAAAACCATGCTGCCTCTCACTAATAAGTTCCTTTGTTTCCAAATGGGAGTAAATCCTGTCCTGAAGAATCCTCTCTCATAATTTCCCTACCACTGACGTAAGGCTCACCGGCCTATAATTTCCTGGATTATCCTTGCCACCCTTCTTAAACAAAGGAACATCATTGGCTATTCTCCAGTCTTCTGGGACCTCACCTGTAGCCAATGAGGATACAAAGATGTCTGTCAAGGCCCCAGCAATTTCTTCTCTTGCCTCCCTCAGTATTCTGGGATAGATCCCATCAGGCCCTGGGGACTTATCTACCTTAATGCTTTGCAAGATGCCCAACACCTCCTCCTTTTTGATAACGACATGACCCAAACTATCTACACTCCCTTCCCTAGACTCATCATCCACCAAGTCCTTCTCTTTGGTGAATACTGATGCAAAGTACTCATTTAGTACTTCGCCCATTTCCTCTGGCTCCACACATAGATTCCCTCCTTTGTCCTTGAGTGGGCCAACCCTTTCCCTGGTTACCCTCTTGATCTTTATATACGTATAAAAAGCCTTGGGATTCTCCTTAATCCTGTTTGCCAATGACTTTTCATGACCCCTTTTAGCCCTCCTGACTCCTTGTTTAAGTTCCTTCCTGCTGTCTTTATATTCCTCAAGGGATTCGTCTGTTCCCAGCCTTCCAGCCCTTACGAATGCTTCCTTTTTCTTTTTGACGAGGCTCACAATATCCCGCGTTATCCAAGGTTCCTGAAACTTGCCAAACTTATCCTTCTTCCTCACAGGAACATGCTGGTCCTGGATTCTAATCAACTGACGTTTGAAAGACTCCCACATGTCAGATGCTGATTTACCCTCAAACAGCAGCCCCCAATCTAAATTCTTCAGATCCTGCCTAATATTGTTAGAATTAGCCTTCCCCCAATTTAGCACCTTCACCCGAGGACTATTCTTATCCTTATCCACAAATACCTTAAAACGTCTGGAATTATGGTCACTGTTCACTGGATGTAGAAGGCTATTTGGACTATTCAACCATTGGACACTGTGATAGAGTGTGTATGGGCTTGTGTTGTGAGTGTATGTATCTACATTCGGCAGCTAAGCTAAATCTGTTGGGTGTAAAGAGTTCCATCATCATGAAGCTTTTTTGGTTCATTAGTCTGTTCGAACTGTACTTTCACTTGGTTTTATTTAACAGAACTCTGAGGTACATCTATCCATTTTGAAAATGTTGCTTTTAGACTTCCTCTTGTGCACGAAAAAATGGGAAGAAATTCAGAGTACGACAAATGCTTGTCGTTATAACTTTAAAATTTGAATTCTTCATCTCTCATTTTATTTGTTTGTTTTCCTTTTTTATGTCTTCTGTCTCACCTTTACATCATGAAATATTCCTTTGACTGATGCAGGTGATCTGCTTCCATATCTTGGTTTAACAATATGGCAGTTGGAGGGGCAAAATTCCCTGTAATTCTCCTTCTGACCCTCCCTGTGGAGGAAGCTTCTGTAATTGAAGAAATATCACAACATATGCAGCTTGACATGGCCCTCGGCCATTCCATTTCCAGCGCTTCTGCTTCCATTCCTTCCCCCACTCTCAGAACCATCATAGGGTTCTCCTTGTACTCACCTTCCACCCTATCAACCTCTGCATTCAACGGATCATCGTCTGCCATTTCTCCCACCTCCAGTGTGATGCCACCATCAAACCCATCATTCCCTCTCCTTTCCCTCCGCAACACCATGGTTCACTCCTCAATCATCCCCAACAGCCATCCTCTTCTCAAGACACCTTTCCATGCAAGCGCAGGAGATGCAACACCTGCTCTTTTACCTCTTCTATCCTCACCGCCCAAGGCCCCAAACACTCCTTCCAGGTGAAACAGCGATTTACCTGCACTTACTTCAATTTAATATACTGTTTTCGCTGTTCACAGTGCTGTCTCTTGTACTTTAGCGAGACCAAATCCGGTTTGGGTGACAGTTTTCAGTTTGTAAGCATAAACCCGAGCTTCAAGTCACCCATCACTTTAATTCACTCCCACTTCGACCTTTCTGTCCTTAGCCTTGCACACTGTTCCAAAGAAGGTCAACGTAAGCTCAACTTTACAGCTTTTTGGAGCTAACACTGAGTTCAACAATTTCAGATCATAACCTCTGGCCCCTTTTTTTGGAAGGTAATAATTCAACTTTTTAAATTTACACCTCCCCTAGACACATCTTTTATTTCTTTACTTGTCCCATTACTACTCCCTTCAGCCATGCACCGTGAAACCTTTTGTCATCTAATCTCTGCCCTCCACCCTATCACAGACCTTCCCGTTAGTTCTTTCCTCCCCTCCCTACTTTCCCTGACTTACTTAAAAACTGTTACATCTCTGCGCACTCTCAATTCTAACAAAGGCTCACTAACTTGAAACGTTGGGCTAGATTTTCCAGTGGGCATCGAGGCCCTGATGTTGGGCCCATATGGGGGTCCCAAGCCTGCCCATGTTGTCAGCACGCCTCCGGTGCAACCATCTCAGAGGCGACCTCCTAATTGGCCGCTTCTGCGCTCACCATCCTTATACTACAGACCCAATCAGAGGGCCCACAGTAATGTCAGGCTGGCAGCCCCATCAGGAAAGGTGGATGCTGCTGAGTCAAGCAGGAGAGCGCAAGGGCACCTCAACATGAAAGCACCCTCGGCTGCCTGCACTGTGGGAAACCCTTCTGCAGTCCTATTCATGGTCTGAACTGCAGCCTTTCATCCCTGCAGTCCCATCATTGGGGCATGGAGCCGTGGGCTCCGATGGCCCCCTGGCCTGCTGCCAGGAAGCGGCCTCGATTGAGCTGGTAGCCTCCACTCACAGTGGGGGGCTGCTCTGATGTTGGTAAAATACCGGTGCTGGGATAAAATGGTGCCTAAGTGAGTTCTTTATTGGACTAATTAGCTCCATGGAGTGGGCAGCCGAGCCAGTTCGCAGCCTGCCCTGGGCAAGTACCCTGGATGCAGAATGTGTCAAGGCGCTGTCTCGACGTGGCTCCCCTCATTTTCCTGACCTCCAACTACGTCTCCACAAGGCCAGGAAAATCCAGCCAGTTAACTCTGTTTCTCTTTCCAAAGATGCTGCCAAACCTGCTGACTATTTCCAGCATTTTCTGTTTTTATTCCAGATTTCCAGCATTTGCTTTGCTTTGCTCTAATCTACAGATAAAGGATCATTTCAACAATTAGCATACTGAGTGCAGAGCTTCATGACCTGAGAGTGCGTATTGGGAATTCAGGCACAGGGTTTCGTCGGATCTGCAGGATTTTCAGTCCATTCATTTTAATTTGAGCTAGCTCAAAGCTCAATAAGCTGATTGTACACTACTGTTCAGAATTAGGTAATTTGATTAATTAGCACAGTTTTGGCATTTGCATTGGCAACAAATCGGAGATGCCAAAAATTTGGTGGTCAGGAAAAATTTTAACGATTGTGTTCACTTAAAAGTAATGGGATGAATATGAATATTATTTCAAACTTTATAAATGACAAAATGGATTTTAAATATTTCTCAGCCTTTGCCAAGGCACTGGAGTGGGGGTGGAGTGGGAAAGAGTAACAGGTGTAAGAATTGCCAGGCAAAAGTGAAATGAAAGAGAACTGAATGTGGGGGCACAGAACAAAATCTGTGGACAAGTGATGGAATAGCAATACATTTGAATCCCTGTTTGATGGCTGGCAAAATGGATTTGCAGCTACATGAGGTGATAATGAGAAAGACTGTGCTGTTTGGCACTTTCCAAACGATAGCTGTATCAGGTGGTGGTGGTCAGGCTCAGTGGTCTGTACAGTACATGGCTACCTTCTGTGCTCTGCATTCTTGGGCATCCTGTAAAGTCTTGTGTGCTTTCAAGCTGATGCTGATCACTTTTCCTGTGAAAAGTAGGCAATAGGTTATGCCTTGTAATCAGGCCTCTGCCACTTGTTTGATCCATCTACGAATAGCCAACTAACTGATTTGGCTCATTTCTTTGCTGATGGCTGGAACTAGTTTGTTGGTATAAAATTTTAATTCAGCAGTAACTGTCATGCTTTAAAAAAAATGGTTCAGGGATATGGGGAGTGCTGGCAAGGTTGTACTTATTACTCAACCGTAGTTACTGTGAGGAGATGATGGCGGACCATCTTTTCGATGAGATGCTGTTGCTTCCACAATGGTGTTCATTTTCTACAGGTTTGCCTCCAGGAGAAGGCATAGCTATGTATCAGCTTCTTTATGAAGTAAAGGTGGCAAAGATGGTTCTCCTTTGACATGCCCTGGAAGAGCCGTCTGGATCAGATCCCAAGCAAAGCCAAGTGTACATATAATGTGTGAGACTTTAGCTGCACCTTTGATTCTTGTATCCTGTGAAATTGCAGCTGGAAACGAGGTGGTTGCAATAACTGTTGGAAATAAAAATCTTGCAAATGAAGATAATCAGGCCTAAACTTCAACAACAATTACTGCATGAAAATGCACGGATATGATATATAATTATAATATACAAAAAAATCCGATGTTTGGATCAACAATTCAAGAGTGATACTCAGTTTTACGAAGCCTGCTCCTACAAGCCAGGCCATCCATACACAATTGTGATTATTTCAAATAGATAAACAAGACTGCTGGTGAGAGCTGTTAATTCCTGCATGGGACATAATACATGATTTCTGAAGCTTTAATGTGGCTTGTGCTTGTCACCTACATAATTTTCCAAATCTTTCCTGGCCTCAAAATGTGGCACATGTATTGGGCAAGTTGGTCCATGTACTCAATTGCGACTTTCATCTTTTCCTTTAGTGAGGATGTGTACCATCAGCAGAGCCTTGTAAAATCATCATTTCAATTCACTGTCACAAATTTGTAGCTGATGGGGAATTTTTTCAGTGTTCCCTTTTTCCCTGGATTTAGTAGAAGAGGATGAAGAACAAAGGAAGGACAGGAATGTTAGATAGCACGAAAGGTGGTCTGACTGTAACCACCATTTTGTCCCCATCTGCAACGACAATTCCATGCAGAGTTCTTGACAATGACCAAAGAGAACTGCCCCTGCAGGTTCTGGCTCAACAGAGAAGCATTTACAGATCTATGCTTTATGAAGACCAGCAACTGACCATAGCACTGTCAGTGGCAGTCAAGGTGGCTATTGCCCTTATCTTTGCAGGCTAGTACAAACAATGTCAGCAGTATTGATTTTCCATTGATAAATATATTACACAATTAATTGATCTTTTGTTTAACACATCGTGTTGTGCTGTGTTCTTAAGTCTTCATTAAAGATAACCGTAGGGTTTGTATTCGGATTCAACACAAACACAATTTATTGTCTTACTTATCTACATTGCATGATCTCAGGTACAGGTCTTGTCCTTGCTGGCCTGTGTCTACTCTCTGTAAAGCCATGTGCTGAGTGAGTCTCTCAAAATGGTGTCTCCTGCTTATAAATGCCTAATGATGTCATCAGTTGCATCAGTGCCCTGATCTCTTAAAGATAAAGGTGAAGTCACCACTACACTACCTTACAGGGCCATCATTTCAATGTCCTTTCCCACTGACCAGCAACACATCATGGCAGGGCTGCTCAATTTCTCCACATATCTGGATGTCCAAAAGTCCAAAGCACCCATCTGGCCATTCTGGTCCATAAACTCAATGCAATAGCCTAAATGCATAGAAAAGAGTTTTATTCAATGTGCAGCTGGTCAGTGACCTCCAATGCCCTATCATACATGCAGTTTTCATTTTATCATTATCAATAAAAACAATATCATCTATTTGCATTTATATAGCACCTTTATTGTAGGAAGCTTCACAGACAAAATGGACACCAAGTCCAAAGCAGGAGATATTACATGGGATGACCAAAAGCTTGGGGTTCAGGAAGGGAATTCTAGAGTTGTACATAGATGGCTGAAAATGATCAACTTATTTGAATCAGGATTATTTGAAGGCAAATTTTGACTGGAAGGAGGCTCCTCTGAGACCAAGGCCACCTTCTGGTAAATGGAACTATTGCAGTGAAGCAGAGCATTGTTAAAACAAGACCCATGCAGCTCCCAGGATTATTTTAGAACATATAGCATTGTGCTGCAGTGCTGCAGAAACTCAAGTGCACCAAGTGTTCATTTAAGAGAACTTCAGTAAGTATGTTTTTTTAAAGAATCTCAGTGGCCACGCAGCATGGAGAAAGTGGATCCATAATCTTTGGAAACCTGCTATATTGCATTAGGAATATGTTTTTGTATAAAAAGATTCCGATCTCAGATGATTATCAAAGTCTTCAAAACACATTTCCCTCTTATTGCACTTGAGCAAAGAAATCTAGCTCCATTACTTCCTACCCAGTTCACTTGTTACCAGGTGACCCGTTATGTGTAAGGACAGATTTCCCTGTTATTATGCTATAGGGATAGAAATAAAAGAATGCAAGAAGTTGGAGCAGGAGTAGGCCATTCGGCCCCTCACGCTTACTCCACCATTCAATAAGATCATGGCTGATCTGGTTGTGGTCTCAACTTCACTTTCCTGTCTGTCCCCCATAACCCTTGACTTCCTTGTTGATCAAAAATCTGCCTAACTCAGCCTTGAATATATTCAATGACCCAGCCTCCATTGCTCTCTGGGGTAGAGAATTCCACAGACTAACAACCCTCTGAGAGAAAAAATGTATCCTCATCTCTGTCTTAAAAGGGAGACCCCTAATTTTTAAACTGTGTCCCCTAGTTCGAGACCTCCCCACAAGGGGAAAAAATCCACTCAGCATCTATCTTGTCAAGACCCCTCAGGATTTTATATGTTTCAATAAGATTACCTCTCATTCTTCTAAACTCCAATGGGTACAGGTCCAACCTGCTAACCTTTCTTCATAAGACAACCCCTTCATCCCAGGAATCAGTCGAGTGAAACTTCTCTGAACTGATTCTAATGCAATGATATCCTTTCTTAAGTAAGGAGATCAAAACTGTACACAGTACTCTAACTAAGGCCCCGTATAGCTGCAGCAACACTTCCCTGCTAACATTCCATTTGCCTTCCTAACCATTTGCTGCACCTGCATACTAACTTTTTGTGATTTTTGTTTAATTCATTCATGGGATGTGGGCATCGCTGGACGGGCCAGCATTTATTGCCCATCCCTAATTGCCCTCGAGAAGGTGGTGCTGAGCTGCCTTCTTGAACCGCTGCAGTAGTGCTGTTAGGAAGGGAGTTCCAGGAATTTGACCCAGTGACAGTGAAGGAACGGTGATATAGTTCCAAGTCAGGATGGTGCGTGACTTGGAGGAGAACTTGCAGGTGGTGATGTTCCCATGCATTTGCTGCCCTTGTCCTTCTAGTTGGTAGAGGTCGCAGGTTTGGAAGGTGCTGTCTAAGGAGCCTTGGTGCATTGCTGCAGTGCATCTTGTAGATGGTACACACTGCTGCCACTGTGCGTCAGTGGTGGAGGGAGTGAATGTTTGTAGATGGGGTGCTAATCAAGTGGGCTGCTTTGTCCTGGATGGTGTCGAGCTTCTTGAGTGTTGTTGGAGCTGCACCCATCCAGGCAAGTGGAGAGTATTCCATCACACTCCTGACTTGTGCCTTGTAGATGGTGAACAGGCTTTGGGGAGGCAGGAGGTGAGTTACTCGCCTCAGGATTCCAAGCCTCTGACCTGCTCTTGTAGCCACGGTATTTACATGGCTACTCCAGTTCAGTTTCTGGTCAATGGTAACCCCCTAGGCTGTTGATAGTGGGGGATTCAGCGATGGTAATGCCATTGAATGTCAAGGGGAGATGACTAGATTCTCTCTTGTTGGAGATGGTCATTGCCTGGCACTTGTGTGGGGCGAATGTTACTTGCCACTTATCAGCCCAAGCCTGGATATTGTCCAGGTCTTGCTGCATTTCTACATAGACTGCTTCAGTATCTGAGGAGTCACGAATGGTGCTGAACATTGTGCAATCATCAGCGAATATCCCCACTTGTGACCTTATGATTGAAGGAAGGTCATTGAGGAAACAGCTGAAGATGGTTGGGCCGAGGACACTACCCTGAGGAACTCCTGCAGTGATGTCCTGGAGCTCAGATGATTGATCTCCAACAACCACAACCATCTTCCTTTGCGCTAGGTATGACTCCAGTCAGCAGAGGGTTTTCCCCCTGATTCCCATTGACCTCAGTTTTGCTAGGGCTCCTTGATGCCATACTCAGTCAAATGCTGCCTTGATGTCAAAGGCTGTCACTCTCACCTCACCTCTTGAGTTCAGCTCTTTTGTCCATGTTTGAATCAAGGCTGTAATGAGGTCAGGAGCTGAGTGGCCCTGGTGGAACCCAAACTGAGTGTCACTTAGCAGGTTATTGCTAAGCAAGTGCTGCTTGATGGCACTGTTGATGACACCTTCCATCACTTTACTGATGATTGAGAGTAGGCTGATGGGGCGGTAATTGGCCGGGTTGGACCTGTCCTGCTTTTTGTGTACAGGACATACCTGGGCAGTTTTCCACATTGCAGGGTAGATGCCAGTGTTGTAGCTGTACTGGAACAGCTTGGCTAGGGGCGCGGCAAGTTCTGGAGCACAGGTCTTCAGTACTATTGCTGGAATATTGTCAGGGCCCATAGCCTTTGCAGTAACTAGTGCCTTCAGTCATTTCTTGATATCACGCGGAGTGAATCGAATTGGCTGAAGTCTGGCATCTGTGATGCTGGGGACTTCAGGAGGAGGCCGTGATGGATCATCAACTCGGCACTTCTGGCTGAAGATTGTTGCAAATGCTTCAGCCTTATCTTTCGCACTGATGTGCTGGGCTCCCACATCATTGAGGATGGGGATATTTGTGGAGCCACCTCCTCCAGTTAGTTGTTTAATTGTCCACCACCATTTATGGCTGGATGTGGCAGGACTGCAGAGCTTAGATCCGATCCGTTGGTTATAGGGTCGCTTATCTCTGTCTATCACATGCTGCTTACGCAGTTTGGCACGCAGATGGTCCTGTGTTGTAGCTTCACCAGGTTGACACCTCATTTTGAGGTTTGCCTGGTGCTGCTCCTGGCATGCCCTCCTGCACTCTTCGTTGAACCAGGGTTGGTCTCCTGGCTTGATGGTAATGGTAGAGTGGGGGATATGCCGGGCCATGAGGTTACAGGTTGTGGTTGAGTACAATGCTGCTGATGGCCCACAGCGCCTCATGGATGCCCAGTTTTGCATTGCTAGATCTGGTCGAAATCTATCCCATTTAGCACGGTGGTAATGCCACACAACAAGATGGACGGTATCCTCAATGTGAAGGTGGAACTGTGTCTCCACAAGGACTGTGCGGTGGTCACTCCTACCAATACTGTCATGGACAGATGCATCTGCAGCAGGTAGATTGGTGAGGATGAGGTCAAGCATGTTTTCCCCTCTTGTTGGTTCCCTCACCACCTGCCGCATACCCAGTCTAGCAGTTATGTCCTTTCGGACTCGGCCAGCTCGTTCAGTAGTGGTGTTACCGAGCCACTCTTGGTGATGGACATTGAAGTCGCCCACCCAGGGTACATTCTGTGCCCTCGCCACCCTCAGTGGTTCCTCCAAATGCTGTTCAACATGGAGGAGTACTGACTCATCAGCTGAGGGAGGGCAGTAGGTGGTAATCAGCAGGAGGTTTCCTTGTCCATGTTTGATCTGATGCCATGAGACTTCATGGGGTCAAGAGTTGATGTTGAGGACTCCCAGGGCAACTCCCTCCCTACTGTATACCACTGTGCCGCCACCTCTGGTGGGTCTGTCCTGCCGGTGGGACAGGATATACCTGGGGATGGTGATGGCAGTGTCTGGGACATTGTCTGTCAGGTATGATTCCATGAGTATGACTATGTCAGGCTGTTGCTTGACTAATCTGTGGGACAGCTCTCCCAACTTTGGCACAAGTCCCCAGATGTTAGTAAGGAGGACTTTGCAGGGTCGACAGGGCTGGGTTTGCCGCTGTCGTTTCCGGTGCCTCGGTCGATGTCGGGTGGTCTGTCCGGTTTCATTCCTTTTTATTGAATTCGTAGTGGTTAGATACAACTGATTGGCTTGCTAGGCCATTTCAGAGGGCATGTAAGAGTCAACCACATTGTTGTGTGTCTGGAGTCACATGTAGGCCAGACTAGGTAAGGACAGCAGATTTCCTTCCCTAAAGGATATTTGTGAACCAGATGGATTGTTACAACAATCGACAATGGTTTCATGGCCATCATTAGACTAGCTTTTTAATTCCAGACCTTCTACTGTGGTCGGATTTGAATCCATGTCCCCAGAGCAATACCCTGGGTCTCTGGGTTACTAGATCAGTGACAATACCACTACGCCACTGCCTCCCCTATTGATTCATGTACTAGGACACCCAGAGCCCTCTGTACTGTAGAGTTCTGCAGTCTCTCTCTATTCAAATAGTATACTGCTTTTCTATTCTTCTGGCCAAAGTGGACAAGTTCACATTTTCCACATTATACTCCATCTGCCAAATTTTTGCCCACTCACTTAAACCTATCTAAATCTCTTTGTAGACTCTTTCTGTCCTCTTGACAACTTACCTTCCTACCTATCTTTGTGTCATCAGCAAATTTAGCAACCATACATTTGGTCTGTTCATCCATTTCATTGATATAGATTGTAAATAGTTAAGGCCCCAACACTCCATTAGTAATGGCTTGCCAACCCGAAAATGAACAATCTATCCCTACTCTCTGCTTCCTGTTAGCTAACCATCCTCTAGCCATGCTAATATGTTACACCCCACACCATGAGCTCTTATTTTGCGTAGTAACCTTTGATGTGTCACCTTATTGAATGCCTTTTGAAATCCAGGTACACCATATCTACTGGTTCCCCTTTATCCACCTTGCTTGTTACTTCATCAAAGAACTCCAATCAATTAGTTAAACACAGGGCTGAATTTTACCGGCTCCTCGACGCTGCAGGTCGTGGCACGGGGGCCGGTAAAATGCTGCGGGGAGAGGCCCGCCTCGACACGCGACGTCTAGAAGGGCCTGCCACACATTACCAGCAGCGGCGGGACCTTGGTGCGACCTCTCTGCTGCACGGCGGCGTCACCACAATCAACATATGGTAATGATTACTTACCTTTGCTGATTATGCAGCCCACTGCCTCTCCACTGACACTGTGGAGACCATTGAAGACCATTGGTTCTGGCACCATTGCTGGAGAACCATAGGTTGTAATGTTCATAGACTGCACTCATGTCGCCATCAGGCCTACTGCCAGGCTACCACCTGCAGACATCACCATTAAAGGAGCCCTCTCAATCTAGGTGAAGCTGGTATGTGAACACCGCAGATGCTTGCAGCGAATGTGTGACCGCTTCTCAGGCAGCTGTCATAACACCTGGGTCTTGTGCCTGTCCCAGCTGCCACCGCTGTTCACTGAACTGGCTCAGATGGAGGGGTGGCTTCTTGGAGATAAGGGCTATCCTTTGCAGACATGGCTCCCAACATCAGTGAGAGACTCCACCACTGCTGCAGAGGAGAGATACAACGTCAGCCACTGAGCTACATGAGCCACCATTGAGCAGGAGATCGTCATGCTGAAAGAACGGCTCCAATGCCTGTATTGGCTGATAGGGTGATGCCCAGTACTATGGGCCGAAAAGTCCAGCTCCTTTCTTTGCTCCTCTGCACAACTATGCACCCAATAGGGGCCAGGCCTGGCATGATGAGGAGAGACGTCAACAGGATTCCTCCTCGGACTATGACGACGCTGAGGACCTACAACATGAAAGACGCAATGGAGGGCAGATGGCACCCAGGCTCTGCACACAGGGCTAGCTGTGAGGTAGGAATGTACGGAAGTGGCTTATCAGACAAAGGCTGTCTGCTCCTAGGAACTGGCATGAGCTCTGCAAGCCACACATCACCCTCGCTCACCTGCTGTGCACCAGTCCACGTCTGCAGCATCCCTGTGTAAACCATTCGAGGTAGCAGCTGACTGAGCCAATGTCCATGTCACTGAGTCTGTGGAGACACTCATGAGTAATGGTGGCATGGCAACGATGTGATTGCATACGTTGGCTCTCCTGAAGGGCTAACGGTGCAAAGGGATGCGACAATGGTGCTACATGCTGGCACACAGCATTTGCATAGAGAAAAGGACACACATGTCGGTGAGGAACATTTAGTGAAAGACATACTTACATTGCTGTGACACCCGTGCATTCCCATTTGTGTCAGTGTGTTCTCTGGAAACCTCTGTAATACCTTTTATGGTCTGTTTAAGTCTCACGTCCTGGAATGTGCAAAATTAAGATTATTCACCCAGGTGCAGCAAGCTACAAGAAGGAATGTAACACTTGAGCGGAAGAAGGGGATGGCAACTTCACAGGACACTGGGACACAGCAGGGTAAGTATGTGGCAGCAAAGCGGAAAGTACTGGGGTAACTCAGCAGGTCAGGCAGCATCTGTGGAGACAGAAGCAGAGTTAACTTTCAGGTCTGTGAACTTGGACAAGTTAACTCTGCTTCTCTCTCCACAGATGCTGCCTGACCTGCTGGATTTCTGCAGCACTTTCAGCTTTGCTGTCACATTGACAGCAGCCCCACTCTTCAGCAGTCAGGTAAATATTATTTGACAGCTGTCAGGAAGCAGGTTCTGGGGCACTTAAAATAAGGCCCCAGCACCTGCTGCACTGCTGTCAAAGTGTTCCTCACTGCGCCGAATTTCCCGCCTCTCCCTATGTAATAGCAGGGGGAAGTCTCGGCCCAGTAATACTAATGAGCCCCCGCGCATAATATTTTATGATTTTATAAATGTCCTTAATAATGGATTCTAGCATTATCCCTATGTCAGATGTTAAGCTAACTGGCCTGTGGTTTCCTGCTTTCTGTTTCCATCCTTTTGTGAATAGAGGTGTTATATTTGCGGTTTTCCAATCCACTGGGACCTTTCCAGAATCTAGGGAATTTTGGAAGATCACAACTAATACATCTACTATCTCTGCAGCCACTACTTTTAAGATCCTAGGATGCAGGCCATCAGGTCCAGGCACTTGCCAGCCTTTAGTTCTAATAGTTTTCCCAGTACCTTTTCTCTGGTGATTGTAATTGTTTTAAGTTCCTCTCTCCCTTTTACCTCTTGATTTTCAAGTATTCTTGGGATGCTTTTTGTGTCTTCAACAGTGAGGACAGACTCAAAATACCTGTTCAATGCTTCTGCCATTTCCTTGTTTCCCATTATTAATTCCCCAGTCTCATTCTCTAAGGGAACAACACTCATTTTAGTTGCTCTTTTCTTTTTCAAATACTTGTAGAAACTCTTACTATCTGTTTTCATATTTCTAGGTAGCTTTCTCTCATGCTTTAATTTTTCCCTCATTTTTTTAGTAATTCTTTGCTGGTTTCTAAAATCTGTCCAATCTTCTGACCTACCACTAACCTTTGCAGCATTGTACACTTTTTCTTTCAATTTGATAATATCCGTAACTTCCTTAGTTAGCCATGGATGGTGCATCCTTCTCATAGTCTTTCTTTCTCAATGAAACATTGCTGAGAGTTTTGAAATATCTCCTTAAAAGTCAGCCACTGCTTCTCTACTGTCCTAACTTTTAATCTATTTTCCCAGTTCACTTTAGCCAACTCTGTCCTCATAACCTTGTAATTGGCTTTATTTAAATTTAATTTTATTTAAATCTTAGACCCACACTTCTCACCCTCAAACTGAATGTAAATTCTATCATATTATGATCTCTGTTGCCTACAGGCTTCTTTACAATGAGGCCATTAATTTATCCTGTCACATTGCACATTACCAGCTCTAAAATAGCATGCTCCCTGGTTGGCACTAGAGCATACCTTTCTAAGAAATTCTCCTGAATATGTTCTATGAACTCATCTTTCAGGCTACTTTTGCCAATCTGATTCGTCCGATCTGTATGAAGATTAAAATCACCCATGAGCCCCCATTATTTCTTCCTGTATGCTCTGTCCATCAGTGTAGCTACTGTTAGGGGACATATAAACTACTCCCACAAGTGACTTCTTTGCTATTTTTTATCTCTACCCAAATTGATTCTACATCTTGATCTTCTGAATGAAGGTCATCTCTCACTGCTGTACTAATGTCATCATTAATTAACAGAGCTACCCCACCACATTTTCCTAGCTTCCTGTCCTTCCAAAATGTCAAATACCCTTGAATATTCAGATCTCAGCCTTGGTCATCTTGCAACCATGGCCGAAATTTTGCGCTTACCGGTGGCTCCAGGGCTGATGCGCCCAAAGCGGATCAGGCCCCCGATCCTGCTCCGCGTTGCCTGGCTGCTGGTATCACGCGCTGACCACCTAAACAGCGGGCCTGTGGTGTAACTCCGAGAAGAAATGGCGCGCGCGGGCGGGAACTTCAGCATCATTGGGGGCAGGGCCACATATGTGGAACGCTGATTGTAAGCCCTATATAAAGGAGTACTGAAGTTAAACAGAGCAGTGAGTTCTTCATTGGATGTCAGGGAAGATACAAGTGTCACAAGTTCTGGAGATTTCAAATGCTCCATACCTTGAAACACAGAAAGACTAGGAGACAACAATATTACTGGTGGAGGTGATGGAGGGCAGAAGCAATCACGTTGGCCCCCGATTCTCTGATGATTCACTGCAGGTCCTCCTCCAGGCCTTTGAGGAGAGGAAAGACATTCTATTCAGTTCAGATGGGAGAAGGAGACCCTCTGAAGTGACCAAGAGGGCCGGCTGAAGGTTGCAGAGGAGGTCAGCAGCCGAGGCATAGTGAGGCGTTCATGGATACAGTGCCGCAAGCGCCTCAATGACCTGCTTCGCTCTGCCCAGGTAAGGGGCATTCCTCATTCATCTAATCGTTTCTGTGCCAAGGGAGGTTTTTTGTGTACTCATGATGCAATGTGGAAGCCCTGTATGATCAATTCTTGGCTGCTGCCTTGAAATGGGACGCATGATGGGCAAGTCTGAGATGAATGCTGATGCTGTGGTGTTAAAGTTGCGCCCAGCATTGTCACAGCATTGAAATGCAACATCAACCCTTTGGGTGACAGTGTCATATGCCATTGACTATGTATAAAATAAGTATTTTTGTTTATTTAGGAAAAGAGGGCACACAATGCCTGGGAGAGGTCACGTACTGGGGGCGGCGTGGCCACCCAGGCATTCCTCACCAGAATGGAGGAGGATGCCTTAATTATAGCAGGGGGGGAAGGAGGATGTACCATGGCAGATGGTGAGGCCGGTGGACCTGGCCATGAGAGTGAGTGATCCAGAATGTGGTGTAACACTTCATTATGGGGGTGGGGTGGGGGGGGGGGGAGGGTGATAAGGCTGCACAGCTGTGCCAATGATTTGGTGAATGTCAAATGCACTGAATGTTGCCCTCAATTGTAACATCACCCAGATGTAACCATGCTGGAGGCACAAACTTATGCTTAAGTCTGGATTGATGATGAAACTGATAACAATGCTTTTCCCAACAGGTGAAACACAGCATGTGCCAGGAAGTGTTTCCGTTGCCCGACCATCCACCTCTGAGGTGGAGGAAGGCACCTCAGAGGGTGCACCGTCACATCATCGTGACTCACCAAATACCACAGCAGATACTGACACTTCGGTTGGGATGACTGTGTCTGGGGAATCAATGTCACATACTGGTGTGAGCACAGCACAGTTGCCGGGCCAGTCACCAGAGGCAGAATTGGCTGATGCATCACACGCTCGGAGGAGAGTGGGATGCCAGGCCAGTGCAGAGCCGCAAGCTGATGACGTGCCTCTGAGATCATCCTTTCGTCGGGCGATGTTGCAGGTGCAGAATGCGGTCCATGAAACTCTGGCGGACTTTCCTGAGACGTTGCGCACTATGACTCATACTCTGGAGACGTCCATCCAGAGGATGAGTTCAGCAAATTCACAGGCCTTTGAACATCTGGCTTCCTCCATTGAAAGACTGGTGGTTGCAGTGGAGGGACCAGTTCTTCATGCAATTCGGGACCTCAGATTGACTGTGGCCTCCCTTGACCAGAGCATCAGAGAGCATAATCTGATGCGATTGCATCAGGTTGAGGCCACTCATCCCTCTGATGCCACCATTGAGGACCATCCGAGCCTCACGAGGGCACAGGGGCAGCAGATCGCATATGGGAGTTCCTTAGTGTGCTTAGCAGAGAGGCATTAGTGCTGTATAGCATTTATGCCACTAGCAATCACTAAAATGACAGAGACTTTTGTACAAATGTATTGGTAAATCAACAGTACATCAACATGTGCATTGAGACAGCTCCAGAAAGGGGAAAGATAGGGCAAACCAATTCAGATCTCCCTGGATGACAAAAAAGACAGAGATTAAGATAAAGAAGAAAAAGTGGGCTTATGATAGACGTCAGGTGAATAATACAACTGAGAACCAGGTTGAATGTAGAAGGTTTAGAGGGGAAGTGAAAAAGCAAATAAGAGAAACAAAGATAGAGCATGAAAAGAATCTGGCAGCTAATATAAAAGATAATCCAAAAGTCTTCAAAGACATATTAATAGTAAAAAGGTGGTAAAAGGAGGAGTGGGGCTGATTAGGGACCAAAAAGGGGATTTAAGCATGGAGGCAGGGGCATGGCTTAGGTAGTAACTGAATACTTTGCATCTGTCTTTACCAAGAAAAAAGTTGCCGTACCGAAGGACATTCTGTATGGTGAGGTAGCGGGACCAGATGACCAGTGGGGCACCCAAAGCTCTGCTTCAAGGATGCTTGCAAGTGTGACTTGAAAGCCCTAAATGTCGACTATCACACCTGGCAGTCACTAGCTGGTGAAAGAGGAGGTAATTCTGACACTTGAAGGGTTTAAGTTGATAAGGATATTGGATAGGCTAGCTGTACTTGAAGTTAAACACATCAAGTCCTGATCAGAGAATGCTTCTCTGCTGATAATGCTGCACTAGTCGCTCACGTGGAGACTCAGCTACGAAGACTCATGCACTGTCTCTTCCATGCCTGTAACTTGTTCTCCTTGACTATAAGCATCAAGAAAACCATGGTCATGGGACAAGGTGTTGCATCTCTGCCCCAATCACAATAAATACCACCCCACTGGAAGTAATTAGCACATTCTGCTACCTTGGGTCCACGGCGACAAACAATTTGTCCCTAGCTGCAGAGCTCGATACACAAATAGGTAAAGCAGCTACCACCTTTGGGCGACTCACAAAACATGCATGGGATAACACCAAGCCGACCCTTACGACCAAGCTGGTGGTTTATAAGGCCTCTGTTCTCAATGCCTTGCTGTATGGCTGTCAAACATGGGTGAATTACTGCTAACAGGAAAAGAAGCTCAATAATTTCCATCTTCACTGTCTGTGGCGCATTATGGGTTCAGCATGGCAGGGCAAAATCACAAATGTGGAAGTCCTCTCAAAAGCAGAGCCCCCAATTATGTTGGCACTAATCAAACAGAGGTGGCTTTGGTGGATCGGACATGTCCGCAGGATGGAAGACAGTTTCATACCTAAGGACCTTCTGTATAGTGAGGTAGCTGGGGCCAGATGACCAGTGGGACGCCCTCAGCTCCGCTTCAAGGATGCTTGCAAGTGTGACATGAAGGCCCTAAATGTTGACTAATACACCTGGGAGGCTCTAGCTAGTGAAAAAGGGAAATGGCGACACATCCTGTGGACTGGTGTGCACTACCATGACAACCAGTGGCTACAGCAGCTGGGCAATAGGCGGCAAAGTCAAAAACAACAACTCACAGTGTCACTTGGCAGCTTAACGTGCAGCAATTGTGGCAGAACCTGCCTCTCAAGGATTGGCCTCCTCAGCCATCAGCAAAGGTGAACCAAGAAAAGACACCACACCTAAATGGATTGGTTGCTGAGTACCAATCATCTTTCATAGATGGAAGGATGCCAACCAATCACTTAAATTTGATAAGGCACCAGGACCAGATGAGATGCATCCAAGGATGTCAATTTTCCTCCCATTTCCAAATTTCTCATTTAATTTGATTGTTCAGAATCCCACCTTCGAGCCCTCAATTTGTTATGGACAGGTGATAAGGGGTGTGAGTAACTTTCACTTCTATCTCCCAACTGACCACAGTAGTGGTTTGTTAAAAATGTGCGTTAGTCCCTAAGTGTTTTAGGGTCAAATAAACAAATGACACTGTTTTTCATAGGTTTAAAAAAGGAAGGTTAAATTTTTATTTAAACAGCAAAACCCGAATTGTTCATAACCTTCATCCACTCATGCATTCACACACAAGCATACACAAGAATAAATAGATAGAGAGAAAAAGGGTAGATGCAATTAAAATCCAAAGTTATGTGAGAGCTCATGGTTCACAGAAAAGCTGTTGAATCTTCTTGGGCGGAAAGTCTTTTCAAAGGTGCAGGCCTGGATGTTCATAGTCATGAGCTTACTGAGGCATTGTTGATTTCTGGTAGTTAAACTTCAGACCAGAGGTGGTTGTCACTTTTTAAGTTCGCTGCTGCAGCAAGTTGAAGTGTAGTAATAGCAACAGGGTTTCTTCCTTGTACTGGACTGATCTCACAGCCTTTGGCTGGAACTGGCTTTCAGTGTTTTTTTCTTCATCTCCCCACCTCTCTCCAGAGGGCTACCTTTTTAAGGTAAAAATCCCTCACATTTTGAGTCTCTGTCAGATGACACAGGGCCTTCTCCCCTGGTGTAACTACACAATGGTCCAGGAAATGGAAACCATTGTTATCTTGGTGTCTGAAAGGGGATCATTTTGTTACAGTGGTGCTACTTCACACCCATTCATCTGGGTTTGGGCTGTGAAATCTGTCCTACAGAATTCTTTGTTAGTCCCATTCCTGTAGGTAAGAGTTATTAATATGTAATGGGCTCCTTTCAATTTGAAAGACTATTCCCCAGAGCTAATTCAGACAGAGTTAATGAGTTTCACCTTTGCAGACAGTCTTGTTGATTGCTTGTTCATGAGCTCATGCCAGAGTTTGAACCAGTTCAGACATCAGTTTCTGAAGTACCAATTTGTGAGAAAGAGACAAGTTCTGAACATAAACCAAGCAGTCAGAAACCTGACTCTACACCAAAACCTGCAAGGATCAGAAAGACTTTGTAAACCTGTTCTTAAACTTGATTTGTAAATATAGTTCTTTGTAGAGAAAAATACTTTTCTTTTGAAAGGGGAAGCAGTGTAACGTATTTATATAATACGCTAATGACGTAATGACATAATGATGTGATGACATCATGAAGTAAATAAACACTTCCTTGAATTGGCCATGCTTGGTGTCTATTTTGTCTGTTAGTGCCACCTAAATTTATCATTGTACATGATGACATGATGTGCCCGCCAGAAGTGGAAGTTAGGAAAAAATCTGCTGAATGAGAATGGCATGTCTTTTACAGCTGGCAATGAGTTGACCTCTGCAGCCTTTGCAGGCTGTTGCTACTCATCTTGCTGACTCCCTTGCTGTCTATGAGTGCCATCATCATCCACAGCCTCCATGATGAGGCAAAGTTGTGAAGTTTACAATGCACACCAAGACATTTGAGATCCTAGTCAGACTGGTAAGGCACCTCAGATCGATCCAGTAGTGTAGTCAACTATTTTTCTGATGCATGTATGGACCTCATCATATTGTTTTGGGACACCTCAATGATGTCATCAGCCTTGGCAATGATCAACAGAGCAGATGCTCCAATCTATGGGCTGGATTGTACCAGCCCCCCCGATGTCGGTGGGGGGGCTCGGCAAATGCCTCTGGGAGAGGCCTGCCATGGGCCTTGAAGCCGGGAAGGCTCCGCCCCATATTAACAGCAGTGGCAAGGCTTCGTGGCGGCCCCCCCGCTGCTCAGCGATGGTAGCAGGATTTAGATATTAAAATTAGTGAATTAATTACCTACCTGCTTTCGTCAGCCATCCTGCTGCCATATTCTGGTTGGTTGCTGGCATTCCTGTGCCTTTGGATCTTCGTTGAGAGATCCGAGGCAGCACACTGGTTGGGAAGGGGGAGCAGGTGAATTTTCAGGTTGGGAGCGGAGGGGAGTGGGGAAACGATTGCGATTGGTGGAGGGGATGGTTGAGAGGGGTTGAAGGTGAAAAGTAATAAACTTTGCCGGGGGAAGGTCAGCGTCACAAGGTAGGTTTTTTGGGAGTAGAGGGCAATTAATAAATTGTTTAGTCATTGGTGGGGTGGGAGAGGGGCTTGAATCTTTTATTAAATTTTTAAATTTAACTTTAACATGTATATAACTTTAAAAATTCAAATGACATGTAAGGGCTCGAAGCCCTTTAAAACTGGCACTGGCACCAGTGCAGTGGCGCCGGACGCCGCTGCCAGGGATGGAGTGCTGCCCTTTCCACGTCATCCGGGGGCGTGGTCCACCCTGGCCATGTAAGTGAGCCATCGCGTCTAATATCGCAGTTGTTCCACGAAGTAAAAGCCACGCATGCGGGCCGCCATCTTGGAAGCTCGCCGAGAACGTTGGCGAGCTAGTAAAATTCAGCCCTATGACTCCTTGGATCTTCAGGAATCCTGCCATTCTGTAAAATTACAGGCCTCACCACTCCTTTTCTTCTGTGATCCCATCCAATATTCGGAATGATAGTGGAGGAAAACGTATTATCACAGAACTCTGCCAAATTTTCTGATTGTGCCCACCCACTGTGTAAACTACCCAAGCTTTTCTGTTGCGGCTGGAACATCTTGATTGAGTTGCAGACTTGCAACCTAGGAATTAGTGTTTTTCTCTATGTAATGCATATATAGAATAGTTAACATAGGTGTTCTGGCTTCCAATTAAATTGTTTTTTCCTATCATGTGAGAAATATTTGCATTCTCCAGTAATCTTCACCATTTCTGTCATGGACCACAAATCCAAGGCCTAGAAATCAGTTCATGCAATGCCCAAATTTCAGGCAGAGAAAAGCACTGAGGGGTCTAATATGGCATGCGGCAAATGTGTGCTCAGTCCATCAGTCCATTCTGGAAGTGTGGTGCATGCCATATTGGTTAGTGTGCCCTGAAATTATCTAGGGCACTCACCTGAAACTGGCACTAGGCCCCCGATTTACATAAGCAATGGGCTTATCACCCATTTCAGACTCCTCTCTGAAATTGGTTTGCAACTGACCACAGCATACTTAGTGAATGCAGTTTTTGAAAGGAATGCTGGAGGCTCCCTGAAAAATGGTTAAGTAAAATTTTTTTATGCTTACCTGACTCTGGAGCCACGAGGAGCAGGAGTGCTCCTTCTGGCTCTACGTTATAACTGTGGGCTACTGCCGGGCCTTGCTCACCCCACTCCCTATTGCCCCTGCCCTCTCCCCTGGATTTGTCTACTGCCCTCGGCTGATGCCCTTCTGGCTGAACTCATTCCCCCTGCAACAGGCGAGTTTCCTCTGAGCCCCAGTTGGTGCTCGCAGCTTGCCAGCACGACACTAATGAGGCCGGAAGACCAGCCAGCCACCAGCCTCTTTAGCAGTGTGTAGCCTGCTCTATGCCCAGATTCAGGCATGATCCACTTTCTAGGCCCAAGTGACAAAAACAGACAGTCAGATTGGTAGTGTCACGACTGAGGCGGGAGGAGTGCACTGTCTTTCTTGAGTTCTACTTCTCCAGAGCTCACAACATATATTTAAATGTTTACCCAGTTACTGATATGGCCAATTCTATACCCTATTTTTATTTCAGAATAAAATCCACCAACCAGGTTTCTTTATTAAACAAGACGTGTTCAGTAAAGATACAAAGCATTAACACAGATTGAAATATGAAAGTTACCTTCTACCTTAGCCCAACACCCACACACACACACACCCCGAAGTTCTTTGGTCAAATACTTGTTAATTATTGAAGGAAAAGGAGAAGTTTTGGAATTACATCAGTTGTTCCCTTATTCTGGCATCCCAAATATGGTAGACGGCTAACACTGGGATCATTCTGGAGCAGTTCTTTTCAGGCGGCTTCAAGAATTAGTTTGGCAGGCTTTTCAGGAGAAATGTGGCACCAGGGGTTTTAGCTATCACACACTGGCTTCACAGGGTTTCTCAGAGGTGGAGAGAAGATGAACTGGTGTCTTCTCTCTTAGCAGGCTGACCCCCACTGACTCAAAACAGTATTCAAAATGAAACCAACTCTTGACTACCAAAAATCTTGACGTGTCACTTCTCCGTAAACAACTCCAGCATCTATGGAATCACTTCAGTCCTCCAAATGAATCCATAGCTACAATCTTCAACCACGAGTCCTCAAATCAAAAAATAGAAGCACTTTCATAACAGGAGCAACAGAAATATTTATGGTGGTGTCACTAGATCAAAATATACGTACAAAAGCTCCCGAATTTAAACAATTCCACTTTGTGCTCATCAAAAGGAGGGGTGTTAGTGCTGCAAAATGGGTCAGTTTTAAACTACCCAGTGCCAGCTTTAAGTATTTGCCAGTGAGAGAAGGCACAGCAAGTTTCAGAATAAAGTTTTCAAGTACCCTGTTCCAATATTGTGCCTCAATCCCACTCTCAAAAGCCCAACTAAAAATCACACCAGAGTGATAGTTCCATTTTCTCACATCCTTATAACATATCTGGGAGAGATTGCCAATCTAGTGTCAAATAAGAGGTGATGTATGTTCACACCCATTGAGAATTAGATCTGAGCCTGTGCAATCTCACTGTACATAAAAGAAGACATTCAGCTCATCAGTCCTGACTTGTTGTGGACCCAGGTCTTGGAGATGAAAGGGTGATAATCGGCATTAAGACAAGTGTCTGAGACATGTCATGGACTGTAGCAGAACTGTGGGTTTTAGATGAAAGCCTACACTGTGTGAGCTTCTTGCTTTTGAACATGTTTTGAACTCTTAAATTGTAACTACATCTGCCTTACGCAGTTATATAATATTCTATTCTCATTAATATCTGCTATGTATGTCATTGATAATCGAAAACATATGCTATAATTAAATACTGTTTTTAATGGCTCTAAGTCTTCTATCCTGAGCTCTCGTCCGTCTTGAAAGCTCATTTCTAAAACGGGGTGTGTGAATCTCAAGGAAACATATAAAATTCTGCATCTATGCTTAGCAGAAATCAGCTCGAGTGAAGGCTGGCACAGCAGCTTCAGATTTATTTAGCTCCACATAGACAGGAAAATTAACATTTGACTTGATTTCATCCTCTGCATCTATTTTGTTCTAACACAATGTAAAACTGTTCCACATCTGAGAAGAGAGCACACAATTCAGGATCATGCAAATGCAGACAACTGTTTTCAAATGTTGAGCCTCTGAAATATGTATTCTCAATGTATTGTACATTTGGGAATCTGCATGTTTATATATATAGTAACTGGTAGCTATGCAACATCAGGTGACACGCCACAGGGGATTGGGAAGATGTGGCAAATCAGGACTGGAAGACATCGCTATTCAAAGGCTCATTCTGTTCCAATCCTCTCAAACTCCATCTGTGGCAAAAGATGAGATTTGTATGGGTCGGATCATGTGCTCACCCGGAAAGTGCGTTTCATCGTGGGGGTGGCTGGAGAATTGGAGCGATACTGCCCGCCCTGGAACCCGACGCTGGAATTCCAGGTTCCGATTCTCCTGGAGGCAGTGAAGTTCCGTGGGGGCACCTCCGCCGCTCTGCAACGGGACTGGACTTTAAATATGCTAAGTACCTTTTTGCATTCATTATAATGTAATTAGCCGCAATCCTATCAGCCGTTCCCAATCTTGTGCTCGATGTGCGGCACTCATGTGCCTTCACTTTCCCGTCCTTGAAATATTGGCGCCGAGAGTTCTTGGTGCCTGCAAAGTTTAGGTAAGTTTGGCCTTGCTATCCTTTGGATTTGTTGCAAACTCGGACACTGCCACTAAGTTGAATTGCCAGAAGTGAGGGAAGGTTGGAACTCTGCATCTTTTTACCAATAAGGGGAGAAAGGGAAACTCTGCATCTGTTTATCGATAAATGGGGAGGGGGCAACTCTGCATCTGTTTATCGATAAAGGGGGGAGGGGGCAAATCTGCAACTGTTTATCGATGGTGGGGGGGGAAGGGGGCAAGTGGATACACTGTTTGGGGGGCACAACTGGGAAACCGTATCGGTTGCTGCTGTCGGTGGAGCAGTGCAGGCAACTCAAATGATATTTCAATGGTCATGTTAGCTCGCACGGCTACTAGCCTCCTCTGCGGTTTCGATCCAGGCTTGCTTCATCAGGTGGGAGGACCTCTTCTTGCCATCTCTGGGGAAAAGGACCTGCCGCCTTTCCCTTGCAGCCTGGAGGAAAATAAACAGGGAGGCATCGCTGAACCATGGGGCCACCCTTGGTCGGACCTCTGCCATGACCAGAAGGATGCCCAGTAGGGCCGCATGCTGCCTTTTAAATTTCTGGCACAATGCAGAACTGTTGCTGCACTGAACTTCAGTACAATGCAGGGAGAGAGTGAATGCAGGGCTGGCAGCCTTTTAAAGATGGCACCAGCACCTGCTCCTACATAAAATGACATTGTTCACAGTATCGCCAATGCCGCCCTCACCACGAGATTGTCGGGGACGGGGGGCCAGCCACCCTCATTATGGTAAGTGCCCGCCCGCCGCTTAATTGCAGTGGTGCGGCTGTGTAGGTCAGGTGCGAGATGGGCTCCATGTTCCGCACTCTGCTGCTGCTCCTGGCTGCAGGACTACAAAATCCAGTCCTATGTGGGGGGAGGACATTGAATCCATGATTATTATTTCATGCCATTGAAAATAATCAGCTTGTAAAACTGTGATTGCCAATTCTCCATAAATTTTCTGAACACTATTGAACATATTAGATTCATATTGACAGAGAAAGTTGTTTCCTTTGCTGCCTTGCAGTTGCTGGGACTGTTATGCTATACTCAGCATTCAAAAGGTTATAAAGCTTATTTGTACCTTCTGTTAATGTTTTTTAAGCATGCTTGCTTTTGAGCTCCTTTTTTCCTCAGCATGTTTTAAATCTGCATATCATAATGGCTGCTGCCAGTCAGGCTGGGATAATTAATGAGATGAGTGGAGCCTGATGGCTTGTAAGGATTGGAGGGCAGTGCTCTATGTCCTCTTTGGCCTCAGCTTAAACCATGGAACTACTGGCTTCCTGAGTTAGTAGTGAACCCACAATGCTAACAACAGGCCTCTATTGATCACTGTCCGATGCTAATTAGTGGCGGAGCCTGCATGAGGTATGACCTCACAGAATATAACACATGCCTTACAGGCAAATACTGACAATCACTGCATCTTTTAAAGAGGCTATTCCAGAAAAGATTTTTTTCCATCCCTGAATGTTTTCCCCTTCCCTACATTTGCACATTTTCAGGAATTAGGATCGCACTCTCATTGTTATCTAATGACCTCAGCTAAACCGTTTGTGTGCATGTGTGTGTGTGTGTGTGTGTGTGGTGACCAAGTGAGGACAGGATTGAGCTTGGCCATAATGATACTGTCCACTATTAAAAAGACTGTCAATACTCACTAGTTAAGTTCACACATGAACCTTGAACACTTGGGTAAGATACCTGAGGCTGCCAATGATGAATTGTGTCGGAGTAATAATGAACACCTTTGTGTGAAAAAGGGAGCAAACTGGGTTGAAAAATTAAGCTTGTGTTTCTTTAAGTTTTCCAACAGAGGGATGCATTTGAATTATGAGTTGTATTACACTGTCACTTTCTGGACCAAGTACCACTCACAAATGTCCACCATTTTGAACAGAAATATGTGTTATTTAAAGTGGTGAATATCTGAACCGATTTTGTAAAATTGTGCTCTCTGCTATGAGTATAATTTTGTAAAACCGTTGTCAATAAACCTCCCTGAAGAAAATAGAAGCTCACCTGTTAGACATTTGTGTGTTTCGGTAACACAGGTTTAGGGTATATTAATGAATCCATCGATGGTATCAATGGACTCCCTGGGGTGGAATTTTCTGATCGTTGTGACATAACTTCCGCTTCTGCCGCATTTCCTGTTTCACACACGATTTTATATGCAAATTAGCCATGTGGCGACAGGCACGGGGGCCATGTGGGATCCTGCGGCAGGGGCGGCCTTTCATTGGTGGAACCTGCTGTCACTGCCCCAAGCACCATGAATGCCACAGAAATAAAACATTCTGTTCTTGCTGCCTCAAGGACCAGCAGCCTTCCTTTCATGTAAGTATCTTCAGAATAACTTTGTTGAAGCTTTCACATAAATCAAAAGTGTTTTTTCCTCCCTTATTTTGTTAAACTCACCACCAACTTCACATCATTTATTTTTCCTGCACCCAAAGTGAGTCACATGTCAGCCAGTAGGCAGAGACTAGCCCCGCAGTTCAGTGATGTCTCCCTGCAGGTTCACCTCCAGGCTGTCAGGGAAAGGTGGGAGGTTCTCTTTTCTGCAGATGGAGTGCAAAGACCCTCCCGCCTTACCAAGGCGGCCTGGATGGAGATAGCCGGGGAGGTCTCGAACCGTGGGGTAACTCCTAGAACATGGGTGCAGTGCCGCAAGCAAATCAATGACTTGCTCAGATCAGCGAGGGCAAGTGTTCTTGGCGAAGCTGCTCCATTGTTTTCTTCCATGGCTCCATGTCTTTAAGGCACAGGGTACACAAGGAATGCAGTGGAATGCGTGAGCAGCCTTGGTGCCATTCATTAAATGATTTGCGCCAAGTTGAAGATTGGCATTGTTTATGTGCTTGGATGTGTCATACAAAAGCCACAGCAGAATGAGCGATGTTGATGCATGTATGCAATGGTTGCGATGCATCATTTGCCATGTCATTAAATCTGCTCAGTCTGTTGCAGGTGTGACGAAGCCACAAGCAGTGCGAGCGTTCTAAGATGGGAAAAGGAGTCCCTGACATCAGGCTGCTGACCACGGCTGAGGAGGAGGCCTCTGGGAGCGCGAGAGAGGAGCGAGGCAGGATGAGCGGAGATGGTGAGGCAGGAACCACAACGCGTAAGGATGAAGTGTCATCTCTGCTCTTGCAGTCATATGTGGAAACTGTAGGAAATTGTTTGAACTCATGTGAATCACATGTTTAAAGTGCCTCTGTTTGTGTCTCCACTGCAGGTGCCCACACTCAAGTAGCAGAATGCTGCATAGCCCAAGAATCCTCCTCAGGGGTGGAAGATGAAGCCAATGCCCCAGAGGGTGCACCGTCACCTACCTCTTCTTCCACCTCCGCCAACGCAGATACATCCACATGGCCCGCGGGGGGTTTAAGATTAGAATCTGGGTTACAAACTGATGGACATGATACGGACATGTCCCAGCAGCTGAGGGAGCATGACCCTGACGATTGGAGGACTGCTAGGGACCAGGCTTCTGCTCAGCCCCACGTGGATGATGATCCTCTGTTGCTACGAGAAATCTGCTGGATGTGCAGTAAAGCCACATGGAAAATATGCCGGAAATGCCTGAGGTCATGCTTGGCTTTGTGAGTGCCATGGAGGAGTCTATGCAAGCTATGACATCTGCCATGTCCCAGTCATTTGAGAATATGGCTTCCTCAGTCGAGAGTCTTGCGAGCTCTGTGGCGAGTCTGGTTCAGTACTTGAGCCATATGTGCTCTGACCTGCACTCCATCGCTGTTGCCGTGAGCTCCATGCAGCAGAGTCTAAGTGAGAGGGGGACAAGGAACCGGGGCTTCCCTCCAGGTGCTCCTTCCCCTCAGGGAGACAGGCAGGTGCTTTCGTGCACCCAGATGGAGGAGAGAGTGCCAGCTGCCCCAGAACATTCCTCTCTGTACATCCCCAGGGTAAGCGTCGTCTCACCCTCCCCTCTGACCTCCAGCAGGCAAGCACATGGGGGATACTCAAGTACCATTGCCACAGACCCCCAGTCGCATGGAGCTATCAAGGTCACGTTCCTCCACAGGATGCCCACCACAGTCATCCACAGCAATGGGGCAGCATGAAGATGGCACGGGTGATGTAGAAATGTTAACAAATGCAAAGATGTATTATAAGATTTTCATTTCTTGCAAAATTTGATCCCTTCTCTGTAATACTTTGCTTGATTACAGATGGGTGCAAGGAAGCTTTAGGGAGGCCTATGGCAGGAATGCAATGATGTTTGCAAAGCATCTCAGGAAATGTCTAGTGTCCATATCTCTTTGGAATTTTAGCCTTCAATCTTCAATGATGGTTCCTTTCCTATTGATGATTAATAACTTTTTACCATACGGTTGTGCCTTACATTTGTTTTCTATGGTCATAACAACGCTGCTTGCAGTGGTATCCATTCGCTTTCATTGTAGCCCATGGTGATTTCAAATGCCAATCACATGAAAGTGCACCAAGTGCTTTGTTAATATTGCAGAGTTGAATAAGACCTCATGAAAAATAAATTTCTGTGGGGAATTGTTATGTTTCTCCTCCCAACATTCCTTGATGATGTGGCTTATTGTTGGCTGAAATTTGCATAAATTAGGTTCTCCCTGATGTCCCTTGCATGTCTCTCCATGGCCCTCATATTGATAACGGCATCGTTGGCATTGTTGTCCTCCTCCTCATCCTCTTCATAGTCTTCCTCGTTTGAGGAGGACGGGTGGTAGGGAAAATGGGATTAATGCAGGATTAGTATAAATGGGTGGTTGATGGTCGGCATAGACTCGGTGGGCCGAAGGGCCTGTTTCAGTGCTGTATCTCTCTATGACACTATGACTCTTTGACTCTATGGTGTTCCTCCTGTTCCTCCGCCTGCAGAATGTTGCCACGTCTAATTGCAAGGTTGTGCAAGGCACAGCAGACAATGATTATTCGTGACACCCTCTGTGGCGCGTACTGAAGAGGCTCTCCAGACTGGTCAAGGCAATGGAATTGCATTTTCAGCATGGCAATGGTGTGCTCGATTATGGCTCTGGTGGATGCGTGAGTGACATTGCACCTCTCTTCAGTAACACTTTGGGGATGACGTACTGGTGTCATCAACCATGTACAAAGGGGGTAACCCTGTCACCCAGGATCCATCCGTCCACTTTGGCTGGTTCCTCGAAAACTGCTGGCAGCTAGGAGTTCCTCAAAATGTAGGAGTCATGATAGCTCCCTGGGAAACATGCGCAAACATGCATGACTCTTCTCCTGTGGTCACAAAGAGTGGAAGCCTTTGTAATTAACCAAGTCAGCAGGCTGGTCCCAGGGAGCTCTAATGGCCACATGAATGCAGTTGATCACCCCTTGCACTGTAGGGAACCCAATGATAGCGCCGAAGGCAACAGACCTTGCTGCCTGGGTGTTCTCGTCTACTGGGAAATAGACGAAATCATTGTCATGTCGACAAAGGGCATTAGTCACCTCTTTGATGCACCTGTGGGTCGCAGACTGCGAGATGCCACATATGTCGCCCATTGATCCCGGGTAGCAAAGAAATTGAGTGCAATGGTAACCTTGAGGGTAAGTGGCATTCCCAACGAAAACAAGCGGTTGCAGGTAATGCTGAGGGATCGTGCACATTTCTGTCGCCATTGCAAGTCACATCCTCATGCTTCTCTGGCATTGCCTCTCTGACATCTGTAGGTAATGTGTCCTTGTCCTCAGGATGTGATGACACGCCAGCGCCCATCTTCGATAATGCCTTTCCTGGATGGCTTCATTCTGAGCAGTCTCACCCTCTGGTGCTGCCTGCTGCTCCTGTTGAGGTATCATCCTTTGATTGCCAAGATCCCTCCTCAGTCTCTCCCTCTGCAATTGTTCGCATGTTGGAGGACAAATTGCTTGTACGAGACTCATGTCTTTGCAGCTTTTCAACTGTTGAGATGAGAACAGTGTTTTAAAATAGTCCTTCTGTAATTCAGCAGAACCATGAAAGTCATGAGCATATCACTGTTATGTGCCTTACATTTGCATGCAGCAGGAGATCACACCCACCATCATTTGTCTCCTCCCAATCGACTTGTATTCCTTGATTGGACACGTGGTTTGCATTCTTTTCCAGAAAACGCTGCATCTGCAATACCAGGCAAGTTTGCCCATCTTCCAACCTCCTCCTGCCACCTCTCAGCCTGCATCCATCACTCTTGACCCACCCAACGTAATCTTCATCTTTTCCTCTGTTACCATAGAACTTCCCCCATTACCGTGGACATGCTCATAATCAATTTATATATGCTATCCCTCCCCCCATCCCTACTCCCGTAATCATCCAACTGCCGGCTCTCACTCTTGAACCTCCAAGAATCCACCTTAATATAGTTACAGATTCCCAATCCCCTCCCCATGATGCCCTCGAATACCCAGCCCTATGTCTCGACCTTCCCCCCTACCATATACAATTTCCGCCTGTGACTGTGATCGTACCTCTTGCCAGCCAGTACCCTGATGTGGACACACAGGACTCCGACATTGACAGTGATCCTCTCTCCTTTTAGGCCCCTAATGACCACCTGACAGGAACATATCAACCCACCACCCCCTGCAACCGCACACAGCTAGCCTCATCGTCAAAATCAGCCACCACACACCCTGGACTCTGCCCTCCTCCCTCCCCTGCTCCTCCATGTACCTGACACCCCACCCTTCCCTCCCTGACTACCCTCCCCTGCTCCTCCATGTACCTGACACCCCACCCTTCCCCTCCCTGACTACCCTCTCCTGCTCCTCCATGTACCTGACACCCCACCCTTCCCTCCCTGACTACCCTTCCCTGCTCCTCCATGTACCTGACACCCCACCCTTCCCCCCCCGACTAGCCTCCCCTGCTCCTCCATGTACCTGACACCCCACCCTTCCCTCCCTGACTACCCTCCCCTGCTCCTCCATGTACCTGACACCCCACCCTTCCCTCCCTGACTACCCTCCCCTGCTCCTCCATATACCTGACACCCCACCCTTCCCCCCCTGACTACCCTCCCCTGCTCCTCCAGGTACCTGACACCCCACCCTTCCCCCCCACTGACTAGCCTCCCCTGCTCCTCCATGTACCTGACACCTCACCCTTCCCTCCCTGACTACACTCCCCTGCTCCTCCATGTACCTGACACCCCACCCTTCTCCCCCTGACTAGCCTCCCCTGCTCCTCCATGTACCTGACACCCCACCCTTCCCCCCCCGACTAGCCTCCCCTGCTCCTCCATGTACCTGACACCCCACCCTTCCCTCCATGACTACCCTACCCTGCTCCTCCATGTACCTGACACCCCACCCTTCCCTCCCTGACTACCCTCCCCTGCTCCTCCATGTACCTGACACCCCACCCTTCCCCCCCTGACTACCCTCCCCTGCTCCTCCAGGTACCTGACACCCCACCCTTCCCCCCACCTGACTAGCCTCCCCTGCTCCTCCATGTACCTGACACCCCACCCTTCCCTCCCTGACGACCCTCCCCTGCTCCTCCATGTACCTGACACCCCACCCTTCCCCCCCTGACTACCCTCCCCTGCTCCTCCATGTACCTGACACCCCACCCTTCCCCCCTTGACTAGCCTCCCCTGCTCCTCCATGTACCTGACACCCCACCCTTCCCTCCCTGACTACCCTACCCTGCTCCTCCATGTACCTGACACCCCACCCTTCCCTGCCTGACTACCCTCCCCTGCTCCTCCATGCACCCGTGACCCCACCCTGTCCTGCTCGACCAGCCTCCCCTGCTCCTTCATGTAGCCCCCGCCCATGCTGTCGCTGCCATCACCTGAGATGATTCATCCTTGCTGGTGCTGAGGCTGGAAACAAACATTCATTCCAATGCTGGTGTTAGTTTAGTGGCTGAGTGAGAGAGGAGCACAGTGATGGGACTCAACTGCACAAGTCTCTTTCTATCTGCAGTGCAAACTTTTCATACAGTACCTGGGAACAGTCAGTCTTCATGGTTCAACCTCTCCTCTCCTAGCAGACTCCTTGCCAAGCTTAAATATCTAACTTTGTCTTTGATGCTTGAAGTTCACAATAAATTCAATGCAGCCAGAAAATGCTGATTTGTCTTAAATTATCTGAATTGCTTAATTGTCTCTTTGGCAAACTCTCAAGTTTCAACAACAACAACAACCACTTGCATTGATATAGTGCATTGAATGTAATAAAACATTCTAGGTGTTTTACAGGAGCGTTATAAAGCAAAATTAAACACCAAGCCATATAAGGTGATATTAGGGCAAATGGCCAGAAAGGTAAGTTTTAAGGAGTGTCTTAAAGGGGGAAAGAGAGGTAGAGAGGTGGAGGTTTATGGCTATAATTCCAGAGTTTAGGGCCTAGGCAGCTGAAGGCATGGCCACCAATGCTCAAGTGGCCAGAACTAGATACGTTGAAGAGTTGTGGGGCTGGAGGAGATTACAGAGATAGGGAGAGGCGACGTCATGGAGGGATCTGAAAACAAGGAAGAGAATTTTAAAATTCCTTGAACAGGAGCCAATGTGGTCAGCGAATACAGAAGTGATGGGTGAACAACACAGGCAGCAGAGCTCTGGATGACCTCAAGTTTACAGAGGATAGAATGTGGGAGATCAGCTTGGAGTCCGTAACAAAGACATGGATGAGGGCTTCAGAGACAGATGAGCTGAGGCAGGCAATGTTATGGAGGTGAAAGTAGGCAGCTTTGGTGGTGATGTGTATATGTGGTTGGAAGCTCATCTTGGGGTCAAATACGACACCAAGATTTCAAACAGTCTGCTTCAGGCTCAGAGAGTTGGCAGGGTTAGGGATGGATTTGGTGGCTAGGGCACAGAGTTTGTACTGGGAACCGAAGCCAATGGCTTCAATCTTCCCAATATTTAATTGGAGGAAATTTCTGCTCATCCAGAACTGGATGTCAGACAAGCAGTCTGATAATTTAACAGCAATGGATAAGTTGAGAGAGGTGGTGGTGAGGTAGAGTTGGCTGTTCTTCAGCATATAAACTGTGTTTTCAGTTGATGTCACTGAGCCTCACCCTATAGATGAGAAATAGGAGGGGGCCAAGGATAGATCCATGGGCTACACCAGAGGTAACAGTGAATAATACACAGAATAGTGTTGTTCACCCCTTTTGAACAAGGGGTTCCTGGTTTAATTAGCACAGCAAATCTGTGTGAATGTCAAGATTAAAGAACATCCCAAGCAGTCAAACAAACTGGGGATAATCAGCTATCGCGTGGTTGAATCTCCCTTAGCTTTTGATTTATACAGAGACTATAAAAATAGCAACTTACATTAATATAGTGGCTTTAATGTAGAAAAATATCCCCAGGTGGGTAATAGAAGTGTAATCAGACAAATCTGGAATCAGCTGTAACTCAGTGGTAGCACTCTTGCCTGTGAGTCAGATAGTTATGAGTTCATATTCCCTCTTCAGAGACTTCAGCATATATTCTAGGCTGGTACTCCAGTGCACTACGAACTGTTGTGCTGTTGCAGGTTTTGTCTTTCAGATGAAGATGTAATTTGAGACCCCATCTACCTTCTCAGGAAGATGTAAAATAATCCATGGCACTATTTGAAAGAAGCAGAGAAGTTGTCCTGGCCACTATTTATTCTTCAACCAGTGCCACTTAAAAAAAACGTATCTGGTCATTATAACATTGCTGTTTGTGGGACCTGGCTCTGTGCAAATAGGCTGTCACGTTTACATTACAATACTTGAAAAGTACTTAATTGGTTGTAAGTGTTTTGGGAACTCATAAGCATTGTAAAAGGTGTTATATAAATGTAAGTCTTTATTTTTTTTCTTTTAAAAATGGATACCGAGGTGACCCAAGGTTTGGTCAAAGAGATGGATTTAAGCAGGGCCTTTAAAGAAGGAGAGGGAGCTGGAGAGGCAAAGGGGTTTGAGGAGGAAATTCCAGAGCAGGCGTTTAAACAACTGGAGGAATAGCCACTAATGTGAGGTGAAGAGGAAAAAAGGCCATATTCAGAAGAACAAAGAATTCAGGTAGGCAGAATTGTTGGGCTGGAGAAAGTTACAGAGATAGAGAGGAACAAGGCCATAAAAGTATTTAAACACAAAGGTGAGAATTTTAAATTGGAGGCATTAGGGGATTAGGAGGAACTGAGGTCAACAAGGAGAGGAGTGAATAGTTAGTAGAACTTGATGTGAGCAGTGGTTTCAATCAGTTAGTTCATACAGTGTGTCAAGAAAACCCTATATGCCAAATGAGAAATATTAATTTAATCGGTTGGAAACTTACATTAGACTTTTAATGACAAAAATCCTACTGTTAACATTTAAAAAACCTGCAGCCAAGATGGCCACTGCAATTTGCATCTGAAATACCAGGAGATTGAACTGGAGACAAAAGTCTAACAAGAAGCCCAGCCAGAACAATGCCTTGGCCAACTGAGTAGATTACCCATGTCATCCTCGTTAGCGGGCCATTCAAAGTCATTTTGAGGCATTCATAAGTGGAGACATCCTTCCAGGGGAAAACACTGACAGCCCCAACTGTGAGAGCTTTTGGGTTTTAGACTTGGGACCTCATTAAAAACACAGGGGATTGCGAGAACCATGTGACCATCCATCTCTGAAAAAACAGAAGTTTTATTGCACTCAAAGAAGACAAGCAGAAACTGAGACTGCAGCAGCAGAGAAAGCTGTGGGCTTCCCTTTATCTCTCTTTCCTACTCTCTCCCCTGAAAACATCAAGTTTGAAAGCCATCTGCGACTGTGGACCCTCCAAACCTACAGTCTGCTACAGCCAGTGACCAGGGGAAGACAGCCAACTACAATTCTGCCTTCAAGAAAACCCTGAGCAAAGCAGGCCACCCACAAAGTGCACTTTGACCTGTAAGGACTTCAAGAATACACCTTCAGCCAGAGGACTACTGGATCACCCACTTCACAGACTGTGCACTTAAGTTCCATTGATTCTGGGCTTTAATCCAACCACCATATCTATATTTCCCTCTGTAATCTAATTGTGTGTGTGCAATTCTCATGTGAATGTGTGTGTGAATGTGTAGCATATTTTTTAGTATTTTAAAATCAGGGTTAGAGTGTTAAGTATAATAAACTTACCTCTTTCTTAGTTAAACTCAGGAAAACCTGTCCAATTGGTTCTTTCACAATCACAGTAAAAGTAAAAGGTAAAACACTCACAGAGGTAGTAAGCACAACCACTGTTTAAAAGGAATAAACCCTGCTGCGGTGAAACAAGAGGAAGGGAAAGAGGGGAGCCTGAGACCCCCTCCCCACCTGGCCATTACAGGTGACATGAGCACAGAACCTTTCACAGCTTCTCTAAGCCGCTGACCAATGTTCCTGAGCAAGGTTCACAAAAACAACAGCACTGACCCCTCTTCACCTACGGCCTGTTAAAGGAGGTGTCTCAGGGGGAGGTGGTGGTATGGTGTAATATCATTGGTACTAGTAATCCAGAGGCCCAACTAATGCTTTGTGGACATGGGTTCGAATCCACCATGGCAGATGGTGAAATTTGAATTCAAGTAATAAACCTGATAATAAAAGCTAGTCTAATGGTGACCATGAAGCCATTGTCGATTGTTGTAAAAATCCATCTG
This sequence comes from Heterodontus francisci, assembly GCF_036365525.1. Lineage (NCBI taxonomy): Eukaryota > Metazoa > Chordata > Chondrichthyes > Heterodontiformes > Heterodontidae > Heterodontus > Heterodontus francisci. Next base: position 72,701,944 of record NC_090372.1, on the reverse strand, counting down.
GTTCACTAATATCCTTTAAGGAAGGAAATCTGGTCTGGCCTACATGTGGCTCCAGACCCACAGCAATGTGGTTTACTCTGAAATGCCCTCAGTTGTATCAAACCACTATGAAGTCTAAAACAAGAAATGAAATCGGACGGACCACCCGGCATCGACCTAGGCACTGGAAACGACAACGGCAAACCCCAGCCCTGCCGACCCTGCAAAGTCCTCCTTATGAAAATCTGAGGGCTTGTGCCAGAATTGGGAGAGCTGTCCCACAGACTAGTCAAGCAACAGCCTGACATAGTCGTACTCATGGAAGAATACCTTACAATGTCCCAGATACCACATCATCATCCCTGAGAATGTCCTGTCCCACCGGTAGGACAGATCCACCAGAGGTGGTGGCATAGTGGTATACAGTCAGGAGGGAGTTGCCTTGGGAGTCCTCAACATTGACACCAGAGCCCATGAAGTCTCATGGCATCAGGTCAAACATGGGCAAGGAAAACTCCTGCTGATTGCCACCTACCACTCCCCTTCGGCTGATGAATCAGTGCTTCTCCATGTTGAACACCAACTGGAAGAAGCACTGAGGGTAGCAAGGGCATCAAATGTACTCTGGGTGGGGGACTTCAATGTCCATCACCAAGAATGACTTGGTAGCATGTCTACTGATCGAGTTGGCCGAGTTCTAAAGGACATCGCTGCTAGACTGGGTTTGCGGCAGGTGGTAAGGGAACCAACAAAAGGAAAAAATCTACATGACCTTGTCCTCACCAATCTACCTCTCGCTGATGGCATCTGTCGATGACAGTATTGGTAGGAGCGACCACCGCACAGTACTTGTGGAGACGAAATCCCATCTTCACATTGAGGACACCCACCATTGTGTTATGTGGCACTACCACCATGCTAAATGGGATAGATTTCAAACAGATCTAGCAAACTGGGCATCCATGAGGTGCTGTGGGCCCTCAGCAGCAGCAGAATTGTGTTCCTCGTGGCCCAGCACATCCCCCAGTCTACCATTACCATCAAGCCGGGGGATCAATCCTGGTTCAATGAAAAGTGCAGAAGAACATGCCCGGAGCAGCACCAGGCATACCTAAAAATGAGCAGCCTGGTGAAGCTACAACACAGGACTACTTGCATGCCAAACACTGGAAGCAGCATGCGTAAGACAGGGCTAAGTGATCCCACAACCAATGGATCAGATCTAAGCTCTGCAGTCCTGCCACATCCAGTTGTGAATGGTGGTGGACAATTAAACAACTAACAGGAGGAGGAGGCTCCACAAATATCCCCATCCTCATTGATGGGGGAACCCAGAACATCAGTGAAAAAGACAAGGCTGAAGCATGAGCAGCATCCATCTTCAATCAGAAGTGCTGAGTGGATGATTCATCTCGGCCTCCTCCTGAGGTCCCCAGCATCACAGCTGCCAGTCTTCAGCCAATCCGATTCACTCCACATGATATCAAGAAACGGCTGAAGGCACTGGATACTGTAGAGGCTATAGGCCCTGACAACATTCTGGCAATAGTACTGAATACTTATGCTCCAGAACTAGCTGCACCCCTTGCCAAGCTGTTCCAGTACAGCTACAACACTGGCATTTAGCTGACAATGTGGAAAATTGCCCAGGTATGTCCTGTCCACAGAAAGCAGGACAAGTCCAACCTGGCCAATTACCGCCCTATCAGTCTACTCTTGATTACCAGCAAAGTGATGGAAGGTGTCGTCGACAGTGCTATCAAGCGGCACTTGCTCAGCAATAACCTGCTCACTGATGCTCAGTTTGGGTTCCGCCAGGGCTACTCAGCTCCTGATCACATTACAGCCTTGGTTCAAACATGGACAAAAGAACTGAACTCCACAGGTGAGGTGAGAGTGACTGCCTTTGACATCAAGGTAGCATTTGACCAAGTATGAACATGCGAACATAGGAATTAGGAGCATAAGTAGGCCATTCGGCCCCTCGAGCCTGCTCCTCCATTCAATAAGATCATGGCTGATCTGTTTGTGTTTCGAATTTCACACTCCCATCTATCCCCAATAGCCCATGATTCCCTTGCCTAACAAGAATCTATCTACCTCCGCCTTAAAAGTATTCAATGATCCGCCTCCACCACCTTCTGAGGCAGAGAATTTCAAAGTCGCACAACCCTCTGAGAGAAAAGATGTCTCCTCATCTCTGTTTTAAATTTTAAATTTTAATTTTAAAACTGTGCTGCCTAGTTCTCACCCACAAGAGGAAACATCTGTTCCACATCCACCTTGTCAAGACCTTTCAGGATCTTATAAACATCAATCAAATCTCCCCTCACTCTTCTAAACTCCAGTGAAAATAAGCCCAGTCTGTCCAATCTTTCCTCATAAGATAGCCCACTCATTTCAGGTATCAATCTGGTAAACCCCCTCTGAACCGCCTCAAACGCATTTACATCCTTCCCTAAATTAGGAGACCAAAACTGCACACAGTATTTGAGCTGTGATCTCACCAATGCCTGGTATAACTGAAACATAACATCCTTACTTTTATTTTCAATTCCTCTCATAATAAAGCATAGCATTGCATTAGCCTTCTTTATTACTTGCTGTACCTGCATACTAACTTTTTGTAACTCATGCACTAGAACACCTAGATCCCTCTGCTGTCATTCTCCATTTAAGTAATACTCTGCTTTTTTATTCTTCCTGCCAAAGTGAACAACGTCACATTTTCCCACATTATACTTCATCTGCCAGATTTTTGCCCACTCACTCAACCTATCTATAATGGTCTGCAACCTCCTTATGTCCTCTTCACAACATACTTTCCTATCTATCTTTGTGTCATCTGCAAATTTAGCTACCATGCCATCGCTCCCCTCATCTAAGTCATTGATATAAATTGTAAAAAGTTGAGGCCCTAGCACAGACCCCTGCGAGACTCCACTCGTCATATCCTGCCAATCAGAAAGGACTCATTTATACACACTCCCTGCTTCTGCCAGCCAGCCAATCTTCTATCCATGCTAATATGTTACTCCCTACACCATGAGTTCCTACTTTGTGCAATAACCTTTCATGTGGCACCTTGTCAAATACCTTCTGGAAATCCAAGTAGATTACATCAGTGGGCTCCCCTTTATCCACAGTGCATGTTACTCCTTCAAAGAACTCCAATAAATTGGTTAAACATGATTTCCCTTTCACAAAACCATACTGACTATTCCCGATTACCTTGAATTTTTCTAAGTGTCCAGCTATAACCTCATTAATGATTGATTCTAACACCTTCCCCATGACAGACGTCAAACTAACTGGCCTATAGTTACCTGTTTTCTGCCTCCCCCACTTCTTGAATAGAGGGGTTATATTTCTTACTTTCCAGTCTCATGGAACCTTTCCAGAATCTAGTGAATTTTGAAAAATGAATACCAATGCATCTACTATCTCATTAGCCACCTCTTTTAAGACCCTAGGATGAAGTAGGACATGTCAGCCCACAGCTCCATCAGTTTGGCCAGTACTACTTCCTTGGTGATTGTAATTTCACCAAGTTCCTCTCTTCCTTCCACCTCCTGATTTACAGCTATTACTGAAATGCTTTTTGTCTCCTCTATAGTGAAGGCAGAAGCAAAATATTTGATCATTTCATCCACCATTTCCTTATTATCTACTATTAATTGCCCCATTCTCATTCTCTAGATGACAACACGGAGCCCTAGCAAAACTGTAGCCAATGGGAATCAGGGGGAAAAGTTTCCGCTGGTTGAAGTCATACCTAGCATAAAGGAAGATGGTTGTGGTTGTTGGAGGTCAATCATCTCAGTCCCAGGGCATTACTGCAGGAGCTCCTCAGGGTAGTGTCCTAGGCCCAACCATCTTTCGCTGCTTCAACAATGACCTTCCCTGCATCATAAGGTCAGAACTGTGGATGTTTACTGATGATTGCACAATGTTCAACACCATTCATGACTCCTCAGACACCGAAGCGACCCACATCCAGATACTGCAAGACCTGGACTACATCCAGGCTTGGGCTGATAAGTGCCAAGTAACATTCGCGCCACACAAGTGTCAGGCAATGAACATCTCAAACAAAAGAAAATCTAACCATCTCTCCTTGATGTTCAATGGCATTACCATCGCTGAATCCCCCACTGTCAACATCCTGGGGGTTACCACTGACCAGAAACTGAACTAGGCCAGCCACATAAATGCTGTGGCTACAATAGCAGGTCAGAGGCTAGGAATCCTGTGGCGAGTAACTCATCTCCTGTCTCCCCAACACCTATCCACCATCTACAAGGCACAAATCAGGAGTGTGATGGAATAATCTCCACTTGTCTAGATGGGTGCAGCTCCAACAACACTCAAGAAGCTCGACACTATCCAGGAAAAAGCAGCCCACTTGATTGGCACTCCATCCACCATCTTCAACATTCACTCCCTTCACCACCGACACACAGTGGCAGCAGTGTGTCCCATCTATAAGATGCACTGCAGCAACTCACCAAAGCTTCTTCACCAGCATCTTCCAAACTCATGACCTCTCCAACCTAGAAGGACAAGGGCAGGAGACACATGGGAACACCACCACCTGCAAGTTCCCCTCCAAGTCACACACTATCCTGACTTGGAATTATATCACCGTTCCTTCTCTGTCGCTGGGTCAAAATCCTGGAACTGCCTTCCTAACAGCACTATTGGTGTACCTACACCCCAAGGACTGCAAAGATTCAAGAAGGCAGCTCACCACCACCTTCTCAAGGGAAATTAGGGATGGGCAATAAATGCTGGCCAGCGACGCCACATCCCACAAACGAATAAAAAGAAAAGTTATAGCATGAACTCTGAAAATGGTGCAAAACTATGATGCCAAAGAAAGATGAAAAGTGGAAAGCTGTTATCCCATAGAGGAGCCTTGCTACAATTTGGCAATGATCCTATTTATAACAACAATATTTCAAAGTAAATTATAGTCTCTCATTTGGAGTTTAACCACAAAAATTCAAAACATGGGCTCACAGGAGAAAGCAAACATGTGAAAGTGTTGAGTGGCTGCTTGAAGCACAGCATTTCTTCGACTTGTTTTTGTGAATGTTGAGGCTTATGGGTAAATCAACACTTGTGGATTTGTTATTCACAAGTACTGCACATCATCAGTTCAACATATTGGCCCTGAAATTCCATGAGGGTTCTCCTGATCTTTGGTGGCTGAGTTTATGGCAGGAGATCAGTGAAAGAAGTCTTGCTACCATTTTATTTGACAGACATTAAATTAATTAGGAAATTCAGACGATACCACTTCTCTTGGGTCATGAGAAAGTCAGAACTTAATCCCTTTCTAAACTATCAGGGAAGTCAGATATTTAGCCTGACTAAGGAATTAGATCACGTCCCATCCCCCACACCAGTAGTCTATAAGAGAAGTCAGTTCTCTATGAAATGACAAAGAAATTCTGCCCTTAGCCCCTCTCCCCCAACAAGACCTAAAGGTCACCATGGACAGAGTCTGTTGCAATCTTTAGTATTTTGTGCATGGCTCCTTTTCTAGGAGGAATATCACGACACCTTTACATTTTAGTGGTAGAAATACCTGGCTTACAAATCAGCAAGTCATACTGGACACTGGACCTTTAAGCTTATGTAAGCTATTTTTAAAGCAATAAACATGAAACTGCACATTTGATATCTGTTGTCCTTAACAGATTCTACTGGAAAAAGAAACTGGTCCCATTGACAGCTTTGAATGTTGTTATTATAACTCTTTAAAGGCAAAGGTGTCAACTGAGTTAAAGCCCGCCTTGAGGGAAATGAAACAACCGCAGGAATCCCTGTACTGAGTGAACATGTCACATAGTTCTGAGCTGTGCTCACATTTAAAGAAATCCTCTGTGCTGCATACAGCTTCATCTGAAAGTGCTTCTTTTCTTCAATATTCGACACTTGCTGCCAGTTTCAACCTCAGCCTGTATGAAATTACATAAAGATGTATGTCACAGGCATCCAAGTGTTGTGATTGAAAATAAACTGAGCTGAAACTTCAAACCATTGATGGAAAACCTACATTAGAGCTGTTTAGCTTTCTCCACTTGGTGTTTTTAGTGTAACATTAAATGGAACGTTCAAACTTTAAACAAGCTTGGTTTTAATACTTGGATTATGCCTCCAAAATCTAGTGCACAACTCATCACTTCTTGTTTACAGTATCACATTTCCAGCCACTTGCTAAATGGGTTAACCACTGTCAAATTAGTGGACAGTGGAACATCATATAAATGTGCCAAGTGCTCATCCACTAATAGCACCAGCTGTAATTTCTAGAGTATCATAATGTCACATATAGGTCACATTTCTTGTTTCTTTTCATTAGAGTGGCACTGTGGTGTTTTACTTTGCCTTTCTTGGTTTCTGTTTGCCATACCCATGTATAACATTTTGCCACTTTGGGGTGACTTCTGGATGTTTTTTATGTGTGTACATGTGAGTCTGTGGAGGGACAGGGAAATTTTGATATGGATATACAGTCATCGTTTTTTTTGGGGGGTGGTGAGTGTGGTTTGTAATTTGTTGGAGTTAAGCTGTGACTGAAATTAGGGAGATATGTTTGGGAAGTTATAAATGCTTACGGCATATTTGAAGTTTCATTCCTACCCATAGAAATTTTGGAATGTTTCTGTTGAGGTTCAAAATTTGCTACCCCTTCTTTTTCAAGTTGTTTGTGACAATTTTGCTTTGTTTTCCTGAGTTACACGTCATTTATGCTCATGGGGATGGGCACTAAAGATATCACCAGTGTGATACTACTGACATGATGGCATTGGCATGGTAACATGAATGTGACACAAATGAAAGACTTGACATCAACATGGCGAACAAAAACAGAAATGTCAGCCATTGAATTTTCGGTGGTATAATTATTTAATGTTGTTAAAAACAACTTTGCCGAAGTGAATACTTAACTGCAGAAAGAAATAATAAACAAATTCATGGATGCAGTGGCATACTGGTTATGTTACTGGACTAGGTAAGCCAGAAAATGCAAGTTCAAATCCCACCATTTTGAAATTGAATCATATTATAAAGAAATCTGGACATAAAAAGCTGTATGATTAATAAGTGACCATGAAGCTGTAAAATTGTTGTAAAAACCCAACTGGCTCACTAATGTCCTTTAGGAATGAAAATCTTCCATCGTTACCCAGAAATAAAAACAAAAAGTGCTGGAAATCGTAACCCCAGTCTGACCTCAATGAGATTCCATTCCCACACCAATGTGGTTAACTCTTAATGGACCTCTGAAGTTGCCTGACGAGTAAGAATAACAAGACTTTCACCACAACGAGTGTAGTGGTTCAAGGAAACAGCACACCAGCACTTTCTCAGGACAACTAAGGATGTGAAATAAATATTGGCCTGGTCAGCAATGTTCGCATTCTGAGAATCAATAAAACAACCCTGCTACACAGTCATTTTTAAAATCGCAAAACTGAATACAATAGTTGAAGCCATTTTGTTCAATCCTAACAAAGGAGATAATAAGCTGGTACGGCTGTAAGAGTTAATAAAGTATTAAAATGTTTTCAACAAAATAAAGCAATAAAATAGATGGTGGAAGTCACATGGGTAAATTTCTATTTTCTGGAATTTTAGCAATAAAGTCTGCTTGGAAACAAAATAGGATTCCTTGACTTTTTTTTGTTAATTCAGCACAGATATAATCTCATCCTAATTTTATTACTTAGGAATCTGTTTGCTGGAGTAGCCACTGGTTTTGAAGTGACATCCTTTGATTTGTGGTCTAAGATTTATTTTTGGGCGTTGAGGTTGGGGAAAGGTATAAGAGAGAGAGAGAGAGAATATGTGCTAGTTTACACTCAGATCCATTCTCACAGAGCAAGTCAAGCTTTTAAAAACTAGCCTGCGGTTCTTACAATGAGAAAGGTTTGGTGGGAGCTGTGCTATGATTGGTAGTATTAGCTGCAGGGGATACAGGTGTGAATGATTATGTCCGAACAGGCTCAATTAATTCAGGGTGGTCCCAGTTCAAACAAATAAAAATATAAAGACAAAAGCAAACCAAAGAAACTCTAAGGACACGGATTTTTTTTTAAAGATTATTTATCTTTGTATCTAATGTAAAGTTTTAATTCCCAATTAAAGGGACACTACCTTCAAGAAAAAATGGAAACCCCTTTTTATGTTTGTAAACAAACTATAGTAAATCACACAAAAAATGAATCATTATTTGCACATGACAAAAATGACATTTGATTTTTCCCCATTTTTGGCATATATTTTCTTTGCATGGGGGTGTTCCTGTGCATAGATCTTTGAAGGTGGCAGGACACATTGAGAGAGTTGAGAATTGGTAAAGCATATGGGATCTTGGGCTTCATAAAGAGATGTGTTGAGTATCAAAGCAGGGAAGTTATGCTGACCCTTTATAAAGCTCTGGTTAGGCTGCAACTAGAGTATTGTGTCCAACTCGGGTCTCCACACTTTCGGACGAACATGAGGTTCTTGAGAGGATGCGGAGGAGATTTACCAGAATGATTCCAGGGATGAGGGGTTTTAGCTACAAGGTTAGTTAGGAGAAGCTGGAGTTGTTCTCTTTGGAGCAAAGGAGTTTGAGGGAGATTTGATAGAGGTATACAAGATTATGACAGGTTTAGATAAGGTGGACAAAGAAAAGCTATTTCCATTCACTGATAGTACAAGAAATTAGAGGACACAGGTTTAAGGTTTTGGGCAAGAGATGCCGGGGGCATGTGAGGAAGAATCATTTTACACAGCCAGTGGTAATGTCCTGGAACTTGCTACATACGAGGGTGGTGGAAGCAGAGATGATGAAGGATTTCAAAAGGAAATTGCATGGACACTGAAGGGAAATAAACTTGCAGGGCTATGGGAAAGATCGGGGGAATGGGACTGACCGGATTGCTCTAAAGAGAGCTGGCATGGACTCAATGGGCTGTATGACCTTCCTCTGTGCCATAATGACTCTATAAGAGTCTTGAAGTAAGAATGCATGAATGCTACCAGTTTAGAGGCTTATCCATTTACATGTAGGCAGCAAAAATAAGAAACACTTCGAAACAGCAAATGATGGAATGCATTGCGATGCATGTAGGACCTTCAACATTGATTGCAGATTTGAAAGTACTTGTTCACTGCAGGTCTCAGGTGTTATGCACTTGTCAGTTGTGACTTTAATGTAAAATGCCTACTATGTTGGTATGCTTGACATCTGTGTGAGATGACCCATGCTGATAAGGTTTGTATCTTACAATCTGTGAACAAAACACAAAGTCCAGCTGGCAAAAGAGCTTTCTCAGTCTTTGTGAAGCCACTCGAAATCAGCATTAGAAAAAAAAAGAAACACAAAAAGCAACAAGAAAATGCAAAGACCAGTGTTGAAAGCCATAGGCAACAAAAGAACTGTCACAGATTCGTGTCCTTTTCAGTTTCTGCCAGCTTGCTTGCTTCTCTTGTGATGCTTTCTCAGCTGGTTACAGCCCCTTTGCCTAAGGCAGGAGGTTGCTGATGGACAGGCCCTGGAGTGCTTGATATGGACAGAGCAGTTGCTGTGAACACCTGAGAGAAAGAATGATGAAAGAAAAGCTCAAGACTGCAGCAGAGAGGTGGAATCAGCCTCAGAATTGCAGCTGTGACAGATGACAGCTGTGAAATGTAGTTTTGGTGAAAAGAAACACAAAATGCCTCTTGGCACAGATTCAGAAAAAAAATGACAATGTACACAACCCACAGCGATTGCAGCATGGAACATTGGTGTTGACAGATTCCATAAAAGAAACAGTTACGGCATATTGCAGAAAATATATTACAGGGCATAAAACTAACCTGATTTCTTCTCTTTGCTATCAGAAAATTGAAAAAAATAAAATTCACACAGCCCTTTACTAGTTTGTAATTCCTTTTCAAAAACTCCACTAAAATGGAACAAAATACAGTCTTGGGCCTAGAAATTGGATTGTGCTGGACCTGCTTTACAGGCCTAAAAGGGGCGCCTTACTGTTCAATATGTCGGGTGACATTTGCACACTCATTCCATGCCGGAACTGCACCACCTGCCTTGTTATGGTGTCCAGGGTGTGTGCTTGAAACATGCATTAGGCCCTTTGTTTATGCAAATAGGGTCCTCACGCATGTTTAAAGTCCTTTCTGCAAAATTCGATTACACATAACTGCACCGTGCACTGTGCATGCTGCAATCAGTTTCTTCAAGCACTAAGCAGCCAAACCAGTGGTCCTTAAAGGGCTATTACCAGAAAGATAAGTTCCAACCTTTTTACTTAGCTGCCAGGCACCACTTTATCCCACTTCCGATTGCCTTTCCTACCCCTTGGACTCTCCTAAGAACCTAGGCTGACGTCTGAACCGTGCTGACCTTGTTGTTCCCCAGGACTGACGAGCTGTCTCTGGGGCCAGTTCTGGCACCTGTAGGCCAATTAGCCATAGTGCTGCCACTGGCTTCATTAGGTGCATGCAGCATGTGCTACATCAGGATCACGACCTGAATTCAATTTATAGTCCCATGTATAACTGCTCAAGGTTATGTAAAATATAGGATTTTTTTTTAGCAACAAATAGCTGCACTGCCTTGCTGTTCTTCTGCCTGAAATTAAGCAGTGCAGTGGCCCACCCAAAGGATTCAATTGATTTCTTTCACAGAAGCTTGTGTTTAACCCAATGATTTTCTGCTGCTTACAAGTGATTTTGAGGCCATGGAGTGGAAAGTAAATCCCAGGGCTGTTGGTGGGCAGATGTGAAAGGAGCATCATCATCAAGCATTCTTGTTTTGCAAGTGGAAAAATTCTGTGTACAATCAGAATACCAGCTAGAGAGTCACAGATTGTGGAATATGTGCAAGACACACACGGTTTTTAGCAGAGGCTTGTTTTATGAGCACTTTAGCTGTTGAATTTGTCAAAGAACACGCTTATAAAATTTGTACTTGCCTTTCTTGACTGTACTGCCTTGCTGGTCTTCTGGCTGAAATTAAGCAGTGCAGTGCATCTTAACTTTTCAAGTTCAAAATTACACTTGTGCAGAGAAATTCCTGGCTTGCAAGCCAGTTGGTGATTTAATATCTCTTATCATTCATCTCTGATTGAAACAACATTAAAACAAATCTCAGAAAACATGTTAATCTGTAACCTTTTGGAAGACTAGAAGTCATTTTAAGTACAGGGCTTTTAATGTGTTTTGAAAATGATTTTATTCACCATGACCACTTTAAATCGTCCCTTTAATCCATAGAATATCAAGTTGTAGTTTGCAATTTTCAGAACAGCCTCAATACATGAATATTAAAACCCAGTATGGAAGGGGCTGGCAATCCATTGCTGATTGTGAGGCATTCCTTAATCTGTACTGCAGTCATCAGTGTTAGACTCTCGTTTTCTAATTCTAAATGGCCCCTTATAACTGTAGCACATAGTGGTTTTCAGTATAGGTTTGAAATGAGCAACTTTCAAAGCCATAGTAATTATGGGAACTTTCTAGTCATGGGGAATGTAACTACGGTCTATTCTTGAGAATTTGAAGTTGATTTAAAAGAAAGAAAACAGGAACTTGCATTTTAAGAGTGTCTTTCATGTCCTCAGGATGTTCCAAAGTGCTGTACAGCAAATGAATTACATTTTGAGATGCTAGGGAAGAATTTTAACTAACAAAGATGGTGAGGGGGAGTTGGGGGTTGGTGGGGGGGGGGTGTGGGGTGTGGGGTGTGCGGTGGATGCAGGTTTGAGTGCAGGCGCAGTTTTAAATCCTCAAAAAGTGCCGGTGTGATGGAAACCCGGCATGATCTCACTCACTTCCAGTTTTACCGGGGCATGTTTGGAGATGTGTGGAAAACCCCTGTGTAGATGTCACATCTCTAATTTAAAATTTAAAATGCCAACTAAGTCTGCCTTTAACCAAGCATTCTGGCTTTAACAGGGGGATAGATAGAAGCTCAGCACTTAGTGACACTTGGTGTTTGCGTACCAGGGGTATACACACAGCTTGATGCAGCCACAAAGTGGCCATCAGGATGAGGGCGATGATGGGTACATTATTTCCCCTTTATCTAGCAGTTTGAACATCACGTCCCTGCAGACATGGTTCATTTTCAATCTCCAGATAAAGCGGAAGATGGCTCAGGTGACCGCCACAGCACAGGAGTGGGGTATGGGTCAGACCGGCGGCATGAACAGCAACACATCAGGTGCCTCGCACCTGATGACCAGGTTCTTACCCACAATGGAGAAGAAGTGCTGCTCCCACATGCCCAGTTTGTGTTTCACCATGACAATTCACTTCTTCCAGTTTTTGCCGCACGCCCTGGCCCCTCCGAACCATATCCCCAGCACCATCAGTTGTCTGACCTGACAGTGAAGGAGTCAAAGGATTGGTCGGCCATGTTCCCAAAGGACATGGCCTCGCCCTTGCCATGATTTACTTTGGCTCCTGAGGGCAGTTCAAACTGGTCGCAAATGCTCATCAGTCTGTGGACCAAGCGGAAGGTAGCAACATCATCCATGTACAGGGAGGCTTTGACCTGAGTGCCTCCACTGCCTGGGATTGTTACCCCTCTTATGCCTGCACCCTTCCTGATGGACTCATCAAAATGTTTGATACAGCAAACGAACAAGATAGGGGAAAGAGTGGACAGCCCTGCCTGACTCCAAATTTGATCGGAAGAATTTCTGGCCACATTGCTCATTCAGTCATACTGTGCCATACTACCGTCCCCCGTGGAAAAGTTTGCACAGGAAAACACCTTTGACCACAAGTCCATCAGACAGTAGTCTGCACGTAATGTCCTCGAAGCCCTGTGGGAAAAAGAGATGGTGGATCATGGCGGATGGTTCCCAAGCAGACTGTCAAACTCATTTGGCAGAATGCCTCATCGCCAGAACTTTCAAACAAGCACCAAGACGCTGCTTGGCTGGTGACGAGAAGAGACCTCCCTCATCAGATTCTTCCTGCACACCCGGAGTCTCACCACATCCACATGCTGCCCTCGAGGTGGCTGCGGTGGGGAAGAGACCGTCATCCACCTCCTTTTGGTATGTGCCTTTGCAAAGCAGGTCTGGAAAGAGTGCAGTGGTTTTTGTTGAGGTTCATTTTGAGGAGCACCGTTACACAGGACTCAGTGCTCTACGGGCTGTTTCCAGGGACACACACTGAGACAAATATAAATTGCTGTTGGAGGACCATCAACTCGTTGAAAGATGCTCTGTGATCTGCCCGAAACTTGCTGGTCTTCCAGTTAATTAAGAGGGCTAAAAGGGGTCATGAAATATCTTTAGCAAACAGGGTTAAGGAAAATCCCAAAGCCTTTTATTCATATATAAGGAGCAAGAGGGTAACTAGAGAAAGGATTGGCCCACTCAAGGACAAAGGAGGAAAGTTATGCGTGGAGTCAGAGAAAATGGGTGAGATTCTAAACGAGTACTTTGCATCGGTATTCACCGAGGAGAGGGACATGAAGGATGTTGAGGTTAGGAACAGATGTTTGATTACTCTAGGTCAAGTCGGCATAAGGATGGAGGAAGTGTTGGGTATTCTAAAAGGCATTAAGGTGAACAAGTCCCCAGGTCCGGATGGGATCTATCCCAGGTTACTGTGGGAAGCGAGAGAGGAAATAGCTGGGGCCTTAACAGATATCTTTGCAGCATCCTTAAACACGGGTGAGGTCCCGGAGGACTGGAGAATTGCTAATATTGTCCCCTTGTTTAAGAAGGGTAGCAGGGATAATCCAGGTAATTATAGACTGGTGAGCCTGACGTCAGTGGTAGGGAAGCTGCTGGAGAAGTTACTGAGGGATAGGATCTATTCCCATTTGGAAGAAAATGGGCTTATCAGTGATAGGCAACATGGTTTTGTGCAGGGAAGGTCATGTCTTACCAACTTAATAGAATTCTTTGAGGAAGTGACAAAGTTGATTGATGAGGGAAGGGCTGTAGATGTCATATACATGGACTTCAGTAAGGCGTTTGATAAGGTTCCCCATGGTAGGCTGATGGAGAAAGTGAAGGCACATGGTGTCCAAGGTGTACTAGCTAGATGGATAAAGAACTGGCTGGGCAACAGGAGACAGAGAGTAGCAGTGGAAGGGAGTTTCTCAAAATGGAGACGTGTGACCAGTGGTGTTCCACAGGGATCCGTGCTGGGACCACTGTTGTTTGTGATATACATAAATGATTTGGAGGAAAGTATAGGTGGTCTGATTAGCAAGTTTGCAGATGACACTAAGATTGGTGGAGTAGCAGATAGTAAAGGGGACTGTCAGAGAATACAGCAGAATATAGATAGACTGGAGAGTTGGGCAGAGAAATGGCAGATGGAGTTCAATCAGGGCAAATGCGAGGTGATGCATTTTGGAAGATCCAATTCAAGAGTGAACTATACAGTAAATGGAAAAGTCCTGGGGAAAATTGATGTACAGAGAGATTTGGGTGTTCCGGTCCATTGTTCCCTGAAGGTGGCAACGCAGGTCAATAGAGTGGTCAAGAAGGCATACGGCATGCTTTCCTTCATCGGACGGGGTATTGAGTACAAGGGTTGGCAGGTCATGTTACAGTTGTATAGGACTTTGGTTCGGCCACATTTGGAATACTGCGTGCAGTTCTGGTCGCCACATTACCAAAAGGATGTGGATGCTTTGGAGAGGGTGCAGAGGAGGTTCACCAGGATGTTGCCTGGTATGGAGGGCGCTAGCTATGAAGAGAGGTTGAGTAGATTAGGATTATTTTCATTAGAAAGACGGAGGTTGAGGGGGGACCTGATTGAGGTGTACAAAATCATGAGAGGTATAGACAGGGTGGATAGCAAGAAGCTTTTTCCAAGAGTGGGGGATTCAATTACTAGGGGTCACAAGTTCAAAGTGAGAGGGGAAAAGTTTAGGGGGGATATGCGTGGAAACTTCTTTACGCAGAGGGTGGTGGGTGCCTGGAACGTGTTGCCAGCAGAGGTGGTAGACGCGGGCACGATAGCGTCTTTTAAGATGTATCTAGACAGATACATGAATGGGCAGGAAGTAAAGAGATACAGACCCTTAGAAAATAGGCGTCATGTTTAGATAGAGGATCTGGATCGGCGCAGGCTTGGAGGGCCGAAGGGCCTGTTCCTGTGCTGTAATTTTCTTTGTTCTTTGCAAACAGCTCACTGTCTAAGGCCCTTCCGCCATAGTATACCGAGGGGCTGGAACCTGTATATGTACCAGAGAATATTTGATGTGTAATGCAAATGTACATTGTAAATATAACCTGAAATGGCAAGTGTAGTGAGGCACCTCATGTACTGTATTGAAAGGAGCTGATCTGTATTGCATTTTATGTAATGTCCAATTAGAATAGCTATGTAATATATCTTTACAAATTTTATGAATAAAATATATTATTGGAAAAAAATTCTCACTTTAACAGCCAGTGCACAGATTTCCCAAGCTGTGCGGAATGCGTCAGGGTCAACAAGGCAAGAACACAGTAGGGAGTCATTGATCGGTGAAATTGACTGACTGGAAAGCCTTTAGAGAGTGAAACCGCACAGATGTTTCCCTGCCTATGTGAAAGGCTTGTACTCGCAGGACTTATTTTGAGAATGTGCTTTCACTGCCTTACAGGTGATTTCCAACTTAAAGTCATTCCACTTATCTTGGACTTTGTCCACTTTAAATAGCACTTCTCTGCTATCAGTCTTCACTGCAGCATGGGAATGTTTTATGCAGTGGTACCATGGACCTCCGATGAGGAACAACAGGAGCAGCAACACAAACACCAACAACGCACCAACAACAAAAGCACCACCAGCAGCAGGAGCTGCCTTCTCCACAGCCACATACTGCTCCACAGGACAGAGGAGATGGACACAGGATGTAACAATGGAGATAGCATGACAATGAAGAGTTAAAATAAAGTGTTTGATTCATTGAACTATTCATATACACAACAACAATTACATTGTTATAAACACCAAAGTGAAACCTCTTGTGCAAATGAGAAGTCTTTCTCTTCTGCCTTCTATTACTCCTATATGGTCCTGCCCCTGAGGCTTCAGTAGAGCTAGAGACAGGCTGTTTATTTCCCTGCTCTGACAGCTGACATACTCATGGCAGATGTCCTCTGGGTTCCGGAGCTCATGAATGTCTTGCTGAAGACTGCCCAACCTGCACCTGTGCAGAGGCAGTCTTAGTCATTGGGGAAGGAGACAGCATGTGGGACTTTGCGTGAGATGGGAGTGGTGTGGTGGGGACCAAGGGAAGAGAAGAAAGAGTGCCTTAAGAGGAATCCCCACTTCCCCACTAGCCAAGAGCAGGAGAGGACTTTGCTGCATTTCAGTGAGGCACTGAATGACCAAGGTGAGGCTTTTCTCCATCCTATTTAAATGGCAGACTGAGGGCTGGATTTTAGTGGGATGGGCTAGGAGGCGGAGGTGCCTGTAAAATGGGAGGGAAGGCGAGTGCAGTGGGAAGGTGGAGGACAGCACTCCCACCCAGAAGCCAATTCGAAGGAATCATAGAAAGTTTAAAGCACAGAAAGAGGCCACTTGGCCCATCATGTCTGTGCTGGCTAAGTGGCCAATTAAGGGCCTGTTTCCGCCACTGCTGGCATTTTACCAGTGTCAGGCAGGTGGGCCCTCTGCTGAATGGGAAGACCACCTGGTAAACACTGGTGGGCTCCCTGTGTGCGCGGGGTGGGGGAGGGGTGGTGGTGGCCCTCCTATTTGGGCATTCTGTGACTTAAGGAGGGGCCTCCAGCAGCAATGGCTGCCCCTGCGGCAACCTTCCTCCTACCGCCCTCACCAAACCACCTCCCCCCCTCCCACCCACACCCTCTCCGGGGCCTGCCTGACTGGCCCTGGTGCCCCCAGACCCCACCTACCTGGTTTAGAGGGCAGCCTGTTTCCATGGCGTCCTCTCTTTCAGGCATAGATCTGCTGTGACCACTGCTCCCAGTGGCGCTGCTGAGACTGCTGAGCTGCTAGTCCTCTGATTGGCCAGCAGCCCTGAGGGCCTGTGCCCGTACTCTAAAGGGATGGGAGCCCTGATGGCAACTAATTAGTTGCTGGATGGCCATAAATTGCAGCAGGAGATTCTACAAGTGGCCAAGGCAGTGTTGCCCCAGCTTTTGGGTCTGTTGTTGGATCTCTGCACATCGATAACATTCCAGCCTGAGTGTGCAGGTCATTGGTCACGTAAAATTCCAGCCCAGGTTTCCCAAACAATCACAGAGTGCAGGCATGATGACGATTCATACCTGTCAATGGAAGGATTTCTATTTAAAGGAACCCCAGTAGGGATCATAATGGCTGCATCCAACATTATTTCTGAAGGCTGCAGAAAGAAGGATGGAAGCATGACATAGGAAAGCTGTCCCCTGGATCTCTAACACTTCCCCGAAGATGATGCTGGAGGCTGTAAGGGTCAAAAGCGAGTGATGTTTCCCCTGAATGGGAGGAAGAGGCCAGCATTGCAAATCAAACAGGCATAGCTGGAGGTGCCTGGAACCTGGATTCAGTGCAATTCTACATGCAGCTGGCCACTCTTTCCATGCACATCCCTGAGACATCATGACACTCATGGTAGAGACTGACTCCTGCAATCTTTCTCCAAAGGTGCGCAGTGCTTCTGGAAATGCTGACAAAAGCACATACATTTCCTGGTGCTGCTCCGGAAGTGTCCTCTTTGTGGTTGATCCCCGAGGCTCAACGTCTACATCCAGCTGAGCAGAGCTTGGAGTGTCCTGTGTCCTCCAACAGGGCCTCTGTATTGCTGCCTTTATCTCCAGCATCTGCTCCTGCTCACTTGTGATGCACGCCTCACCGTGCGACAACCTAGCTAACTCTATTGGAGGCCCCATTCTGCAGTGTTTGCTTCTGTGCTGGTGGAGAGTGTACATGAGTCCTGTGATAGTACTTCCTCAAAGCTCGCACCCTCCTCAGAGGACTCCTCAGCCTCCTCCTGCTCCAGTTCTTGTGTCACATTCCCACGTGTGGGAGATGAAAGACATGAATTAGAAACGTCATGGGGAAAGTGTTCAAGGTCAACCTTATGCAGATGTTCACATTTCAGTTAGTGGTGACGGCAGTTCAACATGAGTGGCTGTGTGATATCTAATTCTTTGGGAGACCCCCATCGCTCCAATCCCAATGCCTGTGAACTCTGCCACCCTGCTAATCTCCAAGGCTTCCTCCTTCGCAGAGAGCAGGGTGGCTACAACTGCTGGGCTAACCCCAGGGTCTCTGCCACTTTCTGGAGTTCTGTGCTCTCTTCTCCTGCAAGGAAAGGAAGCAGACAGTTATGAATGTGAGAAATGGAATGTGTGGAATGGGTGGAATAACAACAGGCTGTGGAGGATGACTGAGGGATGGGTGCAAGGTGGCAATAAGATGAGGGTGACTGTGAGTGTTGGCTATTCAGATGGGGATGTGGAGAGGTGTCTCTTGAGAGAAGAATGAGTGGAGCTGCAAGATGTGTTGGTCTGAGGAGTGCTGTGCAGAACAATACTGGGCAAGTTACATTTGTGGGGGGGGGTGTCACCTGAAAGTGGGACACCACTCACCTTTCTTGTCCTTATCATTGTCATTGAACCTCTTGTGGCACTGAATCCAGGTTCGAGGGACCACACTGCTGCTGCTCACTGCTTCCGGCACCTCCAGCTATGCCTGTTTGTTTTGCAATGCTGGCCTCTTCCTCCCATCCAGGAGAAACAGCACTTCATTTCTGGCCCTTACAACCTCTAGCATCACCTCCAGGGAAGTGTCAGAGATCTGGGGGGAGGTTTCCCATGTTTCGCTTCCATCCTTTTTTCTGCAGCCTTCAGAAATAATGTTGGATGCAGCCATTCTGACCCCTACTGGGGTCCCTTTAAATAGAAATCCTTCATTTGACAGGTATGAATTGTCATCATGCCTGCACTCTGTGAGTGTTTGGAAAACCTGAGCCAGAATTTTACATTGGGCGGGAGGCCCCACCCACCAGCCAGAAAGTCAGGGCGAGCCCGCCTCTGCCGGGCCTGGGAGCCATCTCAGGACTTTACACCCCCTAGGCCCTTAACTGACCTTGGGCAAGACTTCCACCCCTCTGAAGCGGTGGCTACTGCTGGGACTGCACCTAGCCACAGCAGCAAGAGGGATGCCGGCCCAGAAAGATGGTAAGTGTCTGGCGCCTCGCTGGGGACAATCGACCGGGCCCCAGCGAGACAAGGGGAGTCGCTGAGGGGGGTGGGAGTGCTGTGTAGTGGGGGCGGTTGGGCCATTGGGAGGGGTCCTCTGTGGGGCACAGGGTGCCCAATCAAGAGGGCTGCCCCAGCCCACAAGGAGGCCGCCAGGTTTTACTTGGTGGCTTCCTGGGGGACCTCAGCCGCCCGCTGCTGGTTACATACCAACAGCGGTGGGAGGAGCCCCTTAAGTGGCAATTAATTGGCCACTTAAGGGCTTTGACTGGCCTGAGGCAGGTGGGCCGTTTCTCACCGCCGCCGCCTCGGTAAAATTGCAGCAGGGGCAGGAAGGTGTCGGGAACGGCCCCCCCCCACTCAATTTTACGACCCCCCCGCCAGTAGCCCGCACCTGCCGGGGTGCATACAATTCTGGCCCTGGAGCCTTCCGCAACAACAATTGGTTTCTCGACCCACTGCTGACACCCCCTGCTGCGAGTGGGTCCATTTCATTACATTACTGCCTGTAGTCACTGTAGTTTTGTAGGCAAATGCAGCAGCTTATTGACACACAGCAAAGAGCCAATAAGCAATGAGCAGATGATCTGTTTTTGATGGTGTTGGTTGAGGGATAAATGTTTGACAGGACACTAGAAAAACTCCCCTGTCCTTCTTCAAATAGTACCATGGGATCTTTTACTTGAGGGGTGAGACAGGGCCTCAGTTTAGTGCCTCATCCAAAAAACAGCACTTACTGACTGTGGTGTACTGCCTCAGGACTGCACTGAAATGTTAGCCTAGATTATGTGCTTAAAGCCCAGGACTGGGGATTGAACCCACAACTTTCTGACCAGAAATAAACCTGATGGTGTGAGGAAGCAGAATTAACAGCAGCAGAAGATATGACCTGGTGGCACTAATTATTTTCACTGTGTGCAATAATTGTCTGATAACCTCAGGCTCACTGAATCCTTCAAACCAGTTACTCAGTCATGAAATCAATGCATGTCACCTAAATAAAACATTGAAAAATATAGTGTTAAAGTTAATTGCAATTATTTTTAAACTCTACCATTTTAAAGGGGTAGTGAAAGTCAGTTTTTCCACCGGCAATGGAATACCTGAATAGCACTGTGTGCCTCCTTCACTCCTCTCCCCAGAGGAAATATTTTGCTCATCTATGGAACACTAACATTTTGAGTGATTTTTTTTTCTCTTGGTTTTTGCTCAATGCAAAGCTACAAAAAGAGCAAGCAAACAAAACCGTTAAAACAACTCAAATCAGGCAATAAATGGGAGTCCTAACATAAAGAATACTCTCACGAAAGAAACAGAGAGAAGAAGATCAAGGCCTAGACTTTTCAATAGCTTGCATTGGTCTTATCAGTGCAATCCGACGGAAAACAGTCAAACCAGCGTAAAAGATGAGAAATTTTAAGTGCAAATTACGTTGAGCGCAAATCGAGTTTCTGGAAGTAGGATACACCCACAAAATGGGCCATGCCCTCAGATTGATTTAATCATGATGAGATTCCAATGAAAGTAGTGAATATTTCTATGTAGCTTGTTGAAGCAATTTTTAGTGATTTAACTTCAGGTTATTCACAAGTGCTAGACTGGACAATTTTATAAAAAAATGCATATTTTTTGTGATAAACCCATTTTCAGATGTATTAATAAAACTCCACTAAGTTGCCACTTTTAAATACACCAATTAATATTTTTTAATGCAAGGATAAAAAACAAAACAATTGCGTTTCAATATTGCCTGATTGTGCTAGTTCATGGAAAATTTTACATTTGTGATTATGTAAATGAGTGCAAACATAAACTTGAACCATAACTTCACTCCAGCAAACCAGCGCAATTTCAAGCTCAATTTGTACCCAAGTTACTGTTGCAACAAAGTAGAAATTCTATGCATAAAGCTGTAATTTTTTGCCTTCGTACTTCCGACAGGCAGTCTCACCTGCATGGAGCATATTTTGGAAACTCAGGTGTGTTCTGTGTACAGTAGCTACTTTAAATAAATAATAAATATGGAAATTATCACTTATATCTCAACTGTTGCCAAGGGCCTCTCCATTGCACTCCAAACTAAACCCCTGGTTGCAATTGAGGGCACAAGCCCTTGCAGAGTCTTTGGGAGAGAGATCTTTATGTGAAAGCTGGAGCTCAGATGTAACGGCTGACTATGAAATCTCAGGCCTAAATGATCGATTTTTTTTAATAATGCAAATCTTAATCTAATAATTATAGAACCATCGGGGGAATTTTATGCTCTCTCCCGTGGTGGGATTGGAGGCGGGGAGCAAATAAAATTGGGTGGGATTGTGACAGGGGGTTTCCTGCCATTATTCTGCCTTTGCCAAAATTTAGTCCAGGGTGGGAAGGCTAGTTGGGGGCAATTAACTCCCAATTAAGGGCCTCTTCCCACCGCAGCAACAATTATCTATGTGGCGAGCGGCCCTATCACCACACGGGAAGCACGGCACAGAAAACCATGTGGGCTGCTTCCTGACTCTTGGCGAAGGCCAGGGGGTGTGCAGTGGTGGTGGGATGGGGGTGGCGGTTGGTGGGGGGGGGTTTCCCTCGTTAAAAGGCACTTAGTGCCTGAAGGAAGGACCTGGCATTGGGAAGGGGGGGAACCCGCTGACAGCCACCCCACTCCTCTTGCTGCCGCCCCACTCCCCCCGCTCCCCTGTGACCCTCACCCCGTGAGACCCCTCCCGCCCTGACCTACCTGTGGCCTGAGTCCAGCTCCTCAGCCTCTGGTAAGTGCTCTTCCAGCAGCAGCCACTGTCTCCACAGTGGGGCTGCAGCTGCCAACCTCTGATTGGCCAGCAGCTTTCCAAGGGCAGGATTTCTGGCAATGGGGTCCTTGATCCTGTGGAAGACCCACCCCTATCTACTTAAGTGCCTGATTGGCACTAGATTCGGTGGAGAAGAGGGGATCTTGGCATAGCTTTCCCCAGACGTCGAGACACCCGCCGCCAGAATAAAATTCCCACCATAGAATCTTACAGCACTAAAGGAGGCCATTCAGTCCATTGTGCCTGTGCTGGTTTTTTGAAAGAGCTCTGCAGTTTTGGTCCCACACCCCAGCTTTTTCCTCATAACTCGGCAAATTGGTCCTTTACAGGTATATGTCCAATTGCCTTTTGAAAGTTCCTATGGAATCTGATTCCACCATCCTTTCAGACAATGCATTGCAGCTCTTATCAGCCCTCTGTGTGGAGGAATTTCTCCTCATTTCCCCTTGTTCTTTTCTTTTTATTCATTCATGGGATGGGGGCATCACTGGCAAGGTCAGCACTTATTGCCCATCCTTAAGTGCCCTTGAAAAGGTGATAGTGAGTTGCCTTCTTGAACAGCTGCACTCTGTGTAGTTAAGGTATTCCCATATTGCTGTTAGGTAGGGAGTTCCAGGAGTTTGACCCAGCAACAATGAAGGAGCATCAGTATATTTCCAAGTTAAGATGGTCTGTGACTTGGAGGGGAACTTGGAGGTGATGATGTTCCCTTGTGCCTGCTGCCCTTGTCCTTCTAGGTAGTACAGGCTATGGGTTTGGGAGGTGCTGTCAAAACATTTTGCCAATTGTGACCTTTGGATACTGACCCACTTGCCAGAGGAAACAATTTCTCCCTACTTGCTCCATCAAAACCCCTCATAATTTTGAATACCTCTATTAGGTCTCCCCTTATCCTTCTCTGCTCTAAGGAAAACTATCCCAGCTTCTTTAATCTCTCCACATAACTGAACTCACTCATTCCTGGTAAATCTTGGCTACACCCCCTCTAAAGCCTTGCCATCCTTCCTAAAGTGTGGTGTCCAGAATTGTAGATAATATTCCAGCTGAGGCTTAACCAGAGATTTGTGAAGGTTCTGCTTTGTCGAAATTTTGTTTAAAATAAATTGGTAATATCAGTGTTAAAATAATATCGTTGCTGTTTTGTGTGAGAGTACTTTTCTTATTGCACTAAGGACAGCAGCACAATCTGGTCATGTTGTAGAAAAGTGATTGAACCTTATCCCCCCAATTGTGCCTGAGTATCTACACTGATGTTCTCCATGTTATATGGAACTGGAGCATCCAGCATTTGTTTTGATTCACCAGGCTACACAACTTATGGCAACTTTCCAGTGTGAGTTGCTGTCACAAATGGGGTTGGACTTGCTCACTTGGAGGGGACTAGTTAGAATGATTATAGAATGTGTGTGGTGATGTTGTGACATATACTGGTTTCTTGCACTAACTGTAACATTAGGGATGACATGGTAATGCAGTGACACTAAGCCACCTATTTGGTGGATCTTGCTAGGGGGCAGAGAACCTGAATCTCAGATATAAAAACAGGAAATGCTGGAAATACTCAGCAGGTCTGGCAGAATCGGTAGAGAGAGAAGCAGAGTTAACGTTTCAGGTCAATGACCCTTCAGAACTGGATCTCAGAGTTACTTGGGTACGCTACACCAGAAGTTTGCATTGAATTTACACTATTTTTTCATTTGGAACAAAAATTGCTGTTCAGTTGTAGGTGCAATAGGTATGGATGAGTCAATGATGCATATTTTCCTCCTATTTAAATATATTTATTTAGGTGCTTAGATGGCAAATTCTTCTACCAAAACAGAATTTATTGGCCTTGAAATAATCAAGCTACACAAATATTAATGTCCGATTACTTAACACAGTTCTTTATTTTAATAGAGTGTAAACAAATTTATTACAATGGACCAGGGAACTGTACACAGTAGGCTGGATCTTGTGTTCCTCCTGATGTCAGGTTTCATGGTGAGTGGGCTGGAGAATCGGAGGGGCAGCGGCCACCACGAATTGTCATTTCCAATCTTCCCAGGGGCGGCGAAGTTCTGTGGTGGCAACTCCGCCACTCTGCGACGGGACCCTACTTTAAGTATGATAAGTACCTCTTTGTATCCATCTGAATGTAATTCGCTGAGATCCTACTAGCAGTTTCCAATCTTGAGCTCGGCATGCAGCAGTCATGAGCCTTCACTTCCCCATCCCCGAGAAGCTGGCGCCACCGAGGCGGGGAAGGGGTCAACTCTGTATTATCTTATGGATAAGGGGGCAACTCTGCATTTGGATACGCTGTTTTGCAGGACTGGCAGCCTTTGAAAGATGGCGCCAGCATCAGGTGACGCTGTTCACAGCCTCGCCAATGCCGCCCCTGCCACGTAATTGGGGGTGGCGGCTGCCGTCATTATGGGAAGTGGCCGCCTGCTACATAATTGCAGCCGTGTGGGTCACGTGCAGGACAGCCGCCATGTTCCACGCCCGCCACCCCTCACAGCGGCAGGACTGCAAAATCCAAAATGTAATTTTAAGGCGTCACTCTGTTTCTGTGTGCTCATTGATTTATTTATCAAATCAAAGAAGTTGATTAGATTTGGTAGGGCTGCAGTTTCATAATTGCTTCCCAGTACAAATTGAAAACATTTCTTTATTTTGCACTGGGAAAAACACTAGTGCCGGCAAAGTGGAAAGTTCAGAGTTGTGAGAAAATAATTGAGAAATGACCCAGATCTCCACCATAAAGTTAGTAATATTAAATTGCATTTATGGTGTTTCTTTAGCAATGCTTATCTTTTACACTTGATGATTATTGCTATAATAACAAGTTGAATGAAAAAGTAATTACTGCAGCAAATTCCTGTAATGATTAAACTCTTAAAAAGTGAATGCAGTTCCATGGGAAACAGGTTAGTGGGTTGCTGAGCTCCAAGGCTCCTGGTCTACTGAAGGTAATATGAGATGTACAGGTTTAGTTTTCACATGACAGAGGTTGCTATTCTAAGGTGAAAGTATTACCAACAACAACAAAAACTTGCATTTATATAATGCCTTTATATAACAAAAGGTCCCCAGACTCTTCACAGGAGCATTTCCAAACAAAATTGAACACCAAGCCAAATAGGAGACATTAGGACAGACGACCAAAAGCTTGGTCAAAGAGGTAGGTTTTTAGGGGTGTCTTAAAAAAGGAAAAAGAATTAGAGAGGCAGAAAGATTTTAGGAGAAAATTCCAAATCTTAGGGCATAGGTAACTGAAGGCACAGCTGCCAATGGTATTTTGACATGTAACAAAAAAAAACTGTAGGATCTCTGAATACTAACTAAAACACAAATCAAGCTTTCTGACAACTGAGAGTATAAAAGCACCACCTTCTGCCATATTGAGAAAAACAGAACAGGGAGGTTACATTTCCAGTCTGTGCATTGTTAGCTGTTCTCAGCTTGGGTAGCAGTGGAGCATTACCAATAGCCTGAAAGAGAAATTAGGCAGATCTCCCACACTCCATATCAAGTAACTTCTGTTGGAAAGTGCATGCATGTGGATGTTGCATGAGTCTAGGATTGGGTTATGTTGTGATGGCCCCAGAGTCAAGTGGGCAGTAACCTGGCAGAGTGGATCGCTTGCCCTTTATAGATCCCATCTAATTTAGTTCTGCTGGTCTCAAGGTGCCAAAAATCAGGCAGGCTCTGTTATATTTTTGTCAGTTTTCAGGATATTTTATATGTCTTATTTATCTCAGAACAATGCAGACAATGACACTAGTTCTAAATCAGCAACAGGCTTATTTACAGTACTTTAAAAATCTCAGCACTTACAAGATTTCAGTACAATGTCTTTCAGAACACTCTTGCATTTACTAGAATTTTCCAGCCTCTCTTTAGTTTCAGTTTCAAAAGTAGGCTTAAGTAATCAAGCACAGTGAACACTGAGCAGTGAACAGACTAATACAATCAAACCCAGATCAATCAAAGCATTGAACACTACAGGAATACGACCCAGATGGCAGAGTAGAAAATGGCTCCCACCAAGTATGCTGATAGATGAAAAATGCTCACTAAGGTGATATATTGGCTGTGGCTATGCAATGGTACACCAGCATGTGCCAGTGACTTCAGGGGAGAAGTGAGAAATAGAGAGAAGAGCACAAATAAAAATAAAGCACAAATTAAAATGTTTGTGGAGATGGGGGAAAGACAGGGCGAATTTAAATTTATCACACAACTTAACAATGTATTTTTTTTTACTTTTTCAATCAATTCAGTAGTTCTAACATTTAAGAGTTCAAAATCCTGTCTCTAGAATAATATTTATTTCCAAAATGATGTTTTTAAGTTTTTGTGTGCACGATTCCATCAGGGAATATCATAAATTAAATACTTACTGTGAGGAGCTCCACTAAGATTTAGATAACATAAATGATAAATGTTTTAAGGACTAGTGAGGCCAGGTATTGAAGTCAGAATTGAATTGGATTTTCAGAAGCTAGGGAGGAAGTTAAAAAGTAGGACTTTGAAGGTAGTAATCTCTGGATTACTTCCACTGCCATGCACCAGCGAGAATAGAAATAGGGAGATAGGGAGGATTAATGCGTGGCTTGAGGCATGGTGCAGAAGGGAGGGCTTTAGATTCTTGGAGCATTGGGACCAGTTCTGGGGCAGGAGGCACCTATTCAAAAGGGATGGGTTGCATCTCAACAGGACTGGGATGAATGCCCTCCTGGAGAGGTTCACTAGTGTGATTGGGGAAGGTTTAAACTAAATTGGCAGGGGGATGAGCATATAGAAGTAGAAAAAAAGAATAAGGTGCATAAAGTGAGAGTGTTGGCGAGTACTAGCGGAGGGAATAGTAACATATTAGATAGGAGCGGACTAAAAAGGACTGTGTGGAATGCAAAGACAGCTTTACAATGCATATATATAAATACACAAAGTGTGGTGAATAAGGTTGGTGAGCTGCAAGCACAAATAGCCTTGTGGGAATAACAGAAAAGTAGCTTAAAAATGATGAGGACTGGGTGCTTAATATTCAAGGATATAAAGCGTTCAGAAAAGATAGGGAAGGAAAAAAGGGAGGTGAGATGGCTGTACTGATTAGGGAAGATCTTGTTTTGTTGGACAGAGAGGATGTCCTTGAGGGAGCAAAGACAGAATCCATTTGGTTAGAATTGAGAAGAGTATGATCACACTACTGTGGGTATTCTATAGGCCTCCAAATAGGGAGAGAGAGATAGACGAGCAAATCTGCAGGGGAATCACAGAGATGCGCAGAAACTACAGAGTGGTGATATTGGGGGACTTTAATTATTCAAATATCGATTGGGATAGTGTTAGAGTAAAGGGTAAGGAGGGGGAGGACCCTCTGAAATGTGTTCAGGGGAACTTCCTTTACCAATATGCTCTCGGTCCAACTAGGAAGCAGGCATTGCTGGACCTGGTACTGGGGAATGAGATGGGCCAAGTGTCTCTGGGGGAGCACTTGAGTAAGAGTGATCATTACATCATATGGTTTGGACTGGTAATCGAGAAGAGCAAGGAACAATCTAAAGTAGAACGTCGAGGTCTGTGGCGGGCCTCTCCCGGAGGGATTTTATGCTCCCCTTCCCCGCCCCGACTCCCGACATCAGGGAGTCTGTAAAATTCAGCCCCAGTGGTATGATACAAATTGACTGCAACAGGACATAGATAGGCTAGCAGAATGGGCAGACAAGTGGCAAATGGAATTTAATGCAGAGAAGTGTGAGTTAATGCATTTTGACAGAAGGGCTAGAGAAAGGTAATATAGACTTAATGGCACAGTTCGAAAGGGCTTCAAAATAGAGGTATTGAGCACAAAAGTACAGAAGTTATGCTGAACCTCTATAAAGCTCTGGTTTGGCCACAACTAGAGTATTGCGCCCAGTTCTGGTCACCACACTTCAGGAAGGATGTGAGGGTCCTTGAGAGGGTGAAGAGGAGATTTACCAGAATGTTTTCAGAGATGAAGGATTATAGCTCCAAGGTTAGGTTGGAGAAACTGTGGTTGTTTTCCTTGGTTCAAAGGAGATTGAAGGGAGATTTGATCGAGTTGTACAAGATTATGACAGGTTTATATAAGGTAGACAAGGAAGAACTGTTCCCATTAGCTGATGGTACAAGAACTAGGCAACATAGATTTAAGGTTTTGGGGTTGATGTGAGGAAGACCTTATTTACGCAGCGAGTGGTAATGACCTGGAACTCGCTGCTAATGCGGATGGTGGAATTGGAGACAATCAATGATTTCAAAAGGAAATTGGAGAGCGGTTGAGGGGAATAAACTTGCATGGCTATGGGGATGGAGCAGGGGAATGGGACTAACTAGATTGTTCTAGGGAGAGCTTGCATAGACTCGATGGGCTGAATGGCCTCCTTCTGTGCCATAAATGACTCTATGAGTTATGAGAGTTGCTAAACAAAATGTACAGAACTGCTTAGTATCCAGGAATTCAGTTTGTACAGTCCAAGGCTTGCAATAGTTGTTAGAAACAAAAATATTTGCTGTTAGAAATTTAGATTAGGAATTTAACTTTAAGTACTCTACAACATACAGATGAGGAGACAAACAAGTGGAAGTGGTGGTTTGTGGCAAAGAAACTATGGGTGATGTTGGGAAGTATGTAAGCTGCAAATCTGGAAAAAAAAAGTCACTCACTTACTTTATGGTACTGGGAATTGGTTTATTTTGGCTTAAACCAGCATTCATAAGTCATTTATCTGATTTATACTGCAAGTTATATTGTGGGGAGGTAAGGATTGCACATGAAACAGTAGCAATACTCATGTTTCACAGTCACTTGCAAGGATGAATGAAAGGATCCAGGTTTTCATTTGGAAATCTATTAAATAGAGCATTTTACTGATGTTTAATTTGGATTGATTATATAGATCAAAAATTTGCATCCCTTTTGCAAAATGTGTAAAATCCATATTTATAAACCACTCGTTTCATACCTTACATTTTTCCATTATTCTAATTACTTAATAGAGGGGATGACATTTTAATAAGAAGAGTTGCTTTTTTGCACCCAGTGTGGTTGACATAATGAAACAATATTGAAGTACCACTTGTGTCTAAAAATTAAATTTTAGCAGAAGACGATATGATCTATGCAAAAGTATCATAACAGTGCACACATATGCATGTACACATACATATCTAGCATAATGCACAATACACATACAAGCAAGGAAACACATATGCTTATACACACAATGTGCATCCAAATCCATATAGTCGCATTTGGCTGGATTTAGTGCTGGTGCTCCCAGTCCCAGGCCGAAAAGGCGGGGGTGGGGAGGCCCGCCTCAGCCTTTTTGCACTCCCCCGGAGCTATCCTCCTGTTTTTTAACTTCTAGGTTTATGAACCGGGATCCCCATCCCTTTAAAGATGAGCATCCTGCCTCCAAGAGCTGCCAGTCAATCAGAGGGCCGGCAACTCATCAGTATCGACAGCGCCACCTGGAGCAGTAGCCACTGCTGGTACAGCAGAAGCCTCGGACCCAGGCCCAGTGTTGGAACCCTGGACCAGTGGTAGGTGAGGCGGGGTCGCTGCAACCAGTCTGGAGGGCCCCGGCGAGGGAAGGCTGCGCGATGTTTGTGCAGTCCAGGAGGAGGGGGTCCCAGGGGGTAAAGTGGTTCCTGGTGGGCGTCCTCCATGGGCCACAAATTGCCCACGAAGGAGAGACCCGCCCCCCTAACCCTATAGGGAGGGTGCCTCATGTTACAAGGTTTCCTCCCCATGTGGCGGAACCCCCCCCCCCCCCCCCCCCCCACTGCTGGCAAGATCATAGCGTTTGCAGGAAGTGGCCCTTAATTAGCCATTAGTAGGCCACGTAAGGACTTCAATTAGCCTCTGGGCGGGAAGGCCATCAAGGCTTATCCCACCCATGGGAAGATGGCTTGGTGACGGGTGCGCCACCCCTCTCCGTCCCCCTGCCACCTGTCGTGATACTTCATGTCCCCCTGCCTCTGACCCTGCCCCAGGGGGCCACACAGAATCCCAGCTATTATTACAAGCACCTGATTCATGGTTTGTATAAATTTTCTAGAAGTAACTTTTAATTTGGGTATTGATTTTTTTTAATGCAAGGCAAATGGAAACACCTGGTTTCAGAAGTTGGCAAACAAACCTAGGGTGGTTACAAATCAAAGCGCGCCTATGTTTATTTAGTGAGGTCATATTGGGAAGTGTAAAGACCCTACACAATGGGAACTCCTCTTAACTTGTTGATGGAGGTAATGCGTCTGCAGCTACTTCTGTAAGGGGTTTAAATTATTCATATGATTTCCCAGTACAAAGAGAAGATTTGAAGTTCAAAAATCTCTCCGTGAGTGCTTACAGAGACAGAGTTAGAGAGGTGAGAGCCATAAAACCACTGGTGGTCTTGTTTAGTTGGGCAGTTAGAACCAGAAAGTTTAGGAGAGTTTGTCTTGTGTTTGTTAGCAATATCAATTATTCATGTGGGTATCAGGAAACAAAGAGAAGATTTGGATTTGGAAGTAATTAGCTTAAATTGCTATCTGGGATATCCCATATGTACCACTATGCTATGGAGATAAATGATGTAGAGAGTGTCTGTTGTTTTTTTGACTTGTGTGCTTGCTGACAGTCAGTCAGTTGGCTTTTGGAAAGCTGTTGGCTTCAGACAAGCAGTTGGCTTTTGGAAGTCAGTTGGACTCAGAGCAGAGTGGCCATCGGGAACCAGGGGTGTTTCTGTTTTGGCTAAGGCCCATGCTCAAGCTGGGTAGTCCAGATCTGGGAGATCTGATACCTCAGAAGATAGCTAAGGGGTTAAGGAAATCAAAGTGAATACCTAAGAGCTGTAGTACACTTTGGATTGGTCCCAAGAGAAGTGCCAAGATCCTGTAATGGATGGGGATACTTGGGGTGGAAGTAACAGTCAAATGAGGATGTTCTGTTGAGATTTAGAGTTTGAAGTATTCATCTTCAAGTTCTGTTAATATTTTTAGTTTAAAATATAAATCTTTCCAAATGTTAAGTTAGTAGTGTTTTGTTTTGTTTCACTCTTGTACAGTAGAGGTTTTGTTTAAAACATGAAATATTGTGGCATAATGCTTTCAGTAATAACTGGGAACTTAACTTTCTCTTTTTAAGCATTATTGGTCCCTAACAACATGCACAGGCAAAAACCCAAAATTCAGGTTTAAAATTCATGCGCAAATGAGCAAAAGGAACAATGCTGTACTAGTTTCATCCTTTAAAGAGAATTGTAGATCTCCAGTACTTCTTAATTATCTCTGAGTGATCCAAGGTTAATCAGCAATCTCAGAATTTCCTTCTCTTGGAAAAATACCAACTGCAAATAAACCAGTGGGTCACAAGGAGGTGTGGTATAATTGGGGCAGTGTGTTTAAAATGTGAACCATTTCATCATTCCAACCAATGCAAGCCAGTTACAACTTCAAGGGAAGTACAGTATAACATAAACTCATCAGTCATTTCGTTGCTTCAAGTTGGTAATGTAGTGAAATGTGATTAAAATATTCTCTTTTGTAGTGCTTTTTAAAATATAATTGTAATTTATTTTAGAACTCACTTTCTGCTGTTCTTTTCAAAATATCTGCATAATTTTAAGCTGCATAACTAAATCACAAAGGATCTGACAGATGACAATCCAGTTGTTGGCATATTAATTGGGCTGTTTTTATTAGACAGAAAAGATCACAGGGTGATTTGATAGAGGTGTTTAAAATTATGAAGGGTTGGGACAGATTACATAGATATAGACAGTTTCTAGTGATTGAGGAGCCGCTAACAAGGGGAATTAGATGTAAGATTAAGAGGAAGTGATTTAGCACACAGAGTAGGCACAACTCTTTACACAGAGGGATGTGGAATGTATTAGCAGAGATAATGATTGAAGCAGAGACCATAGGCTTGGTTTTCATTCTGGGGTCAGGTTGTCGACGTCAGGAAAACGTTCAGGTCCTGACCCCGCCATGCATCAGAAATACATGCATGACACAATTTTAAAAGAAAAGACCACTAATTGGCCTGAGGTTGAGAACACTGTCCAATTAGGAGTGGCAGGCACAGGGAAGAGGCGGGATGTACATAGAGTGGGCCTGATATAAAGGGCAAATGGCAGCCATCATTTCATCCAGAGATGGAGGAGAGAGCAGACCAGTCGGCCAACACCAGGTCAGGCACCTGTGCCAGGGCAGCCCAATGTTTTTCTGATGCCTCTATAGTGGTGCTTTTGGAGGCTGTGCAGCAAGGAGAAGTATCCTTTTCCTTAAGATCAGCAGGACAAGGCCAACCAGTCAAATGAAGGAGGCATGGCTGGAGGTGACTCACGCTGTGAGCAGCTGCGGCTTTGTGAGGAAGATGTGGGTTCAGTGCCGCTATTATTTCAATGACCTTCTTAGGTCTGGCGAGCTGAGTGCAACGTGACACCCACACAAGAGGCCTCCAGGACTATCATCGCCAGCATACTCATGAGCTAAGCAGCCTGGAGGTGCTTGGTGCTCCTGAACATAGGAGTACTGTGTACCCAAAAGCACCACTGAGTCCTGAGCAAAGCCCACTAACATAGTGCTATTGTAGACGAAACAACACTGATGACTGTCAAATCCCATGTGTTTATTCCACTGGAAGCTGTGAGGGAGGGCAGCTTTGTCTTAAACCTCTCTCACTCTTGACCTTGCTGGAGAACAGAGTGCACAACATGAGAGGG
This sequence comes from Heterodontus francisci, assembly GCF_036365525.1. NCBI lineage: Eukaryota > Metazoa > Chordata > Chondrichthyes > Heterodontiformes > Heterodontidae > Heterodontus > Heterodontus francisci. The sequence continues at coordinate 72,669,268 of NC_090372.1, read as the reverse complement.
AGGGCTCGCCCAGGTGATGCATCGCCCCAGCTTGCTATTTTAACATCCATGGAGCAGGCGGTCTTTGATTTGGTGAGGGTGGCATTGCATCAAGGAGTGGGTGATGGAGAGATGGGAATCCATCAAAGATAGTGTTACAGTCAAGTGAGGAGGGGTTGAAGGGCTTTCCTCTTTTCCCTCTCCTTGTTAGACCATAACAGGTTTAATTCTTTCTTAAAGTGGATATACTGACCAATTCAGTAGGTGTTTGAGTACTTACTTGCTATGATCATAACTAGAACCAATTGAATAGGTTTTCTTGAATTAACAAAGAAAGAGGTTAATTTTATTGCACCTAAACCAAACTAATAAAATAATAAACAACCTACCAACTTTCACTCACACACACATTCGAGGTTTACACACGAAAAAATAAATTACAGAGTGGGGAAAGGTAGAATGGTTAAGTTAGAGTTCATAAAACAAAAAAGGGGTATACAGTCTGTGGTGTTTGGTGATTCAGCTGACTACTAGCTGAACTCGGTGGTCCTGAGGTTTTTAATTTGAAGAGGTAGATGACTGGTTTGGTGGGTCCCTTGGAGATAGCGATGTGGATGATTTCCTCCAATGGGTTTTCTGATTGTAGCCAGAGTATGCAAAGATGATCAGTCAACAGGCAGGTTTTGAAAGCTTTCAAGCTGGAATGGAGAGAGAGAGAGAGAGACCGCCACTTAGGGTCTGCTCATGTCAAAGTCCAGTTGCTTCTTCTCTGCTGCAGAGAAAAACACCAGCTTAAAACCATTGATGGGGAGGGGCTTGTCACATGACAGTCACTCAGTCATTCAGATATAGCAGTGAGCAGTATTTCTCTGCTTGCTGAGAGAACAGGCAGTTCCTTTAAACTTCCTAGGTCTTGGTTCTTCCTGGGATATTAGCAGACATTTTGTCTCCCTCCTCACAGTCCTTGCAGTGTATGATGCAGTGTTGCAAATTAAGTGATTATCTTAAGATGAAAGGATGACTTTACTGGCAGCTTGTCTTTTAAAATGTCTTTAAAAAAAAATTCAGATCTTCAGTCAGTGGATTAAAGGAAATTATGATTCAACAAAATACATTGGCGTAACAACAGGGTGAAATGATCTCAAAATATCCAGGTGAAGGGATTATTGTGCACTCCTCCCCGGTCTCCGCCATGCCAATACCTCAACTGTAATGGCATGATTCAGATCTGCAGAAGCATCTGCCGATGGAGGTGAATTCTCATGTCCCCTTTCTTATGTTTCCCACAGTTGTGGAAGGGGATGCCTGCAGCTGCATGGGGAACATTGCAGCATTGTTCACGGACAATAAAGCATGGGAGCTGTACTCTGACATATCAAGGTAGCTTATTCTTCAGCAGTACACCCTGTGTTGAGGGTATCGCCTTTGTTGCCTTTCTGACCCGAAACGTTAACTCTGCTTCTCTTTCCACAGATGCTGCCAGACCTGCTGAGTGATTCCAGCATTTCTTGTTTTTGAGGCATATGGGATTAGACTGCTTCTCATGTGGAAGATAAACACCAAGACAGACTGATTGGAGTGAATGGCTTATTGCCATGTAGTAAGTTCTATGCAATTTTATTTAACTCTGTGCAACATGCAGACACTGTGCAGTAGGATATGGATTCCACTATCCATTCCCTACACAGTGACTTCCTAACCTCAGTTGCCATTGTCCTACTCAAATGCAGGGCAAAAATTATAAATGTTGCTGAGGTAGGGGAAAAATTAGAAGATCAAATTCTACCTCCTTGTGCTGGAGTAGTTTAGGCACAGAAAAGAATTGGTACAAAAGTAAGCAAGAAAAATTACGTTAAAATGGAAAGTGGAAACTTAAATGACTATTTAATTAGTGCAATCTTTTTCTGAAAAGAATTATTGAGTAAACTGAGCTTTATTAAGTCACCATACACAGTTGTCTGTTTTAAATAAGTCCTTAGAAGTTTGCATTTCCACTGAGAATAACTGGAACAGTCAGTGTCCTGAAATGCATTACAAAACATCTCATAACATCTTTGAAGGAGATCAATATTTAATGTTTATCAAATGCATGGAATCCCAGACTGAACACATCTATCGGTTTTAGTCTGAACCCCAGAGGCAGGAGTTGCAGCTGGCTGGACTGAGTTACTGTGGCAAATTAAAATAGCAAACAAGCATCTACATTGCATAATCTCTGAGAGAAGGGTGGAGAGTAGAGTGGGCTGGGGTGCGGTAAGTAAAAAACATATGTGATCAATTTTCATGGTTAAGTGATTATAAGAGCAGGCCAGTGTACCATAGAAAACAAAACCTCATGGTTCTATGAAAATGATCACTCCTTAGCTCACAGACTGCTGCATACTTTCCTATGATCTTGTATTATTTTCAAATGATCATGTCTGATCTCTGGTAATGGAAATGTGTTTCAAGGCTTGCTTTTTAATAAGTGCTACCCTGTACTTCAAACGATGACATGTGATAGGGATAGAGGTGAAAGTTTTTTTTCCTGTTCAAAGGTCGCACACTATAGTGTGTTCTGATATCTATCCTAAAAGCAGAATTACTCCACCAGTTAATTTATAGCAATGCAAATAGCAGCAGGACAGAAACTACAAAGCCTCAGATTGCCAGTTTAAGAAACTCTGTGGAATTAATTTAATGGAAAGTTAACCCATTTCCCATCTGTTTTTGCAGCTTGATAAATATTATCAATTTTTCTTCAGAATAATAAGGATTATAGAAGTGACTAAGTCCATTTTTCCTGCACATTTTCCTAAAGTTCATCAATCTAATTTCATCTTCAGTCACTTCCCTACCAGGACAATTAAACAACGAACTGGAGGAGATGGCTCCACAAATATCCCCATCCTCAATGATGGGGGAGCCCAGCACATCAGTGCGAAAGATAAGGCTGAAGCATTTGCAACAATCTTCAGCTAGAAGTGCCGAGTTGATGATCCATCTCGGCCTCCTCCTGAAGTCCCCAGCATCACAGATGCCAGACTTCAGTCAATTCGATTCACTCCACGTGATGTCAAGAAACGACTAAAGGCACTGGATACTGCAAAAGCTATGGGCCCTGACAATATTCCAGCAATAGTACTGAAGACCTGTGCTCCAGAACTTGCCGCGCCCCTAGCCAAGCTGTTCCAGTACAGCCACAACACTGGCATCTACCCTGCAATGTGGAAAATTGCCCAGGTATGTCCTGTATACAAAAAGCAGGACAAATCCAACCCGGCCAATTACCGCCCCATTAGCCTACTCTCAATCATCAGTAAAGTGATGGAAGGTGTCATCAACAGTGCCATCAAGCGGCACTTGCTTAGCAACAACCTGCTCAGTGATGCTCAGTTTGGGTTCTGCCAGGGCCACTCAGCTCCTGACCTCATTACAGCCTTGGTTCAAACATGGACAAAAGAGCTGAACTCAAGAGGTGAGGTGACAGTGACTGCCCTTGACATCAAGGCAGCATTTGACCGAGTATGGCATCAAGGAGCCCGAGCAAAACTGAGGCCAATGGGAATCAGGGGGACAACCCTCCGCTGGCTGGAGTCATACCTAGCACAAAGGAAGATGGTTGTGGTTGTTGGAAGTCAATCATCTGAGCTCCAGGACATCACTGCAGGAGTTCCTCAAGGTAGTGTCCGAGGCCCAACCATCTTCAGCTGCTTCATCAATGACCTTCCTTCAATCATAAGGTCAGAAGTGGGAGCTTCGCTGATGATTGCACAATGTTCAGCACCATTCATGACTCCTCAGATACTGAAGCAGTCCGTGTAGAAATATAGCAAGACCTGGACAATATCCAGGCTTGGATTGATAAGTGGCAAGTAACATTCGCGCCACACAAGTGCCAGGCAATGACCATCTCCAACAAGGGAGAATCTAACCATCTCCCCTTGACATTCAACGGCATTACCATCGCTGAATCCGCCACTATCAACATCCTAGGAGCTACCATTGACCAGAAACTGAACTGGAGTAGCCATATAAATACCATGGCTACAAGAGCAGGTCAGAGGCTAGGAATCCTGTGACAAGTAACTCACCTCCTGACTCCCCAAAGCCTGTCCACCATCTACAAGGCACAAGTCAGGAGTGTGATGGAATACTCTCCACTTGCCTGGATGGGTGCAGCTCCAACAACACTCAAGAAGCTCGACACCATCTAGGACAAAGCAGCCCGCTTGATTGGCACCCCATCTACAAACATTCACTCCCTCCACCACCGACACACAGTGGCAGCAGTGTGTACCATCTACAAGATGCACTGCAGCAATGCACCAAGGCTCCTTAGACAGCCCCTTCCAAACCCGCGACCTGTACCAACTAGAAGGACAAGGGCAGCACATACATGGGAACACCACCACCTGCAAGTTCCCCTCCAAGTCACACACCATCCTGACTTGGAACTATATCGCCGTTCCTTCACTGTCGCTGGGTCAAAATCCTGGAACTCCCTTCCTAACAGCACTGTGGGTGTACTCACCCCACATGGACTGCAGCGGTTCAAGAAGGCAGCTCACCACCACCTTCTCAAGGGCAATTAGGGATGGGCAATAAATGCTGGCCTGGCCAGCAACGCCCACATCCCGTGAATGAATTTAAAATAAATCAATGTGGGAATGACTGAATTGAAGTTGTGTATTAAGGTAGAATCCATTGTACATAGTGAGATGAAGTGATGGGTTTATGGCTAATGATGGATAGACTGGAAGTGTTTATACAAACACATGTGCAGGTTATATATTACATAATGTCAAAAGGTTAGATTGTGTTTCCATTTCTTTTTGATCTAAGCAAAGTATTTCCAATTGCATGACTGTCGAGATTTCTATATAGTTCGGATGTAATAGAAATCGATTGATTCCGAGCTTCCAGATAATCAAGTTACTGACCACCTTGACATGGTAAAATACCTCCAATCTACCAGCAACAAAACATTCAAAGAGGTTGTATTATTGTCATGTCAACTTGCTTTGTTGTATGATAAATTTCTTTAATCCACTGACTGGTGCTCTGAATTTATATTTTTTGAAGAAATTTAAAGAAGAAAGATAAAAAAGATGACTTTGCTAGCAGCTTATGACTGCCATCTAATTTGTAACACTGTATCCTACATTGCAAGGCCTGTGAAGCGGGAGATGGAATGCCTGCTCATTTCCCAGCAAGGACAAGACCCAGGATGTTTAAGGGAACTGCTGGTTCTTTTTCTTTTAGCCAGAAGAAATACTGCTAACTGCTATGTTTGAATCACTGAGTGATGGTCATGTGACAAAACCCTCCCCATCAGTGGTTTTAAGCTTGTGTTCCTCTGCAGTCAAAAGGAGAAGCTTCTGGACTCTGACATGTGCAGACCCAAGTGGGGGGTTCCTCTCTCTCACTCTCTGTTTCAATTTACAAGCTTTGAACTCTGCCTGTTGATTGACCACCTGTGCATACTCCAGCTACAATCAGAAACCCCATTGGAGGAAATCATCTGCATTGCTGTCTCCAGGAGACCCACTGAACCTGTCATCTACCTCTTCAAACTAAAAGCCTCAGGATCACTGATTCAGCTGGAAGCCAGCCAAATCATCAAATCCCACAGGCTGTAGATTCCTTTTCTCTATGGACTCAAACTCAACCAATCTACCTTCCCCACTCTGTAACCTATTTTTGTGTATGTAAACCTCTAGTGTGTGTGTGAGTGAAAGTTGGCACATAGTTTATTATTTTCATTAGCTTGGTTTCAAGTCAACCTCTTCTTTTGTTAAACTCAAGAAAACCTGCCCGATTGGTTCTTGTTATGATCATAGCAAGAAAGTAATCAAATACCTACTGAATGGCCTGTACATTCACTTTAAGAAAGAAGTAAACCTGTTGTGAAACAAGGAGAGGGAAAAGAGGGAAATCCTTCGACCCCTCCTCACTTGGCTGTAACAGAAATTTAGGGGCTCATGTCTGGGATCAAACCCAAAGAAGAATGGGAAATTGGAAGCAGGAAACCAAGCTGATCCCTAGCAATAATTTAAAAAACTTCAGTACAGGTTTTCTTGTGGTTTTCAGTGCCGGAGTACTAAAATGTCCACATTCGAGGCCATTACCTTCTTAGAACAGAGTGAAGTAACTTGGGCCAGGTTAAAAGCCCTATCTGTTGAAGAGTTGAGGAATGTAGCTGGGCAGTTACGGATTATTATCTGTCAAAAAGCTAGTAAGTCTGAAATCCTAAAATTTGTTGCCAACCATTTTAAAATTGACACTGAAGAACCGGAGACAGGCATAGAATCTGAAACAGACAAAGTAACATTAGTTAAAGTACAAATACAACAGAGGAGACTAGAATTAGAATTCCAGAAGGAGAAAGAGCAGAGAGAGTTTCCGGAAAGAGAAAAAGAGAGAAATTTCAAGAGAGAGAAAGAGGAGAAAGCATTCCAGGAAAGGGAAAAAGAAAGGAAGGAAAGGGAAAAAAGAAAAGGAGGAAAGGGAAAAAGAAAGAGTTTTCCAAAGGGAGTTATGGCAGCTTGAACTGAATAGGGGAAGATCCAATGTACACAAAGAAGGAACTGTTAATAAGCGATCTACCCCTAGCTCAGGACCAGTTGATACCAAAGTTCAAGGAGGGGGATGTAGAAGCATTTCTCGTCTCTTTTGAAAAAAGTTCAAAACAGCTGAAGTGGCGAGCAGAGAGCTGGACACTGTTATTGCAAAGCAAACTAACAGGAAAAGCCCATAAGGTTTATTCACTGTTGCCTCATGTGAGTTCATCAGACTATGAGATGACTAAAAATGCTATCCTGGGTACATATCAGCTAGTACCGGAGGCGTACCACCAAAGATTCCGAACCCTCCAAAAGCAGCCTGAACAAACTTACCTCAAGTTTGAAAGAGTTAAGCAGCTTGATTTTGACCAGTGGATACAGGCACTTAAGATAGAGATCACCTCTGAAAACCTCAGAGAAGAGATCCTCCTCGAGGAGTTCAAAAACTCGCTTCCCCTTTCCATAGGAAACCACGTGGAAGAACAAAAGGTTCCAAGACCCTGGCAGGCAGCAATCCTGACTGATGATTATACACTTATGCACAAGCCCTTTCCCCAAGGGAAACACTTCCCTAGTCACCTCCAAAAACCTGAAAAGGATAAAAGTTGGGAGGTTGATAGGAGGATGAACAGCCATGAGCGAGGTGGGAGAGCTGGAAACACAGGGGGCCCTCCTCAGGCCAAAAAGGAAGGTGCTGAGAACAGGAGTGAAGCCCGGAAGGCTGTGAGTTTCCATTGTAACAAGGCAGGTCACCTTCGAGCTGACTGCTGGAAGTTATGGGGAAACCCCATAGGTTTAGTCAGAGTACACCAGACCAGTGCAGGAAAATGGGGCCCTGATGGAAAGCACAGCAGACCAGGCTGTGGCTTTAACTGCGGCAGTAAAACCCAGTAAACCTAGCACTGAGAGTGTGGGAAAACGTAACAAAATCCCTGAGAGTTACCAGGATTTTGTGTCCAGAGGAAAAGTGACCCCGTACCCCTCGAGTGAGTCAAGTAAGCCCATAGTCATACTTAGGGATACAAGGACCACCCTACCCCTTCTGCTGGGAAAGGGCGTGACCTTCTCCCAGAGAGTGCATTGAATGCTAGAGTGTTAGTAAACAGTATCAGAGGAAAGTATATACCCATACGTTTATACCAAGTGCACTTGGAGTGCGACCTTGTTTCAGGACCAGTAAGCGTGCGGATTCTCCCTAGTTTATGTGTGGACGGAGTTGACCTGCTCTTTGGTAATGATCTGACAGGGGTAAAGGTTGTTGCTTCCCCAGTGGTTTTTCAGAGACTTAAAGAGGTCAGGGAGACAGAGCAGTTACAGGAAAAGATCCCTGGCATTTTTCCTGACTGTGTGGTGACCCGGTCCATTGCCAAACAAGCTCTGCCAGAGGAGGCTGAACTGGCACTGCAGACAAACAACCCTACTGTCTGGTTATCTGAAACCTTCTTTGGGAAGTTAGAGGACCCAAAAGATGGGTTAAACACGTCTTCCTTGGGTGAGGCTCAGCAAACCGACCCAGGATGAAAAATGTTAGCACAGACTGCCCAAACTGAAGCTGAGGCAGAGGGAGTTCCCAAGTGCTGCTATTTAAAGGATGAGGTGCTGATGAGGAAGTGGAGACCTCCTCACAGACCTCAGATGAAGAGTGGACATTGGTTCACCAGGTAGTGGTGCTGCCGAGGTACTGTAGGGAAATATTGAGAATAGCTCACGAGATTCCAATGGCTGGACATGTCAGTATTAGAAAGACCTAAACCCGCATAAGGCAGCACTTTCACTGGTTACAACTCCACAAGGATGTGGTGGAGTTCTGTAAGTCTTCCCACACATGCCAGGTTGTAGGGAAGCCTCAACCTGAAATAAAACCTGCACCCCTAATTCCCATACCGGCTTTTGGGGAACCATTCAGCAGAGTGCTGGTAGATTGTGTGGTGCCCCTGCCAAAAACAAAAGGGGGCGACCAGTATCTTCTCACCATAATGGATGTGGCTGCTCAATTTCCAAAAGCTATCCCTCTAAAAACTATCTCTGCCAAGGTAGTTGTAGAGGGGCTAACCCAATTCTTCACCCAATATGGGCTGCCTGATCAGGGCACAAATTTTATGTCCAGTATTTTTCAAAAGGTCATAGGTAATCTGGGCATCACAAGGGGCTTTGGAGCAGTACCACCAGACCCTAAAGACAATGATTAGGGCATACTGCTATGAGTACCTCCCTGACTGGGACAAAGGGCTGGGATTTCTCCTGTTTGCTACCAGGTACTCACCCAATGAGTCCACTGGCTTTAGTCCTGTTGAATTAGTTTATGGATAGGAGGTGAGAGGTCCTCTAAAATTAATCAAGGAGAGGTTTTTGGGACTCAGGGACAAATCTTTCCTGTTAGACCACATCTCCATGTTCGAAGCACGGCTCACAACAGCCTGTGGTGGCTCAGGAACACCTAAATACCTCCCAGACAGCTATGAAAAAGCAGGTGGAAAAACATGCCAAGGCCAGAATATTTCAGCCCGAAGACCATGGCCGGAATTTTACAGTGGGTGGAGGAAAGCCGTCCACCGACCGAAACGTTGGTGACGATCCCGCCTCCACCAGGCCTGGGGGTCCAAACCAGATTTTACGGTCCCAAGGCCATTAATTGGTCTTAGGCAGGATTTCCACCTCATTGAGGCAGGAAGTTCTGCATAATGGAGCTGCCAGCCAATCAGCGAGCCAGCAGCTCATAGTTCCAGCTGCGACACCCGGAGCGGTGGTCACTGCTGGGACTGCAACTCAGCTGAAGAATGAAGATGTTGGTGAGCACTGGAAAATGGTTGATGATACTTAGTAGCTTTGTTGGACATCCGATCTTTGCTAGTACTCTGAAGAGACCAGGTCTGCTGACGAGGTCAAAGGCTTTGGTGAGATCTATGAAAGCAACGTAGAGGGGCATCTGTTGTTCACAGCATTTCTCCTGTAGCTGGTGAAGGGAGAACAGCATGTCAATGGTGCATCTCTCTGCTTGAAAATCACACTGTGCCTCAGGGTAGACACGCTCAGCCAGCTTCTGGAGTCTGTTTAAAATGACTCGAGCGAAGACTTTCCCACTATGCTGAGCAGGGAGATTCCATGGTAGTTGTTGCAGTCACCGTGGTCACCCTTGTTCTTATAGAGGGTGATGATATTGGCATCGCGCATGTCCTGTTGTACTGCTCCCTCATCCCAGCACAGGCAAAGCAGTTCATGGAGTTCTGAGAGTATAGCAGGCTTGGCACTCTTGATTATTTCAGGGGTAATGCCGGCCTTTCCAGGGGCTTTTCCATTGGCTAGAGAATCAATGGCATCACTGAGTTCCGATTTTGTTGGCTGTTCATCCAGCTCATCCATGACCGGCAGAGACTGGGCTGTATTGAGGGTGGTATCAGTGACAACATTTTCTTTGGAGTACAGTTCTAGGTAGTGCTCCACCCAGCGGTCCATTTGCTTGCATTGGTCAGTGATCATTTCCCCTGATTTAGACTTGAGGGGGGTGATCTTCTTGATGTTTGGCCCAAAAGCTCTCGTAATGCCATCATACATTCCTCTGATGTTTCTGGTGTCGGAGGCCAGCTGAATACGATTGCGTAGGTGTTGCCAGTAGTCATTTGCACAGCGCCTGGCTGTTCTTTGTGCAGCTACTTTAAGTGCTATGGATGTTAACTCGCTGGGGGCTTTCTTGTAGTTCAACAGTGCAGTGCACTTAGCAGATATGACAGGTTCCAGTTCGTCAAAGTGAGATTGAAACCAGTCTGCATTCTGCTTGTCATTGCTGAGTCATAGATGGCGTCTCTGATGTGGGCCCACTTTGTCTCTGCATCTCCTGCAAGAGTGTTTTGAAGGGCTTTTTCAAGTGAATTTAGAAACTTATGTAACATCTGTGGATAAGAAATTCTGTTAGTGTTGACGCACAGGCGGCCCTTCTGCTTGGAGTGATATAGCTTCTTTGGTTTGAGTCTAACTTTGCTGCACACCAGGGAGTGGTCGGTGTCGCAGTCCGTACTGTGGAAGCTGCGTGTGATTTGGACACTGTTTATAGAGGCTCACCTTGTGACGATGAGGTCCAACTGGTGCCAACAACATGATCTTGGGTGTCTCCATGAAACCTGGTGACAGGGTTTAGTATGAAAGAACGAGTTGGTGATGCAGAGGTTGTGATAGGTACACAACTCCAGCAGTCTCTGTCCATTCTCATTCATCCTTCCAATGCCATAGCGCCCAAGGCAGGAGAGCCATGAGTCATGGTCGGCCCCAACCCTGGCGTTAAAGTCCCCCAGCAGGAACAAATGTTCAGTATTAGGAATGCTACTAATGATATTATGGAGTTCCTCATAGAACGGGTCTTTAACCAGGTGGGGAGCAGAGTGTTGGAGCATGGATGCTGAGTAGGTGTACTGGGCCAGAGGTGGTGAGCAGTCGGATGGACAGTATGCGTCTGAGCCATTTGAAGGTGGCTCTATCATGCTGAGCAAAGAGTTTCTGATGGCGAAGCCCACTCCATGTTGTCGTGGTTCTTCAGGATCCCTACCCTGCAAGAAGAAGGTATAGTCTTGCTCTGCTAGAGATCCACTCGTGGGGAGGCGTGTCTCCTGAAGTGCTGCAATGTCCACATTGAGTCTACTGAGCTCGTTGTTAATGACGGCGGTCTTTCGAGAGTTGTTGATTTGTGTAAGGTCTTCCGACAGGCCAGGACACATAGGTCTGACGTTCCAGCTTGCAAAATGAAGGGCTGGTACCTTCTTTCCTTTTTTTATCATGCTGTTTGGTGCGGTGTTACAGTCCACTTGTCGGGCAATGACCCGAAGCTCCAAGCACCCATTGAAGCAGGTGGACTTTGGCGGGACAGAACCTTTCTGACCAGGGGCTGCCCGCTTTGAGGCGGGCAGTAGCTGTCCAATGAGATGCGATGACCTTTCCCACCGACAAAGGCAATCCGTGGCGCCCAATCTCTATGCCAATTGAACTGGACTTATAACCCATAACTGCTGCCTTCCGTGTTGTTTTGGTCGCTGTGAGGCGACTATGGAGTGACCTCTCCACGGTGCATACCTAGGCAGAATGTATTGAGGTTAAGAGTTGCCTAAGCGCCAAAACCCCCCTCTCGGCCTTCCTAGTGGGGTCCAAAGGAGTGCAGAGCACGACGTTTGGCACCGGTATGGCTGCAGGAACTGCCAGAAACATGCCAAAGGTGATACATGACCGCCTTTGGGGTTCCGCTCCGGATTTTCTGATAGCCTTAGCCTTGGTCTCTCTCGAGACGCCCACAAGGCAGTGGGGTTATTAGCTCCTCTCCCTAAGCAGGGGCCCTAACAAGTAAACTGTGCGATTTCATAGAGAAACATAGAGAGTGATACGGCACTGAAACAGGCCCTTCGGCCCACTGAGTCTGTGCCGACCAACAACCACCCATCTATACTAATTATACATTAATCCCATATTCCTTACCACATCCCCATCATTCTCCTACCACCTACCTACACTAGGGGCAATTTATAATGGCCAATTTACCTATCAACCTGCAAATCTTTGGCTGTGGGAGGAAACTGGAGCACCCAGTGAAAACCCACGCGGTCACAGGGAGAACTTGCAAACTCTGCACAGGCAGTAACCAGAACCGAACCTGGGTCGCTGGAGCTGTGAGGCTGCGGTGCTAACCATTGCGCCACTGTGCTGCCCATGAAGGGAGAGGGAAGGGGAGAGGGGGTGCAAGGAGGGAGGGGGTGTGAGGGGGGAGGGGGTGGGGGAAGGGGGAGCGGGGGGTGCCAGGGGGAGGGGGGAAGGGGGTGCAAGGGGGGTGGGGGAAAGGGGGTGCAGGAGGGAAGGGGGTGCGGGGTAAGGGGCTGCTGGGGGGAAGGGGGTGCAGGGGGAAGGGGGTGTGGAGGGGTGCAAGGGGGAGGGAGTGCAAGGGGGGAGGGGGTGTGAGGGGGGAGGGGTGGGGGAAGGGGGTACGGGGGTAGGGGGGAAGGGGGTGCGTGGGGGGAGGGGGTGTGAGGGAAAAGGGTTGCAGGGGGGAAGGGGAAGGGGGTGGGGGGGAAGATGGTGCCGGTGGGGGGAGGGGTGGGTGTTCTGTGCTACGGCCGGCCGTGATGTGGAGCTTCTTCTCCCAGGGAACTAAATATACCAGCTTATAAGGTCCACAGGGAAGTTAGGAAAAATGGTAGAGGTGGAGGAGTAGCCTTAGTAATTAATGATGAAATTATTTCAGTGATAAGCGAGACTATTACAGGGGATAAGCAGGCAATGGTGACTTTACGGGTAGAATTAAGAAATAGAAAATGGTTTAAGACTGTAGTGAGAATTTTGTATAGGCCTCCTGGTATTAGCTGTGAAGTGGTAACTTGTAACATGTAACAAAGGCAGAATGGTTTTAATGGGGGATTGTAGCACTCATACAGATTGGGTTAAGCAGACTAGCACGTCAGAAATGCACTACATTTCTTGAGTGTTCGGGATAGTTTTCTGCAACAATATGTCCTTGAACCAACAAGGAGCATGCCATATTAGATTTAGTAATGAAAAATGAACCAAATTTAGTTAATAGACTAACGTTGCGTGAGCATTTATCAAATAGCAATAATAATATGATCAAGATCAATGTAGTGTTTGAAAGGGAGAAACGTGCAACAGCTACTAAGATTCTATATTTAGGTAAGACTGTAAACTGGGAAAATCTGTTACTGGGTAAAATGATGCAAAATTAATAGGAGGTGTTCAAAAAATAACTTATTGTGATACAGAACCAGTTTACACCCCTAAAGGGAAAGTGCTTTACTTGCCAAAAAAGGCAGCTATGGACAAATAAAGAGGTAAGAAACAACATTAAAACAAACAAAATAAAACAGTATACCGAAATGCAAAAAATTATACAGATCCAGGAAAATGTGAAAGATACAAAGAACAGCAAAGAGTGACAAAACAGATAGTAAGGGCTACAAAAGGAGTATAAAAAGAAACTTGCATCCCAGGGTTTTATAAGAAGTAGGTGAAAACATTGCAGCTACCCTAACTATAATCTGCCAAAGTTCAGGAACAATTGTTCTTGTCATTCTGCTATTTAAGAATGGCGAGAGAGGGAATCCAAAGAATTATAGACCAATTAGCTTACCATCTGTTGTCAGGAAATTGCTAGAGTCTGTAATTAAGGATGTAGTGACAGAACACCTTGTAATTTTTCAGCAGATCAGAGACCCAGAATAGATTTGTAAAGGTCATGCTTGCTGAACCTGATTGAGTTTTTTGAAGAGGTGATTAAAGTAATGGACATGTGAATGTCTATGAATGTGACATTATTTATATGTTCTTCCAGAAGGCATTTGATAAAGTCCCTTATGAGATACTGTTAGCTGAAGTTGAAGCTCAGGGAATTGTAGGCAAATTATTTACCTGGTGAGAAAATTGGCTGGGCAGAAGGAGACAGAGTAGGTATAATACACAGGTATTCTATTGGCAAGATGTAGCAAGTGGTGTCCTGTAAGGATTTGTGTTGGTGCCTGCTGCATTTCTGAAATTACTTGGGTTTCTGCATTATCAAAGACAGAATTCTACAAAATAAGATAAACACTAGTAAATGAATAAAAAGATCAGTTTTAAATAAATCAATCCATGATAATCTTACAAGCCTGAACTATTCATCGTATTCATTAATGACTTTGGTGGTGGGATAGAAAGTCACATATCCAAATTTGCTGATGACGCAAAGCTAGGTGGCATTGTAAGCAGTGTAGATGGAAGCATAAAATTATAAAGAGATATTGAAAGATTAATTGAATGGGAATAACAGTGGCAAATGGATTTCAATGTAGGCAAGTGTGAGGTCATTCTCATTGGACCTAAAAAGGACAAAACTGAATAATTCTTCATGCAAAGGGTGGTAGAAGTTTCGAACTCTCTTCCACAAACTGCAATTGATGGTAGATTAAATGTTAATTTTAAAACTGACATTGATAGACTTTTGTTAGCCAAAGCTATTAAGGGATATGGGAAAAGGTGGGTACATGGAGTTAGGTCTTGATCAACCTTGATCTCATTGAATGACGGAACAGGCGCGAGGGGCTAAGTGGTCTACTCCTGTTCCTACATACCTATGTTCCTGAGTGTTGGGTGTGTGGTACATTGAGAAGTGTGTGAGGCTAGTAGTACAGTTAGTGGTATATGGTTTTTGAAGATACATTCGCTGACCTTGACCACTTTTGTGTGAGGTAATTGAACTTTTTGTGGCACTGCATCAGGTCCTTGGGGCTGTTGTTGATGTTTAGCTCTGGCAAGAAATTAATCTTGGGCAGTAGTGCAAAACAAGTGACGGCTGCCTTCCTCACTCACTTTTACCTTCACGTGCGTCCAGTCCCATACCAACATGCTGGACTCTTAAATACTCTCTGAAGTGGTCCAGCAAACCAAATGGCTGCCAGCAGTTAAAGAAAAAGACCCACCACCAGCTTCTCAGGGCAACGTGGGATGGGAAAGAAATGCTGGCCTGCCCAGTGACACCAACACCCAAGAATGAATTATTAAAAAAACTGACACAAAGCTGGTGAATTTAGTTCGTCGCCCTCAATACTGTTATACAATAGCAATGCACACATGATTTCGAGAAATTAGTACAAGGATAACAGTAGTGTAATTAGTCTTCAAGAGCCTATTTTGCAGCTGGTTAGTTGCTTTTCCATCTGTGTAGAATTCATGTTACACTGTAGAGAATAAGAAGCAGTGATTGTGTCCAAAAGTTTCTGAAGTACAACTAGTTAACCTAATCATGATTGTTACCTCAGTTCATGTGTTTCAATTTTACAAAAAAATCAAGAAGTTAAGTTGGTAGTTTCATGAAGGATTGCAATACCATCAGAAAGGTATGCCCGACTATAATTTATTATTTATTAATGTTATCGCTTATCACGAGGGGAATTGAATACAACAGCAGGGAGGTTATGTTACAGTTATACAGGGCATTGGTGAGACTACATCCGGAGTGCTGTGTACAGTATTGGTCTCCTCATCTAAGGAAGGATGTAAATGCATTGGAAGCAGTTCAGAGAAGGTTTACTTGACTAATACCTGGAATGGGCAGGTTGTCTTATTTGGAAGAGTTGGACAGGCTAGGCTTGTACCCGCTGGAGTTTAGAAGAGTAAGAGGTGGCTTGATTAAAATATATAAGATCCTCAGGGGTCTTGACAGGGTGGATGTGGAAAGGATGTTTCCCCTTGTGTGAGAATCTAGAACTAGGGGTCATTATTTAAAAATAAGGGATCACCCATTTAAGACAAAGATGAAGAGAAATTTTTCAACATTATTTTGTGATTAAATATTAAACATCTGTGTGAAATGGATACATCAGCACATGAAACTACATTGCAGTATTTATGAACATTAAATATAACATAAAGCACACAACGGGCAGAATTTAATGCGGCTGTTTAAGATGAGCATGGTGTCATGGGGGGATAGAGAATCGCATTGGAGCCGTCCACCCGGAAATCTAACCTCGTGACATCGGTTCCAGATTTTGTCAGTAGTGGGAAAGCACCAAGACGGCATTGACATCCTGATGTGACTTGGAGCTATTTTAAATTGCTGAACTGGTCTTTTAAATGCATTTAAATATCATTAATTACAATTTAATGATAGGCCCTTGATTTTGTGAATGGCGGGTGGCACTCACGGCCCTTCGGATTCACGATCTGGTGGTACTGAGGCAAGAGGCCATATTGCTGTGATGGGGAAGCAGTCCTGAGCATTGCTACATAGAGGAAGGGGGGGGGGAGGGTGGTTTGGAGGCCATTCTTAGACTGTGATGCTGTGGGCTCTGCAAAGGGGATTAGGGTTTCGGCAGCACTGCAAGAGGATTCAGGGTATTGGGGGCTCTGCAAGGGGGTTTGGGGTTTCGGGGGCTCTGCAAGGGGGTTCACTGTTGCAGGAGCTCTGCAAGGGTTCAGTGTGGGTGGCGGCGGGGGTGGGTGCTGTATTGGGTTAGCAAACAGATGTGTGATGGTCCACCGAGATAATTGGTAAAAGCTCAGTTGCCAAGGCAGGGTTGTCTCTGCATTGTCAATGATCTGCAAGTCCACAGGACACCTGGCATGAGTCTCATACTCCCTGAATTTTTGGACTTCCGTAGCGTGATGTGGAGCCGCTGACGGCTGCTGTGCCTGTCTGTGAAGTTCCACGACTGGGGCCAGAGCAGCCGGCCATGCCAAGCAGGGCCAATGTATGTCAGAGAGTGTACCAGACCTCCAAATGTCCGAACAGCATTGCCATTGAAGATTACGGCTCTCCAGGGAGGCCGTCAATGACTTATGTGCCCTGCTGCAGGACGAGTTGCAACCTCTGGGATTTGGGAGTCACCCCATGCCAGTGGCACTGAAGAGTATTGTGACACTAAACCTCTACGCCTCTGGATCTTTCCAGGGATCCAGTGAGGACATGTGTGGGGTCTCCCAGGCAGTAGCCCAGTGCTGCATCAAGGAGGTGACCAATGCCCTGTTCAAGAGGGATGGTGACTATGTGCGGTACTGCACTGACCCTGACTGTCAGACCGAGAGGGCCATCGGATTCGGGGCCATTGCTGGTTTTTCCCAGGTGTAAGATGTGATAGGTTGCACACATGTGGCCATCATGATTCTATTGGACCAGCCAGCCGCCTTCATCAACAGGAAGGATTTCCATTCAATCAACAGTCAACTGGTCTGCGACCACCAAAAGCATTTCCTGCAGGTCTGTACCTGCTTCCCAGGAAGCAGCCACGATGCCTACATACATCGACCGTCCCAAGTACCACAGATTTTCAGGCCCCCCCACTCGCATTCAGGGATGGTTTTTCGGGGACAAGGGCTGTACATTGAAGAAATGGCTTCTTACACCTGTGAGGAATCCTCACAATGCAGCAGAGGAGAGGTACAACAATTTCCACCTGAGTGACCATCGAGCAGGCCATTGGGCTGCCGAAGATGAGATTCCGCTGCCTCGATTGATCCGGTGGAGCCCTGCAGTATGCCCTGGCAAGGGTCTCGCGTATCCTGGTGGTCTCCTGTGCTTTGCACAATCTAGCACTGCAGAGGGGAGGGAGGCCTTAAATGACGATGAGATGCATGAGTGGCACTAATCCACCAATGAGGTGGATGCAGAGGAGGGAGAGGGGCAAGCAACAATGGATGGTGAAGACACGGAGCTGGAGGCCAGACAGCTTGAGCGACGCAAAAAGGAGGCAAGAGCCAACCTCATAATCACCCACTTCTCGCCACCCTGATGTCCACTCATTGCAAATGCAATAAAGACTCACCTTCATGCATATATTCTGTTGCCTCCTTTCCATTTTTGGTCCCTTACTCGCGACCAGGGGCAATGCATGTTAGTGCCCATGGCAGAACATATGTTAATGACGGCTATGGTCACATTGGCATTGCACTGGGGAAAGGGGATGTCAGCAGCTCACAATTAAAGCATAATGGAACAGGGCATGTATAATGCTATCGGGACTGGAGCAAGTTTTAGCTGAGTTTAGTAAGAAATATGAGGCAAAGACTGAGACAGAGGTAGCATGCTGTTGAATATAATGGAGTCTTCTTTATTTTGTTGTACTTTCACTTTCTCTTTCAGCTCCGTCTGCTGGCTCACGTGTGCATGGTAGCCTCAAGTGAACAATATGTACAATGCAATTTTCAAAATACTACAGCATTCAGACAATGATGGCGAATAATTTGCACAGAAGAACTTAAAATTGATGATGACATTACTTATTTTCTACACCTGTGAGTCACAAAGTTTGACCAGGTGGTTTTCTTAAAACGTTTACGAATGTTCCTCCGCGATGTGACTCCTGCGATAGCAGTTGAGCTGGAGGTAGGCGGCTGATCAGGACATCCCTTGGCCTCTCACGACTTTGGCAGGCATTCACTGGCTGCCTGAGGCCTGGAAGGCCCCGACTGCCTGAAGGGGTCCTGCACTGGTGCAGGACTCTCCTCAAACATCGCAGCTGCTGGAGCCGGGCTGACTGGCGGAGGGGCTGAGGAACCGGTATCCACACTTGGAGCACCCTGAGGGGAGCCCCCATATGTGGAGGGCAGCCTCTTCTCCTCCCTTTCAATGCTCTCTTGACCCTCCCTACTCACCAGAAAAGAACGAGGAGCGGGAGAAGTCTCCAGACTCCTGTTCCTTCTCTCAACTCACCACTGCTGTGCTGAGCTCATGGCCAAGGTACTGGTGTGCACGTTTGCGAGCCTTTGTGGGATCTGGCTTTCCATGAGGGTCGCCAAACTCTCGATGGAGGAAGCCATGCGCTCATATGCCTGAGACATGGCAGCAGTCATGGCATGGGTGGACTCCTCCATTGTCCTCTCATGGCTGCATATGGCCTCTGGCATCTCCACCGTATATTGCCTTACCTCTCTCTGCAACTCCAGCATGCCCTGTGCTGTCAAGAACAGAGGCTCATCATCATCCTGGGGCTCAGTACGGGCCTGGTCACCCACAGTTCTCCGACTGTCAGAGGCCTCAGCTGTCTCAGCCTCAGCCAGCTGCACAGGTGCATGTGTGATGCTCTCACAAGCTTGTGACCCTGATTCTAATGCTGTGAGCAGTTACTCATTGATGTGATGGTATCTGCCTTGGTGAAAGGTGCAGGAGAGTCATGGAACAGTGTATCCTGAGTGGTCCTCCACCTCAGAGGTGGATGGCTGTCCCCCTGTCGCTGTAATCTCCTGCACATGCTGACCTGCATGAGAGAATATAAATATGTGTGGGTTAGGCTATGCAGATCTCGTCATGACAATTGTATGTGATGTAGTTTGCCATAATTAATGAGTATGTTGATGGAGGCCAATCCTCACTCTCTTGTCCAAACTTGCGTGACCTACCTGGGACCCTACCAGTCTCCCATGCCCTCTTCCTCGGCGGTGGTGAAAGGACGCACATCAGGAACTCCTCCGCCAGTCCAGGCCATCTCCCACCTGTCCTGGGCCCTCTTGTCCTGAAAGAGGAAGGATGGAGATAGTAGAGATTGGTAGAGAGTGCAACATGACAGTTCTGCTAGTGTCAGACCCTCGTCCCCTACTGGGGGATTTGATATCTTTCATGCTGCCACTCGCTGTCAGTGGAGTTAAGGGGGGTGAGCTATGAAGGATGGTGGCCTGTGGCCAAGATGCAGCCATGCATCTGCAGGTTGAGGTCCTAACCTCGCCTCTCTGCCATTGCCATGGTAGTGCCACCCTCCCCATGTCACATACCCTCCTGTGTAGTCACATGCAATCCCCAAAAAGAAGAGTGGTATGGAGCACCCACCTTGGCAGAACACAGGAGGTCGTTGACCCTTTTCCTGCACTGGACCAGGTGCGTTGGGTGACCTCACGGTTGCTGACCTCCTCTATGATCTCCACCCAGGCTTGCTTGGTCAGGCGGGATGACCTCTTCTTGCCATCGCTGGGGAAGAGGAGCTTCCACCTTTCCCTGGAGGAGAATTTGCAGGGAGGCATCACTGAACCATGGTGCCAACCTTTGTTTTGCAGCAGCCATCATTTCCTGCTCTCCTCGGTGGGGGTGGGGGGGAGGGGGGTTGCGGGAGGAGGTTCAGGAACCAGTAATGCAAACTTTAAAGCTGCACCAAGCTGCCAATGAATCAAAAGCAGGAGTCAATGCAGTGCTGGCAGGCTTTTAAATATCTGCAACAGGATCATCTGATGCCATAATGAGCGACTCTCATCCTGCCACCGCCACGTGATTTGGAGACTCGCGTCTCCAATATGTAAAATGGGCACTCACCATGTGATCACAGTGGGACGACCGCCTATGTGACAAACAGGAATAGCACCCATTTGCGAGCCAGCGGCAGGATCATCAAATGTAGCCCAATCGATTTTCTTTTCCATAATTAATCAAAACAAACAATTTCACCAATTTACAAAGACTGTTTCCATCATGAATTCATACCCAATGTCAGAAAACATCTTAGACAGAACAAATTTCCATCTTGCTGCTTGACAACTGTCCTGTACACCCATCTCCAGAGAACCTGGTAAATCAAGATGGGAACATCAAATGCGTCTGACTGCCGAAAAACACAACTTTGAAAATTCAATCCTCAATCAAGGCATCCTATCAACTTTCAAACATAACTACAGAAGGGAACTGATCAAGAGAATGGAGGACAGTAAGGAGGACGTGACAACTTGCCTTGTCAGTTGTGCGCTCTCAAAATAAGTTTGTGTAATCTGTGGAAGCAAGAACTGACCGTCTGTGGATTTAAATCGTCTGATTGTTCATGTATATTCACATTTTTGTTACCAGAAAAAATGAAACTTAATTTATTTTATTTGAATTGATTGTCTTCATTTTGTTACCTGAAGTCTGTTTACATCAGATCAGATGGTTTATCTGTTTATGAGGTCATTTTAATCAGTTTATCTGTAGTTCTGCATTATTCTGGCTACTGGTTTGGGGCTTTTGAAAGGACCTTGTCATAAAGGGTCTCACCTATAAACGTGGTCTTATGATATGGTGTCTGTGGTCTGTGTTATTAGCAGGGTCCCAGTATAATTAATCATTTATCTCAAATTTTATGAAAATATGACAAAGATACATTGAATGGCTAGATGTGGTTCTCGCTGGTCACTAGTGAATGTGGAGGTAATGGTATTTTACTTTGGCAGGCTACATTTCTTGTGCAAGACTTTGTTACAGCTGTGGCAAGTTGTCAGGAGGTGCAAAGGAAGAAACAACTGGGAAAAAGTTTTATTTATCTTAATCATTTTCTGCCAAAATTTGCTAAGTGCATACTGATCCATCTTCGTTTAAAAACATTTTTATTTTAATTGTACACATTCTGAATTTGGAATCTGTTTTATTTATAAATACATTTATGCACCTTGTGGAACAGTATCTTGGCCGAAAGAAACAGACTACAAATAGTTCAGGAGAATTTCTCAAAAGAACAGCAGCCAAGAGACTGAAATAAATTACCAAATGCTCCCAGTTCAAGAGTTTGGATGGTATCACTCAGTGAGATTCTTCCATCAAATGGAATGCGTGTGGTAGAAAAAAAAGTGTTTTTAACTTTTGAAACAATCATTTTTGGGATGTGGGCTTCACTTGCAAGGCTGACATATATTGCCCAGCTTTGGTTGAGGAGGTGGTGATGGGCCTTCTTCTTGAACGACTGCAGTACGTGTGGTGAAGATACTCCAACAATACTGCTGGGTAGGGTATTACTGGATTTTGACCCAACGACAATGTAGAAATGGTGATATATGTCCAAGTCGGGTTGGTGTGAGAAACAGTAAGTGAAACATTTGGAAGTAAGAATAAGGAAAGGATAAATACCTCAAATGGTATGACTTTCAATGGAATAGGTAAGCTTGGGACCTTAGTGTGCAAACACATAGGTTATTAAAGGTGGTAGCACAAGTAGATAACATGTAAAAAAGACAAACATAATCCTTGGCTTTGTAACTAGAGGCACAGAATATAAAAGAATGGATTATGTTGAACTTGTACAAAATCTTAGTTACATCATAGTTGGAGATTAGGGTTAATTTTCCGTAAACGCCTGACCATGGGCAAGGACAGAAAGAAAAAAAGAAAGACTTGCATTTAAATAACTTTTCACAACTGCTGGCGGTCTCAAAGTGTTTTACAGCGAATGAAGTACATTTGAAATGTAGTCACTGTTGTAATGTAGGAAACATGGCAGCCAATTTGTGCACAGCAAGCTCCCACAAACAGCAATGTGATAATGACCAAATAATCTGTTTTTGTGATATTGATTGAGTGATAAATATTGGCCAGGACACTGGGGATAACTTCCCTGCTGTTCTTTGAAATACTGCCAAAAAATCTTATATGTCCACATGAGAGGGCAGACAGAGCCTCAGTTTAAAGTCCCATCTGAAAGACGGCGCTTTTAATAGTGCAGCACTCCTTCAGTACTGCACTGGAGTGTCAGCCTTAATTTTTGTGCAAAAGGAAACCTACCCTATTTTGCACAGTTTGGGCACCCTGTAATAGGGAGGATATAAAAACAATGGCAAAAGTAAAGATTACATCTATTAGGATGTTTCCAGGGATGAAGGGTCACACTTACGACAAGAGTTAGGGCTTGTTTCGTTAGAACAGTCATATTATGAAGAGTTATTTTAAGGCAGAGATAGACGCTTGGAACTTCTGGAGCAGTTCTCCCAATTTCCAACTGCAACTCCAGCAGAAGCCCTGGAGAAATGGGTAAAAATGACCATTTACAATATTTCATTAGTGATTCTGTCAATCTTCTGTCAAAGTTACAGTGAGATAGGAGAACGGCACTGAAATCCACCCCAAAATTGTTTCCACTGGTTGGTGACCTAGGCTGGAATTTTATGCCTCTTCACAGGTGCGGGCTGGTGGCAGGAAAAGGGTCGTAAAATTGAGTGTAAGGCAGGGGTGTCATTCTCGATGCCTTCCCGCTCCAAATTTACAAGGGGTGGCTGCGGTAAGGAGCGGCCCACCAGCCCCAGGGCAATCAAGCCCTTAAGTGGCCAATTAACTGCCTCCTCTGGTATTTTACCAGCCCCCGGCAGGCAGCTGAGGTCGTCCAAAAGTACACCCAGTAAAACCCTCCTGATCGGGCACCCTGTGCCATATGGCCCAACCACCCCCACTACACAATACTCCCCCCACCAAGGGCTCGGCCTACTGTCCCCAGCGAGGCCCAGGGCCAGTGTCCTTCTTGCTGCTGAAGCTGGGTCCAGTCCCAGCAGTGGCCACCGCGCTGCTGGGACTGAGAGCTGCCGGCCCGCTGATTGGCTGGCAGCTCTTGGAGGCGGGACATCCTACCTCAGAGAGGCGGAAGTCCTGCCTAAGGCCAATTAAGGGCCTGGGTCAGGTAAAATCCTGGCATGGCTCCCAGGCCAGCGGAGGCGGGCTCGTCCCCCCACTTTTTAGCCCCACCCAATGTAAAATTCTGGTCTATGTAATGAGATGGCACAAATTTAAAATATTCATGAAATGAACTATAGGGACAGTAAGACTAGATTTGTTGGCTAATGTGGAGAAAAACACTGGCATAGACATGATGGACCAAATGGCCTGTTTCTGGACTATAACATTTCAATGATTCTGTGATCTGGTTTCTGTTCTAGGTGTAAAGAAAAAAGTAGATCTGTATATTGGAAATAGAAGCCAAAAATGCTGGAAGTAAACAATCATCAACTGAAAAGAGAAAAATATGGCTGTCAGTTTGGCTTATTTGACAGCTTCTGGATCAGTAAGTTGTGGGTTTAATGAAATATTAAACTAAGGTAGCAGTACTGGGATGAGGTGGGTGTTGAAAAGCCCATGCCACTATTTGAAGAACAGAGAGCTTTCTTCATGTCCTCACCAACATTCCTCCTTCAACCAACATTACCAAAAGTAAATTCATTAGTCATTCATGTCGGTTTGTGAAATATTTCTGTGTATGAAATGTCTGCTACATTTTTCTCTGCAGCTATCACTGCATTTTAATGTACTATAATTGCATGTGAAGTGCTTTGAAATGTTTCCTTTTTTATTTCAAAGATAATTATTTTTGGTAGAACTGAAATTAAAAAGAAGACCGACAAGCAGATTTCACTGTTACTTGGCCCTTTGTTGAATAGAATAGGGGAGAGTTTTCTCAGTCTGTACCCAGAGCACTGGATTGCCTGGGCACAACAAATATTAGAATATTGGGTGGGTCAGAATGCTGCCTATAACAAAATGTGCCCCATTTTCCTCCATCCATGTAAAGAAAGTTGGACAGGTTCCTTTACAGGTATGTACCCCTGATGTGCTCTCTTCCCAAGAATAGAGTGCCCCTGGGCACTGACCCAGTATAATGGCCATAAGAAGTTTGTTGGACTCTTAAATGCACTAGAGATTTTTTTTGCTGGGGGAAATATTTCACACCTTGGCCCCGACATTTACTGGGGCAGGGTTTTGGAGAGGGGGTAAAGAGTTATGATCGGGAAACTCAAGAATGCATGTTTCCCCGAATGCCGTGGAGTTTTAATTCCAGGCGTGTGTGATTTTTTTTCTCCCCAGGTTCCCCATCTGAAAGCTAGGCTGATTGACATCCTTAGCTGCCTGTTGGATGGGGAAATCCTGCGACATGAGGCTTCAGGCCAGAAACAGGTAGATTAAGTGGTGGTTGTGGGGGAGAATTTTCAGGAGGGTAGATCGTGGGGGGACGGGTGGGAGACAGATGGGGGTGTTGGTGACCGCTGCAGGGTGGTGAGGGGGAGATCAAGGGGGTGAAGGCTGGTGATGGGGATGTTGGGTGGTGATTGTGGAGGTGACAGTGTGGGTTAGGTGGAAACACTGCTGCTCCTCCTGGTCAACAAGCAATGCTGTAAAGGCTTTAACATTATGGATCCTGCCCTTCTCGCCTCCCCTTGTCTGCCAGGTATCCCAAGGCAAATCACAGAATCTAATTGCCTTAACCTACCAAATGCACCAAATCAGTCATTTTCAGACAATAATGAACCAATGTTCAAATCCTCACGAAACAGGCTGGCATTCAAAGCCTCATTGAACAGGCCAACATTGTTGTCTTCCTTTTGAATCTCCAAAAATTATTCTGTTTAAAAATAGAAACCTTGCCAAAATGGAGGCACACAGACTCCTTAAAGGATTTCAATGACATAAACCATCTCCTGTGAGTGTATTTGTTGCCTGCCCCTCATCCAACTCCCATATAACATGCAAGTGAGTGGGTTCAAGGCAGTTTGGGTTCATGTTTGAAATTTTTAGTATTTTTACTTCCCACTTGAAAAAAACCTAGTGTTACGACCAGGTGAGAAAGGTATCTAAGGGGTCTCTCTCAGCCTTCACTGGGTCTGACCATAACAGGGTTTAATTTTAAACACACCATGTTTTTAGCTCCCCCTTGGTGCATCCTTGTTCACCGCTTTCCAATTATAAGGCAAAGAATGCAGCACAAACAGGCTTTCTTAGGTTTAAAGAAGAAAAGTTGAAATTTATTAAACGTAAGCTTAAACTCTAATTCGGTTAACACCTACGGATACACGATGCGCCCATGCTGACATGCATACGGGATACACACATGCAAATAGAGACAGAAAAGAGCAGAAGAAAAATAAAGTGGAAAGGTTTGAGATCTTGCTTTTCGTTGGGGCCCAGTATTCTTCTTAAACCTTGTTCGCTGTAGGAGACTTTTCTCTCTTGGGATTCATGTGTCTTCAGTGGATTCAGAGGCTTGTGAGAAAGAGATGGGAGCAGGCCGACAGGAAGGGCTGTGGTGAGCCATCCAGAAGAGATCTTCTCAGTCCAGGAGCATTCTGCATTCTCCCCAAACTGTTTGTACAAATTCAAAAAACTCAGGTTGACCAGCAGGTTGGTCATGTCACTAGCTGGTTTGACCATGTCCATTTGTGTATTCGGCCATCATAGCAGTCAATCTGGAATGCAAGCTCCCCCACCTTCAATGTCTGGTGATCAAAAGTCCATTGTGGATTGAATATGTCAGGGAATGGCTGCTTTATCCTTCCAAACACTGTCTGTTAATATGCAAATGTCTTTCCAGCCAAGATCTGGCAATTTTTTAAAGCAAGTCCTTTCTTCACTTCAACAACAGTTTGAAATTTAATGTCCATGTTGTGAAATTAATATGCCTCATGCTTGGCAGGTGGGAGCCTGCATGACACCATCTGTTTTGGGGGCTTAAAATACCCCCCTTGTATCTCTTTTTTATTCTTTTATGGTATGTGGGCATCTCTGGCAAGGCCAACATTTATTGCCCATCCCTAATTGGCCTTGAGAAGGTGGTGGTGAGCTGTTGCCTTGAACCACTGCAGTCCATCTGGTGCTGGTACAACCACAGTGCTGTTAGGAAGGGAGTTGCAGTATTTTGATCCAGTGACACTGAAGGAACGGCAATATATTTCCAAGTCAGGATAGTGTGTGTCTTGGAGAGGAACTTGCAGGTGGTGATGTTCCTGTGCATCTGCTGCCCTTGTCCTTCTAGGTGGTAGAGGTCACGGGTGTAGAAGGTGCTGTCGAAGGAGGCATGGTGAGTTGCTGCAGTGCGTCTTGTAGATGGAGCAGACTGCTGCCACTGTGCGTCAGTGGTGGAAGGAGTGAATATTTCAGGTGGTGATGGGGTGCCGATCAAATGGACTGCTTTGTCCTGGATGGTGTTGAGCTTCCTGAGTGTTGTTGGAGCTGCACACATCCAGGCAAGTGGAGAGTATACAATCACACTCCTGATTTGTGCCTTGTTGATGGTGGACAGGCTTTGGGGAGTCAAGAGGTGGGTTACTCACTGCAGAATTCCCAGTCTCTGCCCTGTTCTTGTAGCCACAGTATTTATGTGCTGCTCCAGTTCAGTTTCTAGTCGATGGTTACTCCCAGGATGTTGATAGTCAGGGATTCAGTGATGGTAATACCATTGGATGCCAAGGGGAGATGATTAGATTCTCTCTTATTAGAGATTGTCATTGTCTGGCACTTGTGTGGCGTGAAATGTTACTTGCCACTTATCAGCCCAGGCCTGGATGTTGCTCAAGTCTTGCCTGTCCTTATTCAAATCTAATATTAAGAAAAAGTAAATCATTCGATCATGATTAGATATCCATTACCTTCAGGCAGTGCTAAATATGCTGAAAATAGATATTTTCCTCATATAGAATGGTTATACTTTTTTTTTTACATCTCTATAATTGGGATGGAATCCAAGTGTAGTTTTGTTACTATCTTTTGACATGTAGAATAAATGACCAGCAGTCAGATGTAATAAATATATCTACACAGAATTCAAACCGTTGTTATCTCACAGTCTTGTTGATATTGAGTGATGAGTTGAAGCTTATTTTACCTCTGGCTGTGTCATGTCACCTGATAACATGCTCAATACTGAGAAAAACTTCAGGAAAATATTAGAAAGGAATTCCCTTTTAAACAGACAAGTCAACACTAAGCCATTCAGAATAGCCTGTGAATGAAGCTTTGGTTTAAATATTTTCATTTCTCCCTGATGCCACCCCCAAACAATTATTATTTCTCTATCGCTTGGCCTCTTATATGTTTTCTCTTGGTGAGGAAAGCGCATAAATGTGGCACAGACTCTCCTCATGACTGACAATACCGTGCTGCCTTGTTCTTGGGAGATGTACTTAGTGCAAAAAGAATTCTGTAAGAAGGACAATCCATTACAGTCAGTGTCAGTTTGGTGAAATGTGAAACACAGATCTATAGGATATTGCTCTTTTAGCAAATGGCGTTGGATGGATATTATTTGTGAAATGTGCTGGACTGTTGGACAGCTTGAGAGGTAACATTTCTATCATTGCTTATACCAGCCTTTTAAGTACGTTTCAAGCCTTGTGTGAATGCACTTTCTCTGGCAGCATATAATAGAGGTTCAAGAGTGCTTTTGGCATTTCCCTGACCTCTAGTGACCTTTGCTTTATACACCCTGTCAGCTGAAAATAACCAAATCGAGGAGTTTGCATTTTCATTTTGGCAAAGCTCTCATGAATGAGCTAAAATATGTTGATGTCACAGAGGTTCAGTGAAAGGCAGCGAAAGAACTTGAGCATCGTTGTGGAAAATATCAAATAGGCAATGGACCCCTAGCTGAGTGAATGTAGAAGAAAAACAACAGTAGGCTCACACTGAGGTCCTGTCAAGATCCTGCAAGCATTTGGCTTCTTCCAGCAGCTAAGTGGTTGTTTTATCAATGACCTGATTTCACATTTATTTGAATTATTGTGATGTTAATGCAAATACCTAGGAAAATTACTCATTGTATGCTTTAGAAGTAAATAAATATTTTTTCATACTTCAAATGGTAATTTTTAGGCACTGACTCTACCAAAGTAAACCTATAGGATACTATTATTGCATTCAGAACTCTCATAACAAGTGCTAGAGGTCTACAAAGTCCTATAACCTTAGAAATTACTGCTGCTGATATTAATGGATACATTTGTATCATGATCGTCTGTCCACTGTTTTAACTGAGGTTAATCCATTGGCTGGGGAATGTTATAGAAATTAATTAAACTTTTGTCTGCAAATATAACTAACAATAATTTCTGGGCTATAGGATTTAACTACCTGCCAATTAACTGGCACACCAGGTTCCCTGAAAAACTCACTGTCAGCATGACATTAGAAGGCAATTTTTTGATTTTGTGCTGTCGGCAGGGAACCTCACCCAACAGAAAAACATTTTGGAAATTTGGGTGCATGCTTCCCGTGACTTTCTAACCATTTAATGGTCAGAAATCATGCACTGTGTGTAAACAGGTTTCCAATCTGCATTCCTTGTGGTTGAGGCTCCCAACCAGCAGCACCAAGTCAGGCTTAAAAAGAAATAACCAGCAAGCTCTTTGGCCTCGAAAGGGGTTAACTCCTGTTAAAAAGTAACGCATAACAAAATTTCATTTACTTTGTTAAATAATTGTGTATGAATTTTGAGAAGAATTTCTATATATTCTGATTGAAAAGAAATTAGGCGTTAATAGCTAAAATACATCAGAAAAAGCTGAATCACAATTTCAACATGACTCTTTTTCTTAAAAACGTGTGCTATGTTTTGTAAGCCTTTCCTTGGGTACACTGACGTAGTGGATATGATAGTGGACTAGCAATCCCAAAGATTAATAATTAAGAGAATTTGAATTTAGTTTAAAAACTCTGGAAATAAAAGAAAATCTGGATATCTGTTACAGTGATCATGAAGCTGTCGGATTGGTGTAGAAATTCATTGTTCATGCAAGTTCTTTACGGAAGGAAATCTGACATCCTTACCTGGGCTGCTCTATAGGTTATTCGAATCCCACATAAATGTGGTTGACTTTTAACTACCCTCTGAAGTGGCTGAACCATCCATTGAGTTGCATTGTGGGAACTCCGGATAGGCAATAAATGTTGCCATAGCCAGTGATGTCTACATCCTGAGAATTAATAATAAAGAAGAATTTATCAATATAAACTCATTAGCAGTGATGTAAATGCTGCAAAAGTGCAAGAGTTACTTTAAAAGCAGGCTTCCTGACATTCACGGGGGGTAGTGTGGCAGGTCAGCTGAAGCCTCATCCAACTGATTGCAGATATAAAAACGAATATTGTCCTCACTGAACTGGAAAGTAGAATTTCAGTAATTACCTCTTCCTTGAACAGCAAGTTTACCTTCGGATAGATTTCAATTGTTTTACAAGATTATTGGGGCACATTGAGTCTTTGGAAATGGGCTGAAGGCAACAAATTTCTATACATCCCTTACGGTGGAACAGCAGCGGCCATATTTAAAGTGTAAATCTATGAATCCATGAAATTTGCAAATATCGCACATTTCTGGGTCTAATAGATTTTGGCATTTTGATTTAGGGGGCAATTGTGCTAATAACACCCCTTTCCAAACTTCAGGCCCACAAAATTTAAACCAGACAACCAATGCAGGAGGTATAAGTGCTTATGAGACCAAGTTTCCTGCACTTCAGTCAAACAATAACAATTTTAACTCCTTTAATGCAGAAAAACATCCCAAGGTGCTTCACAGAAACGCAATCAGAGGAAAAAAAACACATATGAGGAAGAGGAGGGAGCCAAGTATAGAGTCAAGCCTTGGGGAACTCCAGTGGTAATGGTGTGGTGATGAGAAGAGAAACCATCGCTAGAGTTACTGTGGCAATGACTGGATAGATAAGAGTCGAACCAAGTGAGGTCAATACCACTAGGCTGGACAACAGTTGAGAGACTTTGGAGGAGGATGGCGTAGTCAAGCATGGCAAAGGTTACAGAGAGGTTGAGGAGAATGAAGGGGTATAGCACAGCATGGTCATAGGCACAAGGCATGTAATTTGTGATTTTACCTTTTCAATGCTGTGGAAGGCCTGGAAAGCTGATTGGAGAGTTTCAAGGGCTCCCACTGGGCAGAGTTTGGACACGCCTGCCATAGACATTTGCTGGTAGTAATTAATCTTATGCAAACTGAGATAATACTAAAGTTAAATATTCACAAAAGTAAATGTAATTATCTCCAAAATTGCTTTAGCAATCTCACACAAAATGATCTCCTCCTTCCCTCTGTACTGAACCATATTTACAATGAATTTATAATTCTGATTCATGGGAACACATGTTCTAAATTATCTTCATTTGCTATGCACTGAAATGAAAGATTAATACATGTGCTGGGCAGCAAATGTGAGACAACTGCCATAGGATGCCTCAATATCTTAAATCTGCAAAAATCTGTTGAATTTCACAAGATAAAGAGTGCAAAATTGCCTCGGGTTGTAACAGTGCAATGGAGGCCTTGTACTTTTCTACCTGTCTGCCCTATGCCACTGGCTGCTTCCTGTGCAGTCTGCATGGCTTTGCTGGATAAGAAGGGCCGGAAAACCTTGAATGGACATTATCCTGGTGCCACACAGCCCAACCGGCTGATGTGATGCCAGGATTCCAAATTTGGTCAACGAATGTGCAGGCAACCTTTCCGTTGTCCACTCTGCAAACAACAAGTGTAAAGCTGCAAGATGGATCCTGCACGAGCATTATTTAAAGGGTCAGGTATCCAACTTGCAGGTAAGGTAATTTTTTGGAGCTTTTCTATTGCAAAGTGTCTAGAAGTACTCTTGGAGGTTTTGGTGAGTTCCTGGATTTGCCAGAAAGTATTGCCGCATCCTTACAGCGGGAGCCAGAGGAATAGGTGGCCTGTCCAAATAAAGGCTGCAACAGGTATGGGGGCAGCAGTGGCAGTGCTTCTGGGTCAGCAGAACAGAAGGGAGATGGAGTAGAGGCTGCAGAGAGGGAAAACCTTGCACCATGCCCTCTGCCAAGTTGGAGTCGTACTCCTTCATGTTCCTTGACAGTGACAGGAGGTTGTCTGGTAGGTCAGCCAATGCACCCAGAATCTCGATGTGCAAGCCCATCGGAGTCTCTGAGTCCCCTGCAACAATATTCAATTGCCACGTTGCCCTCCAGTGAGCTGGCAAATGAACCATCCTTTACCCCCGGATTGGCTGCAACCCACTCTTGTCTGGATGACTCACCGTTATACTAGCCTCCAAGATACAGGCAGTGCCAGTATCTGAGCTGGTGGATGCAAGTGTCAGATCAAGTGATGGTGTCTCTTCATTAGTGCTGTGCTGTTGCTCTCTTTCCTCCTCCTGGGGCTGCTGTGGCTAGGCAGGAGGCAGTTCTTGGGTATCTGAAAACAGGAAATCAGAAAGGGAAGGTTGGGGCGAGGGAAGTGCGATGGAGTGCAAATCAAGGGGTCCATGTTTACATCATCAGCAGTGTGCTCATTACACCAGTTGGCAAGATGAAGGTAAACTAGGAGTTGAGAAGGGGCATGAGGCAGGAACATGCTGTCATCCTCAAAGTTCTCAGCAAACCTGGATATCACGGGTCCCTTCGCCTCTGGCCCCATGATGCTGAGAGCCATCTCCTCTATGGGGTTCAGGAGATGTAGGCGTCCTCATCCCCCACTAGTTCTGCTCTGCTCCCTTCCATTGTGTGTCACCTTGCCCTGTAAGAGAGAGAGAAGAATGTCAATGATTTTTTATTTTTTTTTAAATTGTGTAGCACTATGTTTGAGTCATGTGCCTGCCATTGCTTAATAGCTGGAGGTATGTGGAAGCAGCAAGAGGTGGATGTGAGGCTGGTGGCTTTGGTAGGGGTGTGAGCATGAGGTGGAGTATCTGGATGTTAGGCATCAGTCCTGAGTGCAAAGGCATGCTACTGAGTGGGTAATGGGGGTATGGTGCATTGAGCAGCATGAGAGGCTCATGTTATAATAGATAGGAGATGTTATGTGAAGATATATTCACTGACCTTGACCACTCGCATGAGCTCATGAGATTTCTTATGGCACTGCTGCCAGGTCCTTGGTTAAGACTCTGGGAGTTAACCTTATGGGCCACCTGCTCTCACTGCCTTCTGAAGGTGGTCCTTGTGGGTCTCCTGGTCCCCTGCAGAACCATGACATCTCTTCTCCTGCCCACCTGCAGCACTAATGACTTCAGCAATGCATCAATCTCAACCCTTATGTTCACTTTGCAATAACTTGCATTACAATAATAGTTTTGTGTCGCTTCATTTTAAGTTGCATAACTAGGGCAGTGGAGAGGGCTTTAAACTAAATAGTGAGGACAAGGATTCAAGTGAGAGAAGATATGTTAAATTAAAGAGAGAACATGGCAAGAGAGCAAGGTTGCAATAAGGGAATTAATAATCAGAGCACAGCAGGAAGGGACAGAATGCACAAAATTAAGAGTGTGCAAGTAGCTAAGGCTAGAGGTTGCGTAAATAGTAAAAAGACAGAATTAAAGGCTCTGTATTTGAATGCGCATAGCATTCATAACAAAACAAATGAATTGATAGCTCAAATAGAAATAAATATGTATGATCTGATAGCCATTACAGAGACATGGCTGCAAGATGACAAAGGCAGGGACCTGAATATTCAAGGGTATGTGACCTTTCGGAAGGACAGGAAACTAGGAGAAGGTGGAAGGGTAGCTCTGTTAATTAAGGATGATGTTAGTATAGTAGAGAGAGGTGACCTTAGTTCTAAAATTCAAGATGTAGAATCAGTTTGGGTAGAGATAAGAAATAGTAAAGGTAGAAAATCACTTGTGGGAGTAGTTTATAGGCCCCCGAACAGTAACCGCACTGTAGGATGGGGTATACAGGAAGAAATAATAGGGGCTTGTGAGAAAGGTATAGCAATAATCATGGGTGATTTTCATCTGCACATAGATTGCGTGAATCAGATTGGCAAAGGTAGCCTGAATGATGAGTTCAGAGAGTGTTTTCTGGACAGTTTCTTATGGCAGCATGTTCTAGAGCTGACCAGAGAAGGCTATTCTAGATGTGGTAATGTGTAACGAGACAAGATTAATTAATGACCTTATAATAAAGGAGCCCCTAGGTAGCAGTGATAATAACATGATTGAATTTCACATTCAGTTTCAGGGTGAGAAGAGTGGATCTAAGACTAGTGTTTTAACTTAAATAAGGGTAATTATTAGGGTTTGAAGACAGAGCTGGCTAAAGTAAACTGGGGAATTAGGTTAAGGGATAGGTCAGTAGAGATGCAGTGGCAGACATTAAGAAGATATTTCATAACACTCAGCAAAGATATATTCCAGTGAGAAAGAAAGACTCCAGGGGAAGGACACACCATCCATGGCTAACTAAGGAAGTTAAAGATAGTATCAAATTGAAAGAAAAAGTGTACAATTCAGAGACGAGTAGTGGCAGGTTAGAAGATTGGACAGAATATAAAAAACAGCAAAGAATGACTAAAAGAATAATGAGAGAGAAATTAAAGTATGAGAGAAAGCTAGCTAGAAATATAAAAATGGATAGTAAGAGTTTTTACAGGTATTTAAAAAGGAAAAAAGTAAGTAGAGTGTTGGTCCTCTGGAGAGTGAGTCTGAGGAGTTAATAATGGAAAATAAGGAAATGGCAGAGGAATTGAACAGATTTTTTGCATCTGTCTTCACTGTATACAAATAACATCCCAGAAATAATTGTGAATCAAGAGTTGAAAGGGAGGGAGGAACTTAAAATAATTAACATTACCAGGGAAAGGGTACTGAGAAAATTATTAGAACTAAAAGCTGACAAGTCCCCAGGTCCTGATTGATTTCATCCCAGGGACTTAAAAGTAGTTCTGAAGAAGGGTCACTGACCCGAAACGTTAACTCTACTTCTCTTTTCACAGATGCTGCCAGACCTGCTGAGTGGTTCCAGCATTTCTTGTTTTTATTTCAGATTTCCAGCATCCGCAGTATTTTGCTTTTACTTAAAAGTGGTGGCTGATGGGATAGTGGATGAATTGGTTTTAATTTACCAAAATTCCTTAGATTCTGGAAAATAGCAAATGTAACTCCACTATTCAAGAAAGGAGGAAAACAGAAAGTAGGAAACTACAGGCCAGTTATATTAACATCGGTCATGGGGAAAATGATGGAATATATTATTAAGGAGGTTATAGCAGGTCATTTCGAAAATCTCAAGGTAAGAGCCCATGGGATCCAGGGCAATTTGGCAAATTAGATACAAAGTTGGCTTAGTAGCAGGAGGCAGAGGGTGATGGTCGAGGGTTGATTTTGCGATTGGAAGCCTCTAACCTGTGGTGTACCACAGGGATCGGTACTGGGACCCTGGCTGTTTAATGATTTAGACGTGAGTATAGGAGGCATGATCTGCAAGTTCGCAGATGACACAAAAATTGGTGGTGTTGTAGATAGTGAGGAGGAAAGCTTAGATTACAGGACGATATAGATGGACTGGTAAGATGGCCAGAGCAGTAGCAAATGGAATTTAATCCTGAGAAGTGTGAGGTCATGCATTTGGGAGGACTAACAAGGCAAGGGAATAGACAATGGATGGTAGGACCATGGGAAGTACAGAGGGTCAGAGGGACCTTGGTGTACTTGTCCATAGATCACTGAAGGCAGCAGCACAGGTAGATAAGGTGGTTAGGAAGGCATATGGGATACTTGGTTTTATTTGCCAAGGCATAGAACATAAGAGCAGGGAGATTATGATGGAGCTGTATAAAACGCTAGTTAAGCCACAGCTGGAGTACTGTGTACAGTTCTGGGCAGCACACTATAGGAAGGATATGATTGCACTGGAGAGGGTGCAGAGGAGATGCACCAGGATGTTGCCTGGGCTGGAGCATTTCAGCTATGAAGAGAGATTGGGTAGGCTAGGGTTGTTTTCCTTAGAGCAGAGAAGGCTGAGGGGGGACCTGATTGAGGTATACAAAGTTATGAGGGCCATAGATAGGGTAGATAGGAAGAAACTTTTTCCCTTAGCAGAGGTGTCAATAACCAGGGGGCATAGATTTAAGGTAAGGGCAGGAAGTTTAGCGGGGATTTTGAGGAAAGATTTTTTCACCCATAGGGTGGTTGGAATCCGAAACACAGTGGCAGGAACCCTCACAACATCTAAGAAGTATTTAGATGAGCACTTGAAACTCCATAGCATTCAAGGCTACGGGCCAAGTGCTGGAAAATGGGATTAGAATAGATCGGTGCTTGATGGCCGGCATGGAGACAATGGGCCGAAGGGCCTGTTTCTGTGCTGTATAACTCTATGACTCAATGCAATCAGGCAGTGTCAACATGGTTTTGTGAAAGGGAAATTGTGTTTGACTAATTTATTAGAGATCTTTGAGGAAATAACAAGCAACGTGAATAAAGGGGAACCTATGGATGTGGTGAACTTGGATTTCCACAAGGTATTTGACAAGGTGCCACATCAAAGTTTACTAAACAAAATAAGAGCCCATCATATAGGGGGTGACATATTAGCATGGATAAAGGATTGGTTAGCTAACAGGAAACAGACACTAGGCATAAATGGGTTGTTTTCAGGTTGGCAAGCGGTAACTTGTGGCATGCCACAGGTGATCAGTGCTAGGGCCTCAACTATTTACAATTTATATCAATGACTTGGATGAAGGGACACAAGGTATGGTTGCTAAATTTGCTGATGACGACAAAGATAGGTAGGAGAGTAAGTTGTGAAGAGGGCATAAGGAGTCTTCAAAGGGATATAAATAGGTTAAGTGGAGAAAGATTTGACAGATGGAGTATAATGCAGGAAAGTGTGAACTTGTCCACTTTGACCAGAAGAATAGAAAAGCAACATATTATTTAAATGGAAGAGATTGCAGAAGTCTGAGATGCAAAGGCATCTGGGTGTCCTAGTAGACGAAACACAAGTTATTATGCATGTACAGCAAGTGATTAAGAAGGCAAATGCAATGTTGTCGTTTATTGCAAAGGGAATGGAATATAAAAGTAGAGATGTTTTGCGATAGTTGTACAGGACATTGGTAAGACTACATCTATAATATTGTGTACAGTTTTGTTCTCCTTACTTAACCTTACTTAAGAAAGGATATAATTGCATTGGAAGTAGTTCACTCGACTAATTCCTAGGATAAGAGGGTTATTATATGAGGAAAGGTTGGACAGGTTGGATCGATATTGTTACAAATGTGCCTCTGTGTTTTGTTAAATATATTTTTTGAGCATTCATTTTTGAAAGATTGAAGAAATGTTAAACTTTGGAGTTTTCAAAGTGGGAGGGGGGGGGTTCATGTACAGGACACAGTCCCTGGAAATGTTTTTTAAAAGGGGCACTGAGAGGTCTTGTGAGGAAAACAAGCCTTCCTGGGAAACCACCTGACTTCCAGCTCAATAAACAACAGAGAACTTATTTACAAAGAAGTGACAGATCAAGAATGATGGAGGTCAAAAGGTTGACCTCCTTTTGTCAGTTTCACTTTTGAATTGTCTTGAGTTGGGGTTGAACTATCTAAAAAGGGAGTGAACTTCCAAGGAGAGAAGAGAATTCCCAAGGAAGGAGAGAAGAGCACGACCCAGCTCAGCTTTCTAGCACCTTTGTAAAAGACCCTGAGAAGTCCACTGTGTCAACTCAATTCGTTTCCTGTCTTTGAAGAAAAGCCTTCTAAATTAATTCTCAATGCCGCCAGAAAAGAACTGTTCTGAAAGATCCCAGTGATCCATCTATGTGTACTCAGAGGCCGGACTGTATGCCAGTTTTGGAACACAACATATCTCATTGGTTGTTTCTTCAAGAATGAACAAGTATTCAGCCCAAGTGTTTTTTGTCTGTAATAGAGCTCTAAAAACAGAGATCACTCTATTTTTCTAGTTAACTGGTGTATGCATGTGTGAGTATGAAGGGCTAAGGTAAAAAGGGAACTTTAATATTTTAATTTGTGTGTTTATGCTTTACTTCATTACTGATTAAGACTTATTTCATAATAAACTGATAATTTTGTTGTTCATTAAAGAAACCTGGTTAGTGTGTTTTATTCTGGGAAAAAATAGAATACATGATTGACCGTATCGGTAAGTGGGAAAATTTAAATTTATGTTGTGACCAGTGGAGAAGTGCGACTAGAACGAACGGTGCACTCCTCCTGCCTCGGTTGTAACAGTATTCATTGGAGTTTAGAAGGATGAGAGGTGATCTGATTGAAACATATAAGATCCTGAGGGGACTTGGCAGGGTGGATGTGGAAAGGATGTTTCCCCTTGTGGGAGAGACTAAAATTAGGGGGCACAGTTTAAATATAAGGGATTTTCCATTTAGGACTGAAATGAGGAGAAATTTTCTCTCTCAGAGAGTTGTGAGTCTGTGGAACTCTCTTCCCTGGAGAGCGGTGGAGGCAGGGTCATTGAATGTCTTTAAGGCAGAGCTGGACAGATTCTTGACAAACACGGGAATCAAAGGGTATCGGGGGTATGCAGGAAAGTAGAGTTGAATCCACAAACAGATCAGCCATGATCTTATGGAATGGCGGAGCAGGCTCGAGGGGCTGAATGGCCTACTCCTGCTCCTAGTCCGTATGTTCATCTGTTGACACAGCATAGGGGTGATTTTGGACTTCTGTCCGAAATGAGCATGAACTTGGCTGAGCATTTGTGCCCTGCCCAAACACCTGAAGACCAAAACCATCTTCCAGGTTTGGGCCTCACTTAAATGCTGCTAGTACTCCTGCTCCTCACAAAATAAATGTAACATTTCTCTAGCTGTTTTTTTGAGCCGCTGCCAGTGGTCCCTTTAAGGTTAGGCCATTCATACCCAATATAAATGGGTGCAACATGCATGGTGCATATTCCACCCATTTGAACCTGAGAATTGCAATTTGCATTTTACATACTGTAGCAGCTTTCTCTTGGAAACAGGAGGATGGGCAATTTTTCCATTGACAAGGCTGTCTAAAAATTGCATCAAGTGGGTCTTGGGCATCAATAGCATAGCTGAGGTGTCTCCTGCCCTTCTGATTTTTGAATGCTGGCTGCCTTTTTTTTTTAGGCAGGAAACAGCGACTAGCAGTTGAAAGTAGCAGTCCCTCCAGCCCATGAATATATTCTAAAAATCTGGTGGCCATACACAGTTCCCAAAGATAGTTTATCAGCCATAACAAATCAAGAGCTTGCCTAATTTTGGGAGGTGGCATTTAGCTTTTTGTGGAAGAAGCATCTGGATGGCTTTGGTGGTTCTTTACTGACTAAGGCTGGGATTGGAAACTTACTTTTCCTTCCTTGTATGGTTCTCCTTTTACCCAAGACCTTAAAGCAGGACGCCTCGTCAAAGTTTATGCAACATAAATCTGTTATCCCCACAACACAGTGGTTGTCAAACATATTCTGAAGGGAGAAAAAAAAGCAGAGCTAAAGAAAATATAGCAGAGGCACATGGAATCTGCTTCTATTTATAAACTTGTCTGAGTGGAATGGAAAAGTCTAATCTTGTGCTTTTATTGGATGCGGTGCGGAAACGTCATTGCCACTCTGAGAGGGACAATAGGCAATTGTATTTTTCAGGCAAGTAAAGAACAGGTAGTAACAGTAAATTGGATGTGCTTTACACTAAAAAATGAGTTTAAGCTGTAACTGCTGCACTGTTACCTTTCATTTATGTTTCTGTTCTCTTTGAAGAGAGATTGGGTCGATTAGGCTTGTATTCGCTCGAGTTTAGAAGAATGAGGGGAGATCTCAGAGAAACCTACAAAATTCTAACAGGACTGGACAGGACTAGATGCAGGAAGGATGTTTCCGATGGTGGGGGATTCCAGGACCAGGGGTCACAGTCAAAGGATAAGGGGTAAGCCATTTAGGACTGAGATGAGGAGAGATTTCTTCACCCAGAGAGTGGTGCACCTGTGGAATTCTTTACCATGGAAAGCAGTTGAGTCCCCAAATCATTAAATATATTCAAGAAAGAGTTAGATATAGATCTTAGGGCTAAAGGGATCAAGGAATATGGGGAGAAAGTGGGAACAGGGTACTGAAATTGGATGATCAGCCATGATCGTATTGAATGGTGGAGCAGGCTCGAAGGGCTGAATGGCCTACTCCTGCTTCTATTTTTCTATGATTCCTGACCTTAAATCAGGTCAACCAGTTATAATCAATCCAGCAATACTATTAACTGTTTTATGAGCTTTTTATTACATTGCAGTTAAAAGATGTTTAAAAATTCTCTTAATTTATTCAATTCATTTTTTGATTTTTTTTCTCTTCTCCTTGCTTTATGACGTCCTTCGAGGACTTCCAGGACACTAGAACAAATTTGTTGAAGTAGGAGTAATCACACACACAATATATTTATTTCCAAGTGAAAGTCTTTATTTCCTCAAATTACAAAATCACTCTGACATACATAGGTATATGCAGACTTCGGTCAATTGCAGCACACACACGCACACACATGCACACACAAAGACAATTACCTGTTTTTATATCTGTTCTGTTGGGCAGAAACTATCAAACCCACTAATCAATCACTGACTTACTGTCAAAATCCCATCATTCATTCATACAGGTACCATATACAGAGTCCTCACATTGCTTAGTTGTCAGCTTTACAACACCTTGCATCATTTGGTTTTCGACCATCCGGTCCTTTTAACAAGACTGCTGTGCCTAGGAAATAAGCCTTGTCTCCAAACCACAAAAACATAATATTCCCAGCCCCCTGAGAGGAGCTACCATCCTGTTTCTCAGGAGAGAAAGAAAAACAACAACTTGTATTTATATAGCATCTTTAATGTGTTGAAAGGTCCCAAGGCGTATCACAGGGGCATTGTCAAACAAAATATGACACTGAGTGACATAAGGAGATATTAGGGGAGATGACCAAAAGCTTGGTCAAAGCGGTTGGCTTCAAGGAGTCTCTAAAAGGAGGAAAGCGAGGTAGAGAGGTGGTGAGGTTTAGGGAGGAAATTCCAGAGTTTAGGGCCTAGGCAGCTGAAGGTATGGCCACCAATGGTGGAGAAATTAAAATTGGTGATGCTCAAGAGGCCAGAGTTAGAGGAGCGCAGATAACTTGCAGGGTTGTGGGGCTGGAGGAGATTACAGAGATAGGGAGGGGTGAGGCCATGGAGGGATTTGAAAACAAAGATGAGAATGTCTCTTTGCTATGTTTTTGCCCCATACCAATCAGGGAACTAACCTTGTTCCTAGCATGGTCTGCTCTTCTGCTTATCCATTTTCAGCTCACATTCAGGGCTCTATTAGATTTTTAGATTAGATTAAAGATACAGCACTGAAACAGACCCTTCGGCCCACCGAGTCTGTGCCGACCATCAACCACCCATTTATACTAATCCTACTCTAATTCCATATTCCTACCACATCCCCACCTGTCTATATTTCCCTACCACCAACCTATACTAGGGGCAATTGCTAATGGCCAATTTACCTATCAACCTACAAGTCTTTGGCTTGTGGGAGGAAACCGGAGCACCCGGAGGAAACCCACGCAGACACAGGGAGAACTTGCAAACACCACACAGGCAGTACCCACCGGGTCGCTGGAGCTGTGAGGCTGCGGTGCTAACCACTGCGCCACTGTGCCGCCCCTTTATTAGGCTAAGTGCTGAGTACTACCTCACTACCCTAGTAGTCTAGTTTGCTAATCTTTGGGTGAAATTTTATGGGCTGTGCAAGAATGGATTTGGTGGCATGCGGAGTGATTTAATTAGGCGGGAGGTGTTTTATTGGATTTCTAACAGCGGCATATTTTAGAGAAATTAAGTCTGCGGCATAGTTGCAGCATTTCGGGGTTCCCCTCGCATGGTGGCGGATTGCAGCTTTGCATTCATTTACTTGCCATTAATACTCATTACCCTACACTTAGTTGCAATTAAGTCCCTACCGGCCAGATTAAGTGAAAGGCGAGCGCTATTCTCATGCTACACCATGGCATGCAGCAGTCAGATTTGTGCAGTTGAGTCTCAGGTCTGTGTTGTTCTCTCTTTGGAAAAATGAATGCCAGCATTGGAATGGACGTTTGCCTCCAGGCCAGCATTGGAATGGACGTTTGGTTCCTGGTGTGGTACCAGCAAGGGTGATTCTTCTCAGGGGATGGCAGCGAAGGCATGGAGGTGTCTACCTGGAGGAGCAGGGGAGGGAAATCAGGGAGGACAGGGTGGGGTGACTAGGTGTATCAGGAGCAGGGGAGGGTAATCAGGGAGGACAGGATGGAGTGATTGAGCGTATCAGGAGCAGGGGAGGGTGGAGTGGAGCATCCAGGGTGTGTATTGGTTTTTATTGCTGCTGAAGCTGGATGTGGGTGGCTGCGAGGGTATAGCATTACAGTCTGAAGACAGTCGGCAATAGGCTAAAGGAAGGGATGAATGCTGCCAACGTCGGGGACCTGTGGGGCAAATTGAGGGTGCTGGCTGGCAGAAGGAATGGTCACAGTCAATGGGGGCAAATGGATTCTATGGGGGGGAAGGTCAAGACTATTGGTTAGGTATTCTACAACATCAAAGGGAGGGGAACGGGACTCGGCAACAATGTTAAGATCAATTTTAGGAGGATCAAGGATCAGAGTGGACATGTCAATGGTCACAGGAGTTGGAACAGGGGTGGGGATGGCTGAATAAATTGATTATTATACTGTGCATGGTAATGGAGGGAAAGGTACTGGCTACATTAGGTGGGTCAAGGGTGATGGGTTCAGGCTGGAAGGTTGCAGGAGGAGGTTGGAATGTGGGGCGCCTTGCCCTGAATTCCACAGGCACCATTTTCTCCAAAGATAATGCAAACCATGTGGCCACTCAAGAATTGCAAGGAGAGTGGGAGGAGGCAAACAATAGTAGGTGTGTCTTCTACCTGGCTGCAATTTGAAGGCAGATATAAGGGAACTGTTCATTGCCTCGATGTTTCAGCTCACTGGCAACAGAGGGCTGAATTGAAACGCTCTGCTTATTTATTGTTTAGAAAAACCGCAGCGACATGGATCTCATACACCCAATTTATCTAGTACCATGGGAAGAAGAGCAAAGGGAGCAACAAAGGAGGGCTCTTTTCCCTCAACTCATGATGCTTGAATGGCAGCAATAGGCAGAACGGGAAAGTAAGAATGCTCCGAACGATAACATCGAGGAACGGCCTTATCGAAGACTGGCACTAGCGCTCATCACATCCTCAGGACAAGGACAAATTACCTCCAGATGTCAGAGAGGAAATGTCACAGACACCTAAGGATGTCATGTGAAATGGTCATAGAAATTTGTGGGATCCTACAGCATGACCTGCAATTGCTCGGGTTTGGTGGGAATCCCATGCCAGTTTTCCTCAAGGTGACTGCTGCACTCAATTGTTTTGCTAGTGGTGACATATGTGACCCATAGGTGCATCAAAGAGGTGACCAATGCCCTTTGTCAACGTGCCAATGATTTCATTTACTTACCTGTAGATGGAGAACACCCAAGCAACAAGGTCTGCGGCCTTCGGCACCATTGCTGGATTCTCTAGAGTGCAAGTGGTGATCGACTGTACTCATGTGGCTATTAGAGTTCCTGGGATCAGCCTGCTCTATTTATGAATCGCAAAGGCTTCCACCCTTTAAAATGTATAACTGCTTTGCGACCACAAGAGAAGAATCATGCAGGTTTGCACAAGTTTCCCAGGGAGCTGTGATGACTCATATACTTTGAGGAACTCACAGCTGCCAGGAGCTTTTGAGGAACCAGATGAAGTAGACCACTGGATCCTGGGTGACAAAGGTTATCCCCTTTGTACATGGTTGATGGCACCAGCGCGGGATCCCCACAGCACTGCTGAAGAGAGGTACAATGCTGCTCACGCCTTCACCAGAGCCATCATTGAACACACCATTGATATGCTGAAAATGTGATTCCACTGCCTTGACCAGTCAGGGGGGGCTCTTCAGTACACGCCACAGAGGGTGTCACGAATAATCATTATCTGCTATGCCTTGCACAATCTTGCAATTAGACACAGCAACATTCTGCAGGTGAAGGAACAGGAGGAACAGCAGGCCTCCTCAGATGAGGAAG
This sequence comes from Heterodontus francisci, assembly GCF_036365525.1. Classification (NCBI taxonomy): domain Eukaryota; kingdom Metazoa; phylum Chordata; class Chondrichthyes; order Heterodontiformes; family Heterodontidae; genus Heterodontus; species Heterodontus francisci. The sequence continues at coordinate 72,625,917 of NC_090372.1, read as the reverse complement.
ACTATGAAGAAGGTGAGAATGAGGACAACAATGCCAACGATGCCATCATAGATATGAGGGTTATGGAGAGACATCCAAGGGACATCAGGGAGAACCTTATATTTGCACATTTCATCCCACAATAAGCCACTTGAGTATTGCTGAAAATAGAGACATTTTGTTGAAGTTTTTCAGCTTGCACTCATCAGGACAATTCATAAGAATACCAATGTAAGGGAAACAACAAATTTATATGATATGAGAAGAGAGTGCTGATTGGTTGGCAACTGGACTCTGATTGGCAGAGACATTGCCATGGAGAATGCACCAGTTTATGGTGACTGACAGTTAACTGCCAAGCTTTGATAGAAATTTAAATGAGGTAGCTTGACTCTGATTGGTCAAGGCATTTCCCTGAGCAATGAACCAGCGAATGCCTGTCATTTATTTTGTTTAGCTGAAATAGGTGCAATGTGTGTACATGTTCTTTCTGTCTTCAAAGAACAGGGCCCGATGTATTAATATATGCAGCTTCCAGTACGCGCAAATGTACCACGCTATGAGCCCTACTGACAATCTTAAATTGGTTGTCAGCATAATTCTTAGCACACTGAAGATTATTTAGCAAATGTTGTCCAATCACAGAATCACATCTAATGTTGGACATTCTGTTTTGAGTTTTTCAAGCACGGGCTGGTTGGGTATGGCCTGTACCTTGCCCATTGTGAACAGTGGAAGGGACATGTTGTTTGATAAGATCCGCCAGTCTTTGGGACGTACAACCTATATACCTAGCATCACACTGACATTGAAATTCATATATCACATTACTCATTTGTGTGATAGGCAGAACGTCTTTTCAGCTTGACGGCAGCATCCTGTTAGTGGCGAACACCACACGCATTGCTACTGCATAGTAGCAGCATGAAACAGCTAGCTTTACCTGTTACTAAAATTTTTGGGATACATTACCCTTCCAGGGTAATCCAAGGTAGACTGGGCACTTTTCAGGGCCGAAAATGACAACATTAGGCTTGTTCATAAGTTTGCGCACCTAGAGTGAGAAATGATCTGATCAGGGTAGCCATTGTTATGCAGGCAATGCCTCTACCAATCGGAGTCCACTTGCCAACCAATCAGCACTCTCTTCTGATACAGTGTAAATTTGTTGTTTCCCTTACATTGGTTATTCTTGTGTGTTGTCCTGATGAGTACAAGATGAAAAGCTTCGACAAAACGTCTCTATTTTCAGCAATACTCAAGTTCTGTACTACCAAATGACTATTAATAAGCCACTTCATCAAAGAACGTTGGTGGGAGAAAGATAAACATTCCCCACATATATTCAGATATGCCTGAGATCTTATTCATTGCTGCAATCTAAAAGAAGCTTTTCTGCATTTTGATGCGACCAGCAGATGACATTTTCTGTGGGCTACGATGGAACCGCATACACGCGACTGCAAGTAACGTTAGGTTGTGATTGCAGAACCACAAATGTAGAGCATGTCAGTCATGGAAAAAGTGAATAATCAACAAACAGCCACCATTGAAGACTGAAGGCTCAAATAGCAATGATAAGTGCACACTGGACATTTTCTGAGACGCTTTGCAAGCATCATTGCATTCCTCCAGAGAACATTTTTGTTTTCATCTAAAACCAAGCAAATGATTTACAAGGGTGCATCAAATGTTAAAGTAAATAAAGATATATTTAAACTTATTGAAGAGTTGCACAATATTTATAGCACCTGTGCCACCTTTGTGCTCAAAAATGTTTTTTTTTCCATTTTCTCCCACTACGCCTAGGTGCTACACTGACATTAGCAGCTCAGGTGGAGGCAGTCTGCTCAGTGCACTCCCCTGTTGCTATGGATGACCGTGACGGGCGCCCTCTGGAGGAATGGGGCAGTGATAGCTCCATCCTACTGGGGGTCTGCAGCACTGGTGTTTGAGTATCCCCCATGTACTCGTCTGCTGGAGGTAAGGGGGTCAATGTCTGGGGGGGGTGGGTGGTGGTGGGGATGGTCAATGGGAGGACGAGATGCCGCATACCTTGGGGGTGTCCTGAGAGGAAATGAGAAAGATTCTGCGGAAAATTTTATAGTGAAGCTATATTTTGTAGCACAGTTGGAAAACATAAGCTGGAAACCCTGATATAACTTGTCCCAAAATGCAGTGCAGCCTGCAAGATTTTTTTTTAAATGTCTACATTGCAGTCTAACACTAAACTTGCTTTAAGAAAGTTGGTTTTAAATTTGTTTGTTGATAGTCCTTGTTATCAAAACAGAGTTGAATTGAGAATCTTTTTTTATTCATTCCTGGGATGTGGGCATCTCTGGCAAGGCCAGCATTTATTGCCCACCCTTAATTGCCTTTGAGAATATGACGTTGAGCTGCTTTCTACGACTGCTGCAGTCTGTGTAATGAAGGTACTCCCACCAGGCTTTCAGGGAGGGAGTTCCAGGATTTGACCCAGAGTCAGTGGAGGAATGGTGATATAGTTCCAAGTTAGGATGGTGTGTGACTTGGAGGGGAACTTGCAGGTGGTGGTGTTCCCATGCATCTTCTGCTCTTGTTCTTCTAGGTGGTAAAGGTCGTGGGTTTGGAAGGTGCTGTCGAAGGAGCCTTGGTGAGTTGCTGCAGTGCATCTTGTAGATGGTACACAATGCTGTCACCGTGCACCGGTGGTGGAGGAAGTGAAGGTTTAAGGTGATGGATGGGGTGCCAATCAAATGGACTGCTTGGTCCTAGATAGCGTTGAGCTTCTTGAGTATTTGTTGGATTTGCACTCATTCAGGCAATTGGACAGTACTCCAGCACATTTCTGACTTGTGCTTTGTAGGTGATGGAAAAACTTTAGGGACTCAGTAGGTGAGACACACAGCACAAAATACCCAGCTTCTGACCTGCTCTTGTAGCCACAATATTTATGTGGCTGGCCCAATTACATTTCTGGTCACTGGTGATCCCCCCCAAGCTGTTGATGGTGTGGGACTTGATAATGTCAGGGGGAGATGGTTAAACTCTCTTGTTGGAGATGGTCATAACCTGGCAATGTTATAATATATCAGGGTTACTTAACTTGTACTTTGAGTGTAGAAGTAAATGTCATGGTTTTAGCAATATCAAGCTTCAAGTGAGACGTAAAAATCATTTCCATGCCTCCTCTCCCATCCTCCACCTCATGCCCCCCCCTCCATATCACCCACCCCCTAAAGAGTATTGAATGTTTGGAATAGACATACCGAAAAAAGCATTAATATTGTGATTAACAGTTTGAAAAATCAAATGTCAGTCTTTTCAGTGTTATGAAGGTGCTCCATTCTTAAAATGTTTTGAGGACTTGTGTTAAAGATTATGGACATTGATTCATTTGGAAAGCTGAAAAGACTCCATGGATGTGTTTTTTTGAAAGGGTCACTGGGAAGACATTTGAGGTTTTGTTTGAAATCAAACCTTTTTACTGGATGTCACATGCCTTAAGCTAAATAAACAACAGAAGCCTTGGTGATTCGGGAGAGTTGTTTACAGAGAAGAGACATGTCAGAATTTATGATGGCCAAGAATTGGTTTCGCTTTTGGGATATTGTTTTGGTTCAGTTGGGGTGTGGACTGTTTCGAAGGCAGTTGGAGGTCGCCTGCCAAGAGAAAAGCACCCAGCTCACCTCTTTCCTTCTGTCTCTGTGAAACCCTGAGTATCGAGTGTGATATCTGAAACTCCTGATGCCACATTTCTCCTGGAAAGCCTACCAGACTAATTCTCGTTATCTCCAGAATGAGCTGCTTCTGAAAAGATCCCAGTGACCCGTCTCCATGTACCTGGATGCCAGACCAAAGGACAACTGGTATTCTTCCATATCTTCTCCCTTTCTTTCAAGAATGAACAAGTATTTGGCCAAAGTTTTTTTTTGTCTTTTTGTAAAGTGAATCTCTGCAGCGAAAATTTCTTTATTTTTGTGTGTGTGTGTGTGTGTGTGTGTGTGTTGGGTATCTAGAATGGAATATCTATTTACATTCATATTTCAAACTGTGTGTTAATGCTTTGCATCTTTACTAGATAAGTCGTGGTTTATAACAAACTGATAATTTTGTTGTTTATTAAGGAAAGCTGATTGTTTTTTATTTCAGAATAAAATACACCAGAGTATACGATTGGCCGTATCGGTAACTGGGTAAACATTTAAATATATGTTGTGACCCAAGGAGAAGTGGAACTAGAGAAAGACAGTGCACTCCTCCTGCCTCGGTCGTCACATCGTCAGAGGCTGTGTGTGTTTCAAAAAGAAGTGTCATAGTAGCAAAGATAAACTAAGATGGATTGCGGCTACAGCTAGAAAACCTGTCTTTAGAGGGAACATGAGGCATTAGTTGCACTATTGTTATTTTTATGTGTGGAAGAGCGCATGGCAATGCATATTTTACTGTTATACTGTTTACTGTTCATTTGCCTACCTTATAGACATAAACCCATTTGTTGGTTCTGACAAAACTGGTTGGATATTTGCTCAGAAATTTGGTTGAAGATTATAAGGATAGAGATGATTGTCTGCTGAATGTGATTGTCTGAACTGCTCAGTCTATGCAAAAGTTATACCATGGAAGGCAAATGGCCAGGAATGTGTAATTTGGGATGGGTGGTTAGTTAGGAGCTTTGGAGTGATTTGCTTGATTTAGCTTTGGGGGGAAGGGAGAAGCCCTGCAGAGTCTGTCATCAGACAATTACATAGGATAGGTAAACCCAAAGTCTAGAGAAGAAGAAAGCTTAATATGCCAAATGTCTACTTAAGATATAATAACTAAGTTGTAGAAAAAAAATGGAAGCATCCTAAGCTGGATTTCCCCATAATGCAGCAGCACCTGATTCAGGACACGGTGTCAGAGGATATACTTCTTATACCATGAATAAAGGATTAAAATTCTTTCTCAATAATCAGAAAAAAACTCCTCCATTTAATCATGGAGGAAGAAAATGTACTTGCATTTTTTAGAATGCCTGTTCTGCAACCCATAAGAGACGTCCCAGGTGACTTAGAAGACCCATGTTTTCTACATTACAACATTAACTACATTTTTAAAAAAAACACTTTATTGGGTGTAAAGTGCTTTGGGATGTCCAGTGGTCTTGAAAGACGCTATATAAATGCAGGTCTTTCTTTCAATGAAAAATCAGTTAACATCAATCATATACTTTAGGGGTGAATGTGTATTTTCCCAAGATACCAATAATGTTTTTGCCATTTTACAACTAGATTTCAGGGATAACAAGCAGAAACCATGTTAAGAGATACACTGAGAATTGTATAGTTATGATTGCAGTGTTAGTGTTAACAGGAAGGACTCACTAGAGGGAATGCTACTGCATACTTACATTTTTTTAAATGATAGAAGTAGAGATGTTTATGATCCAGAACACGATACCATGTGGATAAATAATAATTTGCCATTAAAATGGCAGACTATTAACAGCAGTTTGCAGACATAAGGAGACAGATTTATGGTATTAATGTGTACTGAATTTCTATGATTGTAACCAATGTAAAAACTTAGCGTTATTCTATCTGTAGATTCAAAGGTTGAAAGTTAGATGCAGTTAGCTGAAGAGTTATCACGTTTGAGTAAATAGCTTTCATTAACTTGAGATCACTGAGCAATAGGTTTCAAGGTAATTCAACAGACAGTATTAGCTATTATTGCTACAAAGTACATTTTATAATTCTTCCAAGCCATTGTGCTCCTTGAGTGAGTTTAGTCATCTAGTAAATCCATCTGAAATCCTTTCCCTGTTGTGGTATTTCTTTAAGGAGCACATCTAAAATGGCTGTAGATCACCAGACAGGATGAGTTGTACAAACCCTAGGCAGTTATCTCTAGGCAGTTGTTAGAAGCAGCTACAGAAACAAGATGTGTTACCCTACCTTTCCAGCATTGCTGTATATAAGTTAATATCTTCAATAAAAGAACCCAGCTTTTAGATTCACCAATCTTGTCTGTGTAATTGGTGTGTTTACGTTGTTATGACCAGGTGAGAAAAGGTGTCTGGGGGTCTTTTACTATCTTCACCTGGTCTTATTGTAACTGGGTTTAATTTTAAACAAACTGTGTTTTGAGCTCCCCATTTGTGAATCCTTGTTCACAGCTTTCCAATTATAAGGCAAATAAATAAGCACCCACGCTAGCAGGCACACATGATACACACATGCAAATAGGGATGGAAAAGAGCAGAAGAAAAATAAAATGGAGAGGTTTGAGGCAGTCTCTAAAAGGGGGTTTCTTGTTACTGTTTCTGTGTTTCCAGCTTGCTGCAGAGTCCTTGATTGTAGACAGCTCTTACTTTTCATTGGAGCCCAGTGTTCTTCTTAAACCTTGTTCTCTGTTGGAGACTTCTCTCTCTTGGGGTTCATATGTCTTCAATGGTTTCCAAAGCTGGTGAGAGTGAGATGAGAGCAGACAGGAGAGAGGTGTTCTCAGTCCAAGAGAAAACAGCTTTCTGATTTCAAATTCCTTGTTGGAAGTTCAAATTTAAAAAAACTCAGTCAGTTAGCCATATGACCAAAACAGTCCGACCACATCTGTTTGTGTATTTGCCCATCTTAGCAGTTAACCTGGAATGCTAGCCTTTCCATCTTCAATGTCTGGTAATCAAAAGTCCATTGTGGATTAAATTGGAGCAAGGAATGGCGCCTTTGTCCTTTGAAGTACTGTTTGTTGATATGCTAATGTCTCTCTCCAGTCGAAGTCTCCAATTGTTTTTAAAGCAAGTTCTTTCTTCACCAACAATAGGTTAAAATTAATGTTTGCGTGGTGAAATTAATTTTCCTCATTCTAGGCAGGTGGGGGCCTTGCCTGACAACGTCAAGAAAGAGGAAATGCAACAGCAGGCTTTCTTTAGGCCCCGGCAATTAAGGGCATTTCGGCGTAAAAAGGAACAAAAGCTCAGCAGTTTCTCAGACCATGCACTATCTTTAGGCTGCGCCCACGAAGAGTGGTTTTGGCGCGAAAAGGCTCTCCCTGTGAGTAATGGCAGTGGGGACAATTTTTTTTCTTTTTAGCTCTCCTGATCAGCTATGAAATGGTCTGTAATGGAGCTGAAACATTTTTTTTCATATAAATCGTCTGAGACCGTCATGAGAAAAAGGAAAATGGCTATGAAGGTCCTGCCTGGCCATGTTGCGGTAGATCAGTCGCCTCCCCGAAAGCCCGATCCAGTGGTCTGTCAGTGATAATGGCGCTCCTGCCTGACGGAGCTCTGCCCAGTGCACACCTCTTGGAGTTGGCTGTTAACAGTTTGCTTCCTGCACAAACTGTTACTACAGCTTGATTCAGACTCATGTTCCTTTAAAGCTGTAGAATTGAGATTCAATGCCTGGCAGTCGACGCGAGCTGCAATGTCCTGATGGTGCAGACCTGCTGTGTGTTCGATACCAACAATATCACAGAGTCACTTACACAAACTTCTACACTGCTGCAAGGATCGCAGAGGAACCTGATGAGCTTTCAAACATTCACACTGCAGCGTCTGTAGCCAGCAGATGGGTTCAGCTTTGCAGGATCAGCAGAGTTTTGAAGTATCTTTGACAACCACTGGGTTCCACCATATTGTGTTTCCCCTTTCATGACACAAACACCCCAATCACACAGACAAGATCGGCGATTCTAAAAGCTGGGTTCTTTTATTGAAGATACATACTTATATGCAGTGATACTGGGAAGGTAGGGTAATATGTCTTGTTTCTGTAGCTGCTTCCAACAACTGCCTAGAGATCACACGGGTCTGTGCAGCACATCCTGTCTGGTGATGGACAGCCGATTTAAATATGCTCCTTAAAGTTATACCACAACACGCCCTATCTCTACCCTCTCTGAAGGCTGTCTTTGAAATCGTACCTGATGAGAATCAAAATCTTACACATTTGTTTTTTTAAAAGAGTTCATGTCGTATGCATATAGTTCATTAGCCAGCACAGAATGTGAGCACAACTGTACATGCATAGTAATAGAAGGTTTTGATGAATCAAGACTCTACTGTGGATTAGCACAGCACTTAGATTAAGGCTTCCTTTGGATTTTGGAGGTTGCCATTGTAAGAAGGAACTAAATAGAGAGGAAGAAAGCTTTTATTTGATTAATGTGACAAACATATTTACCCTAACAAACATTCTTCTCTGTTACAGCTCCCTTATACGACTGCAAGAGAATTTACCATATATGGTAAAGGAAACTTGAAAAAAGGGTTAGGACATGAATGGCTATTAATTGTTATTCGGCTTCATGTATTATCTAGTGTCTGCATTCCCTCAAGATATCCTCAGCTGTAACAAAAGTAACTCTTGCAAGATTGCAGAGTACTTTCGGGCCTCACCACACTCGTATTTCAAAGGTTTGACTGAGCTGCTCCAATGATAGTAAGCCAAGCCTAGTCTATCAACTTGAAATGATAACTCTGTTTCACTCTCCACACATGCTGTCGGACTTGCTGGGTATCTCCAGCATTTTCTCTTTTGATAGTCCTAATCCTGAGGGTTTGTCTGCATTTAGATAAATTGTGTATCTTTTGGTAAATGTCTCTGCCCATCCCAAGTAAGGTTTAGCAAAACCACTGGATTTCATAACATGTAGAGAGTTGCTTCTGTATTTTCTAACACTAATAAAGGGACCACTAATACTGTAATGTGGTTTGGAAGATGTCCAAAGTAGGGTACAATTTCATGGCATATATTTCACTTTCTGTCAGTGGTGGAGACAAGCAATCAGATTCAATGTAAATCAAACAATTATAGCTGGAAGTGCATAATAATTTTGAAAATCATATGCATTATGTCATAGGATTTTTATTCCTTCAAAAAGGAACAGACCACAAAATAAAGTCTGTGCAAAGGAAGATGAAACTAATAAACTAATAAATAGACAATGGTCGACACATAAAATTTTACATTTTCCCTTTTTTGCGGGAGAATGTCAGTGCTATGGAGAGGAATACTGTCTATCTTAAGCACCCAGATTAATCAATGTCACATCAAATTTAACACAATTATACCTACTTTTAATGCCTAGCACTCAAATGAGGAAATATAGGCCCGGACTTTGCAGTGGTAATGACAGTGAAAATATCAGCATTCGCGTCATTCCTCCACCGGAATTGACAGCAACTACTGGAGTCCGCATATGCTCAGGATAACATAGAAACCCAGAAGTTGCCAGTGGTGATTTTACCCTTCTCCAGAGGGCGTGCTGTCGAGGCAGCTCCAGACTGCAATCAATGGGAAATCAATTGAATTGATGAGAACTTCCACTCTTACGCTATTTGCATCGCTATAAAAACCCTTGAAAGAGCTTCACCTCGTTGATTGAGGTGTAACTGGGTTTTTAACAGTGTACTAACTTCATAATTACTGCTAAACATCCTCACTGTTCCTGAGAAGCTAATTTTATATTTGTGGAATTTCATAGTTCTCCACTATGATCAAAAAACATTCCACATATTTTTAAAATAATTTTTTTTTAACATTTGTTTATCTTTATTTTAGCTTCTTTCCTAATCCAATCATAATCAGCGGTTTGCTATCTGAAAATTTAAATTATAAGTAAAGGATATTAAGTGCTTTTAACTTCCTGGTTTGCTGTGGGTGAATACCAAGTGATTGGCCACTTACTTGCTTGCTGACATCACTGCTTGTGCATACCGTCATCCACTTGGTTTGGCACCAGAGTTAAACTGTGTTCAGGAAAGAGGAAAACCATATCACAGAGATCACTAGATCTTTGCGAGCAGCTTTCTTCATGGGCAGCGGTGAGTGCGGTGCTTCACCGCTGACTGCAAAATCCAGATCATAATGGACATTGAAAGATAGGCCATTCACTTCTGCTGCAAAATGGTAAATGAATTAATATGTCATGTGACTAATTGTCGGCTGATCAGACGTCATGTGACCAAATGTCTTATGACCAAATCTCCAGGAATGGGCCCAATCAGAGTTGGCAACCCTAATTTTGTCCCACAGGTCTCCTGTCAGTGCCATAAACTATGAAGTGCAACAAGGGAAATCCAAATGAAGAACAAAAAATAAAGTTAGACAAACTTTTCTTATGTTTATATACATAGGAGTTATTTAAAATATAATTGGATATCATCACAAGTTAATGTACTACGGGAATTAGAATTGATTGGCTAAGTAACCTTTTATTATCCCTGACTTTAGTTCTGTAAATACATTTCAGTAGAAGTTACAAAACTGTACCAAATATTTCTAAAATGGTATAGTTTCTTTCAGATCTGTTCAATGTGGAAGGAAAGAAGGAAGACTTGCATTTACATACTGCTTTTCATGACCTCAGAATGCCTGAAAATGCTTTACAGTCAATAAAGTACTTCTGAAGTGTAATTAACTGTTGTAATGTAGGAAAAACGGCAGCCAATTTGCGCACAGAAAGCACCCACAACCAAGAAAGCAAATAAATGACTAGATTATCTGTTTTAGCCATTGGTTGAGGAATTAATGCTGGCCAGACACTGGGAGAACTCTCCTGTTCTTCTTTGAATAGTGCTGTGGATTCTTTTACGTCCAGCTAAGAGGGCAGACTTAGATTAACATATTGTTCAAAAGACGGCATCTCTGATAGTGCAGCACCTCCCTCCAGTACTGCCCAGAAGTGCCAGCCTAGATCATATGAAGCAGCTTAGGGCTCCCTAAAACATCTGAGTCAGCAACATTTTGTGACAGACTGTAGAATCTCATTCTTTTCTCTGAAGTTACAGCGTCAGTTGTAAATCAGCAGACATCTGGGGCAAATTGCTGTTTATTTGGAGAAGGGAATGAACTGTATGTTATTTTTCTTATGATATCTTTGCATGTGAGTGATATGATGTTACAGTGCGATTGCAAGCAAATGAAGGTTTGCTAAACACATTTTCTGAAGATGGTATTCTTGATCCTTTTACATCACTGATGCCTGAGGTCAACATTAACAGCAATTCCTACTAACACAGTATTCTGAACCTATTCAATGCCGATTAAATGTTGCTAAATTAATAGTGCAACTTATAATTTAATTCTAACATGATTTAATGATGCCACTGTTGTTGTTATTATGGAGGGATCTGGATTGGATAGCTACATATGGTGCAGTTAGTTTATGGCTGTTCCCATTTTTCCACCCACCTACCTACGGAAGCAACATGAAATTCCATTCAACAACTACAGGAAATGGTATAAAAAGTTGTTTGAAACCCCTGTCCACTTCACAGTAGATGAAAAGTTGTCCAATTAACTAAATGAACCAACATGCAGAAGAGTGAGGAAAGAGAAGTTAAAAAGGGGGCCGATGGGCCAAGTGCAAATGGCTGAAAAACTCAAGAAAACTTCCACATCTTCAAGCATCCAGGATAAGGCTTGGAAGGTGTATGTAGCAGCAGCTTTTGAGATTTAATGGCCCAGTGGAACCTGGGTGGTACATACTGCGAAGAACTGGAAGAAGCACAGTAGACTATCCACCTCTGGAAGCTTGAGGAAAGGCAAAGAAAAGCTCTCAACTCACTGTACAGTCTGATTTTAAAAAAGGCAGGGAACACGTTCTCAGCCACACTGGCCACTTGACTTGGCTAGGAAACAGCTCTACAAAACAACTCAGTTAGGGTGAGGAAGTCTTCTGTATCTTATCTACGTATGGGAAGGAGTCAGAGGTTTTGTGATATACTTCCTGGCTAGAAACAGAACAAAGCATTCAATGAGTATTTCTGCTTCAGCCAGAACCAACAAGGACAACGAGTGATAAAGCTAATAACAAAATACAGCTAAAGTCATGGACAAGAATTGGAGGTGTGCTGTGCTTTGATCAAAAGACCAATGCAGACTATCCAATGTCAATGGAACCATGGCTGGAGCAAGGTGCCAGAGGCACCTGACACTGGAATGGAAACTGTGGTGGATAGGATTCCATGCAGCCCATGGAACTCTAAGGCCTGGAAGGTTCCGCAGCCATAGTGCAACGTGCATGATCCTCACAAAGTAAGCTGTTGGACTTGCATATAAGGGAGCTTTCCAAAGGGGAGTTAGTAATGCAGCAAAATGGATTTTTGTCCAGGTTAAGTTTTTTTAGACTTGCTTTCTTGTACTCAGCATGCAAGGGGTTAATTACCAAAAGTGCAAGAAAGCTATTAATCTGAATTAGTCTGCCTGTCTGTTAGATTTACCTCAAGACATGAGGGTAGGAATTCGTATCAGATGGTGGCGCAAAACAGGCGGTATATCCAATCTTGCCCATTTGGTGCCATCGCCCGAGACAGGTTCCTACCCCAAGTTTTTTAATGCTTTCATTTTAGTAATATTAGATGCTAGTTATCCCGAGGGGGTGTCATCCCAAAGGGGTGATGTGGGGGTTGCCATTTATATCCTAAAATCTTCTTGTTTTCTTAGAAATGGCGCTGTTGTTCTACAGGAGAAGCAGTTAGTCGGTTAAGGTGTTCAATTTGCAAAGTGGGAGCATAGTCAGGCAGACTTTCGGATGTCCTTGTGTCACAGATCGAAGGGAAAGCCCTCAACCCATAGGTAGAGAGTTTGCTCAACACTTTTTCTGAATACTTTGACTGAAGATACAGGTCCCTGATTGACTGGAACGCTCTGTGATTGATAGCTTGGGTGCAAAGAATTCAGCCTCAATATTAACTAGGGTGAGTTCCATAAGTGTGATAGGAGGAAGAGAGTTTTGATCCAGAAACCTGGAAGTCTGAGTTTCCTTTTGTGCTGTGGGGTTTTAACTCCACAGCGTACGTCTGTTTTTTCTAGCAGGCTCCCTGTTTGGAAGTCAGCCTGATTGACAGGTTTGGCTCCCTGTTGAGCAGGGTAACACTACAGCCCCAGCAGCAGGCAGGGAGCCTGCAGCTGTATTAGTGTTCGTGTGGGCGGGGGATCCGAATCTTTGGGGGGCTGCTCCCTGATTCCTGGTGGGGGATTTGGATCCCAGGGAGGTTTGATCCCCGATCCTGGTGGGGTACTCCGATACTGGGGGTATTTGGATGAGGAGGGGTCTGATGGGGTAAGGGGAGTCCAATAGCAGGCAGTGAAGAAGGTCAGCTTGGTGACTGAGAGGAGGCACTCCTGCTTCTCTTGGCCCACAAGCAGTGCTGGAAATTGCTTTGCTTGCGGAGTAGTCATCACCTCCCTTCCACTGCTGGATTTCTCAATGGCCAGGAAAACCAGCTGGCCAGAGTTAAACTCAGGAGACTGGTTAAATATTAGGCTCATAATCATATTTAAATGGTTAACCTGCCTCCTGAAAGTAGCTAGGTTGCCCACCACCCCAGCCCCCTCCCATCCTGTCTCAGTTCAGATCTGAAGTGGGTGGGTTGGGGTTGGGTCAGTTTGGAGATTTTTTAACATTTTAACATCCCACCACACCCCAGCATGCCTGTTTTTTGAGTGTAAAATTACCCTTTCATCTCACAGACATGAAAAGAAAGACTTGCATTTATATAGTGCCTTTCATGACCTCAGGACATCCCAAAGCACTTTCCAGCCAATGAATTATTTTTAAAGTGCAGTCACTGTTGTAATGCAGGAAATGCAATGGCCAATTTGTGCACAACAAGAGCTGGATTTTACCAGTCCTCTAGGAGTGGGCTGGGAGGTGGGAGGGCCTGTAAAATGACAAGGGAAGGAGGGAGGTGGAGTTCCCATCACCTTTCCACCGACATGGCATTTTAGCAGTGCCGGAGAAGGTGGAGGACGGCCCTCCCATGCAGTGACCAATTGAATGACTCAAGTGGCCAATTCAGGGCCTTTTCCATTTTACCAGTGGTGGGTGGGACCTCTGTCGCATGAGGGGACTGTCTGCAGGCTCGGGGGCAGGGGTTCCCTCCTATTTGAACACTCTGCTGCCCACGGAGGGGCCCCCTGGCAGCAATGGCCGCCCTCATGGCAACACCAACCCTGCCATCACCCTCCCTGACTGGCCCTGGTGACCCCAGACCCCATCGCTGCATCCTGTCAGTTGGGTGCAATCCCTGCAGGTGCTGCTGAGACCGAAGAGCTGCCAACCCTCTGATTGGTCGGAAGCTCTTGGAGGCGGGCTCCGTCCTTTAAAGGGACGGGAGCCCGAATGGTATCTAATTAGTTGCCGGATGGGCCTAAATTGCAGCCGGGGGCCCTACAAGCAGCCAAGGCGGGGTTGCCCCCGGCTTTCTGGCCCATCATTGAAGCATCTGCCGTCTTGACTAAATTCAGTCCCAAGCTCCCCTAAACTGCAATGTGGTGATAACCAAAAAATCTGCTTTGCTGATGTTTGTTAAAGGATAAATATTGACCAGGATACCAGGATAACTCCCTTGCTCCTCTTCAAAATAGTGCTATGGAATCTTTTACATCCACCTGAGAGGGCGAATGGGTTTAACATCTTATCCAGAAGACAGCACCTCCAACACTGTAATACTTGAATCTTAGCTTAGATTTTGCACTCAAGTCTCTGGCAAGGGGCTTTGAACCAGCAACATTCAAACTCAGAGGAAAGAATACAACCACTGAGCCATAGCTGACACTTATGGTACTTACTGAGGGAGAGACATGCAGGTTATGAAGGCAGACAATTGGGCTGTATTTTACCAGCATCCCCGACATTGGGGGTCATGGTGGGGCACCCAGGCCATATCTCCGGGAGAGGCCTGCCAGGGGCCTCGATGCCGGGAAGGCCCCGCCCCATATTACTGGTGGCAGCAAGGCCTCGTGTTGGCCCCCCCGCCGCTTGTCGATGGGGACCTAACTAAATATGTTAATTAATTTAAATTACATAAATAAAAACTTACCTTGTAGTGACGGCCGTCTCACTCCGATATTCCAGCCAGCTGCCGGAACTCCCGCACCTTTGGATCTACATCCGAGGCAGAACACTGGTGGGCGGGGGGGGCGGAGTGAAGTTTTCAGGGCGGGAGGGGGAGTGTACTCAGCAAAAACTAACACAATTGCTGGAGGGGATGGTGGGAAGGGATTGAAGGTTCAAGTAAAGAAAGTTTGGGAGGGGGGGAAGGCCGTGATTGAGAGTTTACTTTTTTTGGGGGGGATGAGGGCAAAAAATAAACTGATTACTCATTGGGGCATGGGAGAGGGGATTGGAACTGTGAATAAATGTTTAATTTTTTTTTTTTAAAACTGTGACTTTAAAAATGTAAATGATACCGGAAGGGCCTGAAGCCCTTTAAAAATGGCATCGCGCCTGCACAGTGGCGCCGGACACCTTTGCCGGGGACTAAGCGCCCGCCCCCTCTATGTCATTGGGGGCGGGCGGTCCGCCCCCTGCATGTAAATGAGCCGCCGCACTAAATATCGTGGTGGCTCTGCGGTGCACATCTCGCTTGTGCGCCACGCCATATCTCGGTGGCGAGCTGGCAAAATTCAGCCCAATGTACTTGTAACATGTAGTCACCACTGGAATGCCATGTTGTTTGAAATTTCTGTGTAGGCCGTGATGGTTAGTTTGAGGTTATAGCAATCAAATGCATGATTAGTGATTATCAGTTCGAATTTCCATGGGGTTCTCTTGATCTCATCTGAATTTCTGCTCAGCTGAGATCAGCTAACCCAATGCAGATTAAGGATTAAACCATGGATTTTCCTGCTCAGTATTGCTTAGTTATTTACAGATAAGTGTCTGACCAATCATGAGAGCCTAAAGAGAAAGTCATTCTGATTTTCTCGCAGAGGAACAAACATGGGCTAAAGTGGGAGGGACAATTGGCTCATACTTTAAAGGTGAGACCTTAGCTATGCATATATTTTTTCATGTTTGGAAAATGTAATAATTTCTTCAAGATAATATCATTTTTATCTGTAATAGTGCATCCAACTATATTAATTATTTGCTTCTCTGTCTGGGTTAAAAATAGTTTACATAGAAACCATGTGACACATAAAAATTGGAACCAATACGAGCAATGTCTTCAGACCACTATAACTCTTCGGGGCAAGACACAAGGGGCAATATTATGCAACAATTACTTTAATAAATACACAAATTAAGGCAGACTTTAACTGTATTGGTGATTCAGAACCGATTGAAGATTGTCAAAGGTCACTGCAGGCAGATTAGCTCAACTTAGAGTAAGAAGAGTCGAAATGATATGGAATGTTGTATGGCTGGAGAATGGTGTTGAATGATGTAAGTCATGGATCCCCAAATTTTTGGTGTTGAGAGCTGATACATATGCCAAACCAGTGGATGAGCAGTGTAGGGTTATGCAGTGATGCAAACTCCCAATGCAAAAAAGTAAGACCTCCTGGAACCATCCTATCTTCCTTCTCATCATACTCTCTTCTAGCCTCCCTCATATACTACTCCTTTGCTGCCATTCCCTGCTCCCCAAAGCCTGATTCTTTTGCCTTCCTCTTATTATTAATTCAGCACATCTTTAGAAAAATCCCGAAGTCTTTAAGAATTTAATCCTTGCTTCAAGACTGCAGGAGAGATCTGGCTAGGGCCATTAACACAGCATGGACAACAGAAGTGAATATTTCAGTTCTTTAATATTGCCTGGCTTGGACTACTGGAAAAGGTTGCTCCCCATAGATTAATATCCACCAATCATAGAGCAGCTTTTACCAGTCCTCCAGGCTTTTAAACAGCTTAAAATTGCTGAAGTCAGCTTTGTGCGTAGTGCAAGGAAGCTGAGAACCAACAGCAGCTTTATGGGGAGGATCATGGCAGCTTATGAGTCTTATGTGTCTTTATGTCAGTGACATAAGTAACCAGCTTAAAGGGACACTGTTTCACAAAGATAAGTGTTTGGTAAATTCAAGTCATTTGATTACCAACAACAGATACAATGACAAATACAAACTGACACTTGATTGTGCCACTACTGTGTGATATCATCATGGTGAAAACCATAAATGGTTTTCCTAGTACTTTTCCTTCCCTTAACAAAATAAACTTAGCCAAATCTTTTCTCAGTAAGATAATGTTCTCTTAAAACAGTCAGATAAGAATTCACCCCTAATTTGGGTTATTAATGGAACTCCCATACTGTTTAAACACAGCATCAGAAATAAAACGCGATTCATAAAGAAGGAATGAGCTGTCAGGTAGATTCTGGATTGTTCCTTTTGTCCCTCGTTTTGGTGGGTCCGCACACAGCAAAATGTTTGCTTCCTGCGCTGTTTCACTGAGAAGGTAAAAGGAAAGGCTGTTTGTCATCTGATCATGACAGGCTAACAGCTCAAGAATATGATGAGCCCAGGCTTACACAGACAGAAGTACCCATCCTGGTGTTTGTACAGAGACCACCATATGGGTAAGCATATGTCACTCTCTGTGGAAACAGGCTGAGTCACTTCAGAGACTCAACATGACAGCTATTCAGAAGCAGAGACCTGTCAGACTGGATTTCTGAGTCTTGAAACTACTGACTCTTAGTATCATGTTAAAAAAAGCTACTTTGTAAGACATACTTTAGGTTCTTAGGTAGAATTTAGCTTTCACTGCTGGGCAGGCATCTGGCTGGAATGGATTGGCTGTCCGTTATACGTTAATGAAAGGGAAATGCAATGGTGCATACAACATGCGGCCAATCTATCATGTCATGTTTACTACCCATCGTTAAACGTTAAAACCTCATTTACAATTATTAGGACATTTGATTACTTGTAGAGTAATAGAAATCTGTTCAAATTTTGCAATCAGACTATCTTAAACACATTACTAAATTACGCTCTTACATTTGTTATTTATTCCCGCAAAATCCGAAGCAGCGAATTTTAACTTTATGGGATGTGAAAGGGCTAAAGAGAAACTTCTACAGATTTTTTGGTAAGTGTATTACAACAACAACATATATTTATAAAGTGCTTTAATGTAATAAAATGTCCCAAGATGCTTCACAGGAGCATTATAAAACGAAGTATGACACTGAGCCACAAAAGCAGATGTTAGATTAGATGATCAAAAGCTTGGTCAAAGAGGTAGGTTTTAAGGAGAGTCTTAAGGAGGAAAGTGAGGTAGAGAGGCCGAGAGGTGGGGCCTAGACAACTGAAGGTGCGGCCACCAATGGTGGAGCACTTAAAATTGGGGATGCTCAAGTGGCCAGAATTAGATGAGTGCAGATATCTCAGAGGGTTGTGGGGCTGGAGGAGATTACAGAGATAGGGAGGGGTGAAACCATGGAGGGATTTGAAAACAAGGATGAGAATTTTCAAATAAAAACGCTGCTTGACCGGGAGCCAATGTAGGTCAGTAAGAACAGGGGTGATAGGGGAATGGGCTTTGGTGCAAGTTAAGACAGGGGCAACAGATTTTTGGATGACCTCAAGTTTATGGAGGGTAAAATGTGGGAGACCAGTGAGGAGTGTGTTGGAATAGTCAAGACTAGAGGTAACAAAAGCATGAATGAGGGTTTCAGCAGCAGATGAGCCAAGACTAGGGAGAAGTTGGGTAATGTTACACAAGTGGAAATATGCAGACTTAGTAATGGCGTGAAAAGGTGGTTGGAAGCTCACCTCAGAGTCAAATATGACACCAAGATTGCTAACAGACTGGTTTAATCTCAGACTGTTGCCAGGGAGAGGGATGGAGTCGGTAGCTAGGGAATGGAGTTTGGTGCGTGAACCAAAAACAATGGCTTCAGTCTCCCCAATATTTAACTGGAGGGAATTTCAACTCATCAGTACTGGATATCAGATAAGCAGTCTGATAATTTAGCAACAGTGGAGGAGTCAAGAGAAGTGGTAGTGAGGTAGAGCAGGTGTCGTCGGCATACATGTGAAAACTAACAATGTGTGTTGCCAAGGGGCAACATGTGGATGAGAAATAGGAGGAGACTAATGGTAGATCCTTGGGAGACACCAGAGGTAATGGTTTGGGAACGGGAAGAGAAGCCATTGCAAGTGATGGTATTATTATAACTTATATATTATTTGCCTGTTGTAAGCCTTTGAAGCAGTGTTGCTAATGCATAAACATTTTAAAATAAATGTTTGTTCACCTGGAGAATCCCCTCCTAAAAAGCCTAAAGTAATAAATTGTCATGAAGTTTCAGTGAAATGCCAGGCATATACTGAGCATTTGCAAATTCAAGTGTTTTCTTGATCATTCTTGCATAGACAACTGGGTTAGAAAAGAATGCCTAGCAGCCTAACCGAATCTGATGCCCAGCCAGTGTGGTGCCATGTGATATACGGCAGATCAGAACTGCAGGGTAATAGTCCATTTCAACAGGAGGCAGGCATCCTGTTTAAAGATAGATCCTATTGCCCAACTTTCACTTTGCTGGGCATTTGTCTGAATGTGAATGCAATGTTGTGGGAAAACAGGATGAATCTTTGCGTCCCTGCTCATCATTATCATTTTAAGATTGAACACTGGGCCCTGACAAATTAATAGGCACGGAGAATGTTTAATTTTTCACACCTGAAATTTTCTGATTTTCTTTCCCTCTTGTCCTGAAATGTTGCTTCCTATTAAAATATAGACCTGGAGTGGAAGCGGGTAACTCACCAACATAACTAGTCTTCATGTGTGACAGTGAATGCCAGGAAGCTATTTGACTGTGAGAGGGGAAATGATACCTGAAGCCAATCCTGTTTCCAATATCATTTTTCTGCGTGTAGAATGCATTCTTGTTCCTGTGTACAGCGTGACCAGGACTAACAGTGCGAGTTGGAGGAACAGTTGCCTGGAGATATTACCATTCCTCCTGATACAAATTGCTGCATTTATTACAGACAGTTGTATCTGTTGATGCTTCATAGTTGGTTGTTTTATATTGCATCAACAGTTATAATTTTAGAATGTACAGATGTACCAGCTATTTGAGATTTTTCAGCTCAGATGAAGAATTAAGCCATTTTAACTTCTGGGCTACATTTAAATACTGCTGGCTGACTTCCCCATCATTCCAGGCAGGAAGTCACTGGGAATTTTTTAAAAATTCATTTATGGGATGTAGGCATCGCTGGCCAGGCCAGCATTTATTGCCCATCTCTAATTGCCCTTGAGAAGGTGGTGGTGAGCTGCCTTCTTGAACCACTGCATTTCGTGTGAGGTAGGTACACCCACAGTGCTATTAGGAAGGGAGTTCCAGGATTTTGACCCAGCGACAGTGAAAGAATGGCGATATAGTTCCAAGTCAGGATGGTGTGTGGCTTGGAGGGGAACTTGCAGGTGGTGGTGTTCCCATGCATTTGCTGCCCTTGTCCTTCTAATTGGTTGAGGTCGCGGATTTGGAAGGTGCTGTCTAAGGAGCCTTGGTGCATTGCTGCAGTGCATCTTGTAGATGGTACACACTGCTGCCACTGTGTGTCGGTGGTGGAGGGAGTGAATGTTTGTGGCTGGGGTGCCAATCATGGGGGCTGCTTTGTCCTAGATGGTGTTGAGCTTCTTGAATGTTGTTGGAGCTGCACCCATCTAGGCAAGTGGAGAGTGTTCCATCACACTCCTGACTTGTGCCTTGTAGATGGTGGACAGGCTTTGGGGAGTCAGGAGGTGAGTTACTCGCCACAGGATTCCTATCCTCTGACCTGCTCTTGTAGCCATGGTATTTATATGGCTATTCCAGTTCAGTTTCTGGTTAATGGTAGCCTCTAGGATGTTGATAGTGGGGGATTCAGGGGAGATGGTTAGATTCTCTCTTGTTGGAGATGGTCATTACCTGGCACTTGTGTGGTGCGAATGTTACTTGCCACTTATCAGCCCAAGCCTGGATATTGTCCAAGTCTTTCTGCATTTCTACACGGACTGCTTCAGTATCTAAGGAGTTGCGAATGGTGCTGAACATTGTGCAATCATCAGCGAACATCCCCACTTCTGACCTTATGATGATTCAAGTGGTGAGATTGGCTACCAGGGCAGGGGAAGAGTCCTCGGCAGGCTCGGCCTATGCTTTCCTGGTGGGGCCCCGGTGGAACACTCTTGCTCCTCCTGAACCCACAAGCAAAGTAAAAATTCAGATTTAAAAAGCTATTTTTTTCTGGGCCAATTCTGGCCCTTATTTGCAAGATAGGCCTAGCAGGAAACTCACTATTGCTTCCCACTCAGGTCACTGAGTTAAAATTGCCATGGGATTTTGATAAAATCATTGGGTCAACATGCCTGTGCTAAAAAAGGATCCTACTGCTTTAGGTGTTGCTGCCTGCTTAGTCGAGCAATTGAAAATCACAATTTGTCAGCTCTAGGAGGTGACCAAGTAACCTGGGTGATTTTAAAAGTTCATCCACCAGGTTTTCACCAGGTTTCCATCAGGTGGGTATGGTTAAATACGTACCTCTTCTATCTCTGCCCAATTATTCCTTTGCCTTGATGCTCCAATGGATCAATCAGGCCAAGAGTTTGACATGTTTCTAGCAGTAAAACCTGACAACACATAGATAAGATCTGCCTGCACAGTGTATATCCACAACCTAGGCTGATTAATAGAAATGGAGACATTGTGAACACATCAATTGCTACAAGGAAAATTTCATCCCTAATTTTCCTAAGACCACTCCGTAGGATAAAATTGAGTAAAAATGCGTAAAGTTTTCAAAAATCCTCTTTTCACTTCATCATTGAGGCAATGAAATTAATGGTTTTGGTTCAAGATAAACTGGAGTTAAGATATTGATGCAATGATAATATCACAATCCTTGTTTACTAGTAAACACAAGCCTGTTTTGCTGAAGGTGGCCTTTTAAAGGTAGCACAGTTTATGATTTTGTGCTCAAGTTCTCAACCTCAATAATGTTATCAGGAGAGATACGAAAGGAAGTTATATTCTTTCTCATTGGGTGGGAAAGTTAATCAAAGTGTGAATCACCCTAATAATAGCAACCTTCATAGATAAATTAGCTGCATCTGGGACCAGCTTCCCTTCTGCACTCTTAGGTAGAGATATCAAAAAAGGAGCAGATAGTATACATAAAGAAAGAAATTAGAATTAGCCATAAAAAGAGCATCACTCTTCTTCTGGATCCATATTGTTGTGTGACGTTGGGCTGATGTTGAAAGGGAAATTAATTTTAAGTGACATCTGGCATTTTTAAAGTCAGATTTCCAAGACTGACCAACAAGTTCCAAAATGAGCATAAATATATTATGTGACAACCTTTTAGCCACATTAGTTCTTTGAAGAACAAATAACCACAAATTCAAAGTTTTAGTTATCATGCAATTGCAGTTACTATTTAATAACTTTTGAGAATGGATCTATATACAGCACAGAGCTCTTGCTCATTCTAAGTCATTATTTTTAAAGTTTGAAACATTTTCTCAGTGTGATTTGAACCTGTACAGCCTTTTGCAACATTAATTTCAAACTGCAATGATTACTATGTTTTGAGTAAACCTGCCTTTCTACTTAAGGTTAGCTCCATAAATTCTAACTGAGGGTGAGGGGTTCGGGCAATGAGGGGATTTCATTTGGAGGAGACCAATTACCTATCTGCTGTGCCTACAGCAGGCCCGGGAAAAAGGAACACATTCCAACTAGAGAAGATGCAGCAAATGTGAAATGTTAATTAGATGGATGGTTCAACAAAATGATAAAAGCTGACTACATTGTCTGTTCTCAACCCTCTCTTGACATGCTGTGTCTATGCTGTCATATGCACAGCCTAAAACACTTACTTTTGTAATGATTTACTTCAGGCAGTGGCAGACATTCTCCTGACGTGGAATTATTTATCTTCATCCTGCAGACAGTTTGGAACGTATTTTCTTTTTTGAAAAGTTAGGGTCAGGCTAAAGGAAAATATTAACACGGACTCAACTAGAGTTCTGGGATTTGGCATTTTTTTTTTGCTGAAGCGTTCCCAGAAAAAACACAGCAGATGATGTCATAGCAGCTGCTGATTGCCTGACAGACAGTTTCCGTAGCACAACATGAGGCCCTTTGGTGTTCATGGCAGGCTGATTGACACATGAATGACACCAATGAGAACTAATCTATGTACCCTCTGGGAATGCCAGCGTAATTGATAGACAGAATGCAATGAGAAATAGTGTCTTTGAACCTGAAAAGAATTTGCTTTTTTTTTCCTGGAGCTCACGCCCCCACTCTCTACGGCCCCTTTTTTTAGACTCTTTTAGGTGTTTTGTTCTGCAGGATTTATTGAGCTTAATGGAACTGAATGACTTTTTTTTTCCACAATCTGTCAGTCAAGTAGCACAACTCCAGGGCTTGTAAATGAAGTCCTTTCAGAGGCTGACAGAAGAGGAATGTGTCACTCATCCAACAGACCCTGTTGTGTTTCAATATGCCACAGGGGTGATAGGGGAAAGCATTTGGGCTTGCCTGGGGCACATTCCCAGTGGTGGCTAAGAGGCCCTGCTACATCCAGGTGGTGGAGCTGGAGCTGGCCAATCGCAGGGGTCTTAAAGGTACAGGAGCGTAAGCCTGTGGCACTCATACTATACTGTGAGATGACTGTAACACAGCCTCTGTCACTGTACTACTACCCTCCCTGTATAACGACAGTCTAGCCACGAGTGTATCAAGCTGTAAGTGTATCAAGAATACACACATTACCGGGGAAATTTTAGTTAAATAATGCTTTGCTTTTATTTTCTCTGTTACTCCTCAGAGACAGTACTATTTTTTTTATTAAGATATCCTAGGAATCAATTTTAATCTCCACAGATTTTGACACAGAATCTAGGTGAAATGTAGCAGAGAAAGCCTCTCTGGGTGGGGAGCATTGCTATGAATACAATGTGGTGCTAGTTTCCAAATGGACACCAGCCCTGGAGGGATGTTTGTGACTTCAAATTTTCTCAGATATGCTGTTTGTCACTAAATGACTTTTAACTCATAGATTGTAGATATTTTCAGGAATTTGTGGAAAATAATTCCACACCTTTCATTTGTCCTGCAGTCAGTTTGCTGAAAATCAATCACATCTTATCATAATGTGCTGTATTGATAATGCTTTTCACTACAAATGCTGCAAATGTGTGAAGATGACTTATTATAGTTCCAGCCTCTCCTGGATCTTGTATATGTGGTCTATATTGACCACATATTGACCAATCAGTGTGAGGGAACAATTGGACTTGTGGCTTTTAAAAGTTTTAAAATTACACAATAAACAGGATATATTAGAATACATGCATAGCGAAATGCGTATGATGGATAATGATAGTCCATGAACATTTGGCTTAGATTACTTACTTTAATATCCTAATACTAATATGTGTGTGGAAATTTGATTTGTTAAAGAGGAGGTCTGAGAGCAACATGTGTACAGAGCCTTTGAGATAGAAAATTAAAGTTTTTTTCCTTCCTGTACAATGGTGTAAATATGAAACCTTGTCAGGAAATCATGGCCTATTTAAAATCAAGGCACAATAGAAAAGTGATAGGACAAACTCTGTGAACAAAGAAGTAGCCATGGCAGCTTTCAGAGGGAAAGGTTGTGAGTTTGATTTCTCTGTGTGACATCATTTTATTTTATCACCAATAAATCAAAAACCAAACCTATAAAATAGAAGCTAGAATCATAAGTGCGCACAACAAATTAATACAAAATTGTAACAAATCTTAACTATAAACCATAAGTCTTTAATACAATTAGAATTACTGGTTTTTTTTTGCTTTTTAATGGATATATATAAAGTGTTACTTATTTCAGATTTAAGTGAAAATGCAAACAGGCAAAATGAAACAACGCTATCAACATGCCTAAGTAAAAAAAAAGCATATTAATAAATGTCCCATAAAAGCTGTTTATTGCAAAGCAATTTCATGTTGTATAACTATCAATTTATGAACTAGTAATAGTACTGTATTTATAACTTCTTAAATATTTTATGAAGTGTTTTAAAGATTTCTTCCAGTGGTATAACTGTTTTATTAATTACGATATGACAATTTTGTTAACAGTGGTGTACAAATTTATGCCGCTTACTTATCTTTTATCTATTTATTAACTTCAGCTTCTGAGGTTACAATATTTGTTGACACCACTGATTTATTTTGTTCATTCAACACCACGTAGATCATATTTGAAAATTATTTTTTTTTTCCATAATGTCAGTAGGATGGCTCATTTGTGTTTTTAGTGAATATAATTCTTATTTATTTCAGGTTCAACTGCAAAGAGAAACATTCAACAATATAAACATGGGCTTCTATCTAGCCCAACATTTACAAAATCAGCATGACAAAGTGTTGACATTTATTTCCTTTCTACCGGAACTGTATCATCTGGGGTGAGTGACAATTGTGCTGCCGCGGTTCACTGCCCCCACCTTGGTGATTCAGCTGGGACCAACAACCTAGCACATGGTGAAATGCAGATACAAACCTACATATTATTGCCACTGTTAATATAAGGAAAATGGAATCAGATTTTTTGTGCTGCTTTTAAAATAAATTGGACAGTGTATTAAAATGTACACATTGTACCAAAGACTTTTAAAGGACAAAGAACATTGCATCTCATTCTTCAATAGTTTATAAATCAATTGTTAGCACTGATGCAACACTATTTTGATTTTTGTGCCAAAAAGGATGCTAGAACATATAAATAAAGTTTGACAGTAAGTTCAATATTTCTGCATTGAGACTATTTTCACAATGTTTGTGACTTTTGGACCTTTTGCAACAAGACTCTGATTTTTTTTTTTTAAATGTTCCATTTTTACCAGCAGCTCTCAGCTGATAGTATATGTGTCCTGTGTTTTGTTTGAACATTTCAGCTCCTAAAATCCCCATGGCAATGCATCTCATCATACGTGCTGAGACAAGCCCAGCCAATGCTTGCAGAGTCGGGGAGGTGCTGTCATTGATAGACTACCATCAGCTGGTGCCCATGCCACTAACGATGCATCTGTGGTGCCCGTGATTATAGCAGTGCTGGAAGGTCCGACACAGTTGATGCATTTGGTGCAGGGGGTTGGGGAGGGAGGGGGGAATGGTGATAGGGCCCATTCCCCAAAAATACAAAGTTTAGTTGCCCTCAAAGGCCCCTTACATTAACAACTGAAAAAAAATCTGAGTCCAGTCTTTGCGTTTGCAGGCCACGATCCTGGCCTGGATGAGGTGATCCCCACACCTGCCTCTTGGTTAGTCAACCATAAGCTAGGTGTCACTGAAGGCCCCTGATCTAGGAAGTGTTAATACATACTTACAATGAAGGCCATCTTGGAATCTTTGACATCAGGTCGGGACCCAGCATATCTGGAACCCATCCTAGTTCCTGGCAATTCCAATATACTCCCACCAAAGTTCTGGAACAGCTGTGAATTTTCATTTTTTTGTGACATCAGTTCTCAGTTGATTTTATGCATGTGTTTTTTTTTAAACTGTTCATTAAGGTGACAGACGTTAGTGCTGAGGAATGGAATTGTTCCTATCTGAGACACCCTGTGCTAGCACCAAATAGATCCCAGGTCAAGTCGAACATGCCAGTGTTTAACCCACTGAGCTACCTAGTTCTCCCATGTTGCATTTCTTTTAGAGAGAGAGAGAGAATAGAATTGGGTCTCAAGGCACAAACAGAGTGCACTTGTCAAAACTGGTAACTGATGTCTCCTCTGTGTCCTGACTATTTTCTTTATTAAGTCCATCAGATCAAAGACTGTAGAGATACTTAATGAGTAGCTGCTGTTTTAGATTTGCTAACCACATGGTGGCACTGTCTCACATTAAAGCAGGTCACCTGTTTTTGACTGTTACAAATCAAATTCCGTGAGAGTGCACGCTATGTGTCCAATGATATTTACTAACACCCACCTTTCCCCTCAAAAAAAAACATTCATTGACTGAGTAAACTGCGTTGTAGAGTTCAAGTATGCGATTTATTTTGTATAGCCTCTTTTGTTGCCTTCCGTCCCTTCTGCCAATTGTCGCACGTTGCCATGGGAATAGCCATGCCAGCGAGCCAAAACTTTTATTTATGACTGCAAAATGGCAGAACGAGAGCTAATGAAAAATACCACAAAAGCACCAGCATGGAACCCCTGATGTTTTAATTTGTCTTCAGTGAATCACACAGATGTTTATCTCTCAAATGAACACAAATAAACGAACTCGCAATCCAAACACAAGCATGCAGGAACTCTCTACTCTATTGTTAATCTTCTCTGTTTATATCCATATCCTTTGAAACTTTCTTCTCTGTAAACATACTCAGGAAAGTTTCCTGTGGGTTTTTGTTTGATTGGCAGGCATTTAACCACAATGTTGCTGAAAGCAATGTGAATGCTTGTTTAAACAGAGACAGGATCCCCGTACAGAGTATATTTTATG
This sequence comes from Heterodontus francisci, assembly GCF_036365525.1. Classification (NCBI taxonomy): domain Eukaryota; kingdom Metazoa; phylum Chordata; class Chondrichthyes; order Heterodontiformes; family Heterodontidae; genus Heterodontus; species Heterodontus francisci. The sequence continues at coordinate 72,598,736 of NC_090372.1, read as the reverse complement.
ATGATTAATGGTATATTGCAGGGCTTTCTTAGCACCATATTTAAGCTCTTCTACAGATTCAGTTTCTTCAACCAGGAAATTTACACTGTATAGCCCAGATTTTTTTCTCTCAATCGTTTGAACAGATAGCTAATGCCAACTCCTGCCAGCCGAGTTTGCTGCCAGTTTTCCTGACTCCAAAAAGCAATGAATTTGGCCTAACCATCAGCCTCAAGAAAACGAACATCATGGGGCAGGACGTCAGAAATGCTCCATCCATCAATATTGGCGACCACGCTCTGGAAGTGGTTCAAGAGTTCCCCTACCTAGGCTCAACTATCACCAGTAACCTGTCTCTAGATGCAGAAATCAACAAGCGCATGGGAAAGGCTTCCACTGCTATGTCCAGACTGGCCAAGAGAGTGTGGGAAAATGGCGCACTGACACGGAACACAAAAGTCCGAGTGTATCAGGCCTGTGTCCTCAGTACCTTGCTCTATGGCAGCGAGGCCTGGACAATGTATGCCAGCCAAGAGCGACATCTCAATTCATTCCATCTTCGCTGCCCCAGGAGAATCCTTGGCATCAGGTGGCAGGATCGTATCTCCAATGCAGAAGTCCTCGAGGCGGCCAACATCCCCAGCATATGGCAGGATCCCCAAGGACACATTGTACAGAGAGCTCGTCACTGGTATCAGACCCACCGGGTATCCATGTCTCCGCTTTAAAGACGTCTGCAAATGCAACATGAAGTCCTGTGACATTGATCACAAGTCCTGGGAGTCAGTTGCCAGTGATCGCCAGAGCTGGCAGACAGTCATAAAGGCGGGGCTAAAGAGTGGCGAGTCAAAGAGACTTAGCAGTTGGCAGGAAAAAAGACAGAAGCGCAAGGGGAGAGCCAACTGTGTAACAGCCCCGACAACCAATTTTATCTGCAGCACCTGTGGAAGAGTCTGTCACTCTAGAATTGGCCTTTATAGCCACTCCAGGCGCTGCTTCACAAACCACTGACCAGCTCCAGGCACTTACCCATTGTCCCTTGAGACAAGGAGGCCAAAGAAGATCAAGTGGAGTGAATTTAGACAACAAATTTAAATTCTTCATTAATCTTTCCAATTTTTATCTCACCAAGTTTACTAACTACAATGACTATTTTTTCTTTATTTTTGAAAATGATTCCTGCACTGCACTGAGTGCTGCATGAGTGCACAGAGTGTGAAGAAGGGAGTTTGGTGAGTGACGGGATTTTAAGGGTTAATCTCTCTCTTAAATCTAGTTTTTGTTTACATTTAGCAATTAACTAAAATTGCTGTTTAAGTTAAGAGGCAAGTTAGGTTTCTTCCAGTTTTAAACATGAATATACAAGCTCTCTGAGAGTAGCTGTAGCTGGTTAATTCGGTAGCTAGCTTAAACTGGTTTATGAGCTCCAGCAGAGCTCTAGCAAAGCTAACTCATCTTTGTTTTTCAGAGCATAAATTCAGGGGTCTCTGAGCGCTGCTTGAGTGCACAGAGTGTGAAGTAGGGTGATTGGTGAGTGAGGGAGTTTGGTGAAGAGGGTAACTATAAATTAATTAAGAAAAAATAAATTTAATTAAATTAACAGAAGAAAGATGACAGGACAGGTGATGTGTTGTGGCTGCAGTATGTGGGAGCTCCTGGATACCACAATAAATCCATGGCAACCATGTCTGTAGTAAGTGTTTGCGGGTTGAGAAGCTTCAGCTCAGAGTAGCTGAGCTGGAGGCCATGCTGCAGTCATTGCACTGCATTAAGGAGGGGGAAAGTTACCTGGACATTTGTTCTAGAAGGAAGTCACACTCCTTAGCATACAATTGCCTGATTTGGTCAGTGGTCAGGGACAGGAGGGTATGACTGTGAGTCAGGCAGGTAAGGGGATTGCAAAGATGGGAGTGGAGTAGCCACAACCCTTGTAATTGAGCAACAAGTTCGAGGTTCTTGCAGCTTGGTCAAGAGCAAGGGTTTTAGTGTGGATGAGCAGACTGACCATGGCACCATGGTACAGGAAGCCATTTAAGTGGGAGGAGTTAAAAGGAATGTAGTGTTAGTAGGGGACAGTATAGTTAGGAGGATAGACACTATTCTCTGCAGCTGAGAGCAAGAGTCCAGAAAGCTGTGTTCCCTGTCCGGTGCCAGGGTTTGGATCAGAGATTCTGCACAGGGAGTATGAAGAGCTAGGCACTAAATTAAAATCATAACCTCAAAGGTAATAATCTCTGCTTTATTACCTGACCCACGTGCAAATTTGCATAGGGTAAATAAGATTAGAGAAATGAATGTGTGGCTCAAAGACTGGTGTGGGAGAAGTGGGTTCCAGTTCGTGGGACACTGGCACAAGTACTGGGGAAAGTCAGGGCTGTACTGTTGGGATGGTCTTCACCTGAACCATGCTGGGACCAGTGTTCTAGCAAGTTGTATAACTAAGGAAGTACAGAGGGTTTTAAACTAAATAGAAGGGGGGAAGGGATCATGTAGGTGAAGATTGAGTAAATTAAAGGAAATGACAAGGCAATAGGTCAAGGTAGCAATAAAGGTAATGATAATCAGAGTATGGTAGGAATGGGCAATGATTGCAAACTTAAGTGTCCCAGCAGATAAGGCCAGAATTTACAAAAACAGTAAAAAAACTGAATTAAGGGCTCTGTATCTGAATGCCCGCAGCATTCACAATAAAACAGATGAATTGTCAGTTCAAATAGAAATTCATATTGTTACGACCAGGTGAGGAAGGGGTCTCAGGCTCCCCTCTCGCCCCTTTCCTGGTTTTGTTGTAACAGGGTTTAACTTTTTAAAAACACAGTGTCTTTAGCTTCATCTCAGTGAGTCCTTGCTCACTGCTTTCTAATTGTAATTGTAAACATAACAATCAGACAGACTTTTCAGGTTTAAACAAGAAAGGTGTAAGTTTATTAACTTTAACACTCTAACTCAGTTAAAACTACTAAAAATACGCGAGGCAACTATGCTAGCATGCATACGCGATAAACACACACACAAATAGATACAGAGGAAGAGAAAGAATTAACGGGGGAATGTTTGAAGTAGTAGATGGAATTCAGTTACTGTTTTTGGTTTGGATGTAAAGACCTTGATTGGAGTTAAGTCTTGCCTTTTTCATTGAGGCCCAGTGCACACTTTCAAACTTGTTTTGCTGGTACCAGAAGGCTGCAGGAGTCTTGAGGCTTATGTTGCTTTAGTGGGTCCCTGGAACTTTACATGAGCGAGAGAAACAGAGCGTCCTTGCTTCTCTTTGATCTTCAAAATTGAAGTCTGCCCAATCCTTTCTGTAAGGCACAAATCAATCAAATCCCAGGTTGGCTAGCAGGTTAGTCATGTGACCGGCTCTTTGTTTGAAACAGCATTGCCTGTGAGGATTGTTGATTCTTCAAAGCTTACTAGACACACTCGGCTAAGGGGTGGAGTGCTGGCTCTTACACACACAATGACTGTCAATGTCTTTTGATCATCACTACTAACAAAACCCATCTGGGTAATTGAATCAGGGAGGACTCCCACTGTATCTCTATGCATTAGTCTTTCAGAATGCAAATGTGCAGCCATGTTTTCAGCCATACAGCTCTGTGGTCTTTTTAAACAAGTTATGTTTCATGTCCAGTAAAAGTTCAAATAGTGTTCCATATGACGAAATTAATATGTTTCCATTTGGCAAGTGTAGTTTCCGTCACAATATGTATGACCTGATAGCTATTACAGAGACGTGGCTACAAGGAAAACAAAGCTGGGACCTGAATGTCCATGGGTACGTGACATTCAGGAAGGACAGGAAGCTGAGAAAAGGTGGTGAGGTAGCTCTGTTAATTAAAGAGGATATTAGTACTGTAGTGAGAGATTACCTTAGTTCGAAAGATCAAGACGTAGAATCAGTTTGGGTGGAACGAAGAAACAGCAAGGGGCAGAAAACATTTGTCAGAGTTGTTTATAGGCCACCAAACAGCAGTGGTAATGTAAATCACGGTATAAATCAGGAAATTAGAGGTGTGTGTAACAAGGGTAATACAGTAATAATGGGGAATTTCGTTCTACATATAGACTGGGTAAACTTTATCAGTATTAATGTTGTCGAGGCCGAATTCTTGGAATGTGTGCAAGATGGTTTTCTAGAGCAGTACATTGAGGAGCCAACTAGGGAATGGGCTATTTTAGATCTAGTATTGTGCAATGAAAAAGGGCTAATTAATAATCTTGTTGTAAAGGAGCCTTTCGGAAAGAGTGACCATAATATGACAGAATTTTACATTAAATTTGAAAGTGATGTAATTCATTCAGAAACTAGGGCCTTAAATCTAAGCAAAGGAAATTAAAGGTATGAGGGATAAATTGGTCATGGTGGTTTGGGAAACTATGTTAGGAGGTACGATTGTGGACAGGCAATGGCTAACATTTAAAGAACTAATATATAATTTGCAGCAAAAATACATTCCTTTAATGCATAAAAACCCAGCAAGGAAACTGTTCCAACCATGGTGAGTGAAAGAAATCAAGGACTGTATTAGAGCAAAGGAAGAGGCATATAAAGTTGCCAAAATAAAGGTAAGCCTGAGGATTGGGAGCATTTCAGAATTGTGCAAAGGAGGACCAAGGAAGGGAAAATAGAAGATGAGAGTAAACCAGCGAGAAACATAAAAATGGACTGTAAAAGCTTCTATAGGTATGTAAAAAGGAAAAGATTAGCAAAGGCAAATGTAGGTCCATTAAAAGCAGAGTCAAGAGACTTTATAGTGGGGAATAGGGAAATGGCAGAGAAACAAAACAAATACTTTGTGTCTGTCTTCATGGAGGAAAATACTAAAAATCTCCCAGAAATAATAGAGACTCAAGGGACTAGTGTAGACGAGGAACTGCAAGATATTAATATTAGTTTAAAAAAGTATTAGAGAAATTAATGGGACTTAAAGTAGATAAATCTCCTGGACCTGATGATCTAAATCCCAGAGTGTTGAAAGAGGTGGCTGTAGAGATAATAGATGCATTGGTGGTCATCTTTCAAAATTCCATAAACTCTGGAATGGTTCCTGCAGATTTTGAGATGGCAAATGTAACCCCACTATTTAAGAAAGGAGGGAGAGAGTAAAGAGGGAGCTACAGACCTGTGAGCCTAACATCAGTCATAGGGAAACTGCTAGAATCTATATTAAAGGATATGATAGCAGGACACTTAGAAAACTGGGCAGAGCCAACATGGATTTATGAAAGGGAAATCATGTTTAACAAACCTGTTGGAGTTTTTTGAGGATGTAGCTAGCAGAATAGATAAGAGGGAATTGGTGGATGTGGTATATTTAGATTTTCAGAAACTTTTGATAAGGTCCCCCACAAGAGGTTAGTAAACAAAATTAGAGCACATGGGATTGGGGGAATATACTGGCATGGATTGAGAACTGATTAATGGACAGAAAACAGAGAGTACGAATAAATAGGTCATTTTCGGATTGGCAGGCTGTGACTAATGGGATACTGCAAAGAATGGTGCTTGGACCCCAGTTACTCATAATCTACATCAATGATTTGGATGTGGGGATTAAATGTAATATTTCCAAGTTTGTGGATGACACAAAGCTAGGTGGAAGTGTGAGTTATGAGGAGGATGCAAAGACCCTTCAAGGGGATTTGGAGAGGTTAAGCGAGTAGGCAAAAATTTGGCAGATGGAATACAATGTGGAGAAATGTGAGGTTATCCACTTTGTTAGGAAAAACAGAAATACAGAGTATTTCTTAAATGGTGAGAGGCTGGGAATTTCAAAGGGACTTGGGTGTCCTTGTTCAGGAGTCAGTGAAAGCTAACATGCAGGTTCAGCAAGCAATTAAAAAGGCAAATGGTATGTTGGCCTTTATTACAAGAAGATTTGAGTATAGGAGTAAAGATGTCTTACTGCAATTATATAGAGCCTTGGTGAGACCGCGCCTCGAGTATTGTGTGCAGTTTTGGTTTCCTTACTTAAGGAAAGATATACTTACCAGAGAGGGAGTGCAATGGAGGTTCACCAAACTAATTCCTGGGATGGAGGAATTGTCCTATGAGGAAAAATGAAATAGACTGGGCCTTTATTCCAGAAGAATGAGAGGTGATCTCATTCAAACATATTAAATTCTTACAAGGCTTGACAGGATAAATGCAAGAAGGATATTTCCCCTGGCTGGGGAGTCCAGAACCAGGGGACACAATCTCAGAATAAGGGACAGGCCATTTAGAACTGAGATAAGGAGGAATTTCTTCTCTCAGAGGGTGGTGGATCTTTGGAATTCTGTGCCTCAGAGATCTTTGGATGCTCAGTCGTTGAGTATGTTCAAGACTAAGATCGATAGATTTCTACATATTAAAAACATTAAGGGTTACGGGGATAGTTCAGGAAAATGGTGTTGAAGTAGAAGATCAGCCATGATCTCATTGAATGGCGGAGTGGGCTTGAAGGACTGAATGGTCTACTCTGCTCCTATTTCTTGTGTTCTTGTGTTCTAATCTTGGTTTATTGCTTAAACTCACAAATTGTTGAGTTCCTCTCCTTTCCTCAATGTATCCTCATGGTTCTTGTGCCTGATTTTGCATTAAACAAGGCAACACAAATATTTTGATCTCTGAGGTTGCCAAATGATGTTATTGGATGATTCTGTGTATACCCAGACAAAAGGATCATATGGCTCTTCATAGATCTCTATTGTTCATGGAATCTGTAACACTTACAAAGCTGGACAAAATTCTTCTTTTGGGCCTCCTTATCTCGACAGACAATGGATACGTGCCTGGAGGTGGTCAGTGGTTTGTGAAGCAGCGCCTGGAGTGGCTATAAAGGCCAATTCTAGAGTGACAGGCTCTTCCACAGGTGCTGCAGAGAAATTTGTTTGTCGGGGCTGTTGCACAGTTGGCTCTCCCCTTGTGCCTCTGTCTTTTTTCCTGCCAACTACTAAGTCTCTTCGACTCGCCACATTTTAGCCCTGTCTTTATGGCTGCCCGCCAGCTCTGGCGAACGCTGGCAACTGACTCCCACGACTTGTGATCAATGTCACAGGATTTCATGTCGCGTTTGCAGACGTCTTTAAAGCGGAGACGTGGACGGCCGGTGGGTCTGATACCAGTGGCGAGCTCGCTGTACAATGTGTCTTTGGGGATCCTGCCATCTTCCATGCGGCTCACATGGCCAAGCCATCTCAAGCGCCGCTGACTCAGTAGTGTGTACAAGCTGGGGATGTTGGCCGCCTCAAGGACTTCTGTGTTAGAGATACGGTCCTGCCACCTGATGCCAAGGATTCTCCGGAGGCAGCGAAGATGGAATGAATTGAGACGTCGCTCTTGGCTGGCATACGTTGTCCAGGCCTCGCTGCCATAGAGCAAGGTACTGAGGACACAGGCCTGATACACTCGGACTTTTGTGTTCCGTGTCAGTGCGCCATTTTCCCACACTCTCTTGGCCAGTCTGGACAAAATACTCATCCACCTTCATAGGCTTTTGGAATATCAAACAAGGAAAGATATCATGACGAGAAGCTGCTGATCAAAATTTGCTGTTCAGCGATGTTCTCCATCATCATTAGCGGCACAGAATCACGGAACTGTTACAGTGCAGAAAGAGGCCATTCAGCCCATCGCATCTGCTCCGGCTCTCCAAATGATCAATTCACCCTGTGCCATTCCCCTGCCTTCTCCCCATAACCCTGCACGTTCTTCCTTTTCATATAACTGTCTAATTCTCTTTTGAATGTTTCAATTAAATCTGCCTCCACCACGTTCTCAGGCAGCGCCTTCCAGACCTTAACCACTCACTGCGTGGAAAAGTTTTTCCTCATCCCGTTTTTATTCTTTTACCAGTTACTTGAAATCTGTGCTCTCTCGTTTTCAATCCTTTCACGAATGGGAACCATTTCTCCTTTTCTACTCTGTCCAGTCCCTTCATGATTTTGAGTACCTCTATCAAATCACCTCTCAGCCTTCGTTATTCCAAGGAAAACAGTCCCAACTTCTCCAATCTATCTTCATAACTGAAATTCCTCATCCCTGTAAACATGCCTGTGAATCTCTTCTGCACTCTCTCCAATGCTTTCACATCTTCTTAAACTGCAGCGCCCAGAACTGGATGCAATACTCCAGCTGATGCTAAACTAGTGTCTTATTCAAGGTCAACATAACCTCCTTGCTCTTGTACTGTATGCCCCTATTAATAAAGCCCAAGATACTGTATGCTTTATTAACCGCTCTCTCAGCCTGTCCTGCCACCTTCAATGTCTTATGCACATATACACCCAGGTCCCTCTGCTCCTGCATCCACTTTAGAATTGTACCCTTTATTTTATCTTGTCTTTTCATGTTCTTCCTACCAAAATGAATAACATCACATTTCTCTGCATTGAACTTCATCTGCCACCTGTCCATCCATTCTACCAACTTGTCTATGTCCTTTTGAAGTTCTACACTATTCTCCTTACAGTTCACAATGGTTCCAAGTTTCGTATGATCCGCAAACTTTGAATTTGTGCCCTTTATATCAAGGTCTAGGCCATTAATTATATCAGGAAAAGCAAAGCTCAATATATGAGTAATCACCCAACTTATGGCAACTCATTTTGGCACCCAGTGTAGTGCCTAGTTTTTTTGAACTGCTAACTGCTGTTGGCTAATTTCTGGAGTTTATCACCTAGTTATTGAGTATTCCATTTGTGCTGTCACATTGCTAAAAGTTGGATAGTTATCTGAAAGACTAGGCACAAATGGAGCATTAACTTTCTGCACCTTTGGGCGGTCTTCTGTGTGCCTGGAGCGGAGCTTCATGGACTGGGGGCACATATTGTCAAAAGGTGTGCATAATCTTCTATTAATTTAAATGACTGATTGAAAAACTGAGCTCAATATTACAATTTTCTCTCCAAGTGCATGAAACTGCACTGGAAGTGCTGATGGCAAAAACTTATCTGATGTAACTAACGCCATTGTTCTGTCAAAACTATTCAAATACATTTGCATTCCCTTTCTGAACAGACTTTAAGTATGTATTGGGACTGGTAAAGACTGTTACTCTATCAATCCATTTGCAGAGATCACCTGCCCAACATACTCTTCATATCATTCTGAAAAACGCTCTAATTGCCTGTTTAACTGTCTGCTTCAATGGCCATCTCTGGTAACTTATTCTATAAATTTTGGCTGATTTCTTTTCCCTGAGGTCTCTCTTCATTTAGGTTTCATATTTTTAATGTGTCTCTTCACATTTGAGCTATTTTCTACAATGAATAGCATGGCTGGATTAATTTTGTGAACTTCCTTCATTGATACTTTGAAGGAAACAAAGAGTTTAGAGATACAGCACTGAAACAGGCCCTTCGGCCCACCGAGTCTGTGCCAACCATCAACCACCCATTTATACTTTCTTTTCTTTTTTCTTTCTTTTGGGCCTCCTTATCTCGAGAGACAATGGATACGCGCCTGGAGGTGGTCAGTGGTTTGTGAAGCAGCGCCTGGAGTGGCTATAAAGGCCAATTCTGGAGTGACAGGCTCTTCCACAGGTGCTGCAGAGAAATTTGTTTGTTGGGGCTGTTGCACAGTTGGCTCTCCCCTTGCGCCTCTGTCTTTTTTCCTGCCAACTACTAAGTCTCTTCGACTCGCCATAATTTAGCCCTGTCTTTATGGCTGCCCGCCAGCTCTGGCGAGTGCTGGCAACTGACTCCCACGACTTGTGATCAATGTCACACGATTTCATGTCACGTTTGCAGACGTCTTTATAACGGAGACATGGACGGCCGGTGGGTCTGATACCAGTGGCGAGCTCGCTGTACAATGTGTCTTTGGGGATCCTGCCATCTTCCATGCGGCTCACATGGCCAAGCCATCTCAAGCGCCGCTGACTCAGTAGTGTGTATAAGCTGGGGGTGTTGGCCGCTTCAAGGACTTCTGTGTTGGAGATATAGTCCTGCCACCTGATGCCAAGTATTCTCCGAAGGCAGCGAAGATGGAATGAATTGAGACGTCGCTCTTGGCTGGCATACGTTGTCCAGGCCTCGCTGCCGTAGAGCAAGGTACTGAGGACACAGGCCTGATACACTCGGACTTTTGTGTTCCGTGTCAGTGCGCCATTTTCCCACACTCTCTTGGCCAGTCTGGACATAGCAGTGGAAGCCTTACCCATGCGCTTGTTGATTTCTGCATCTAGAGACAGGTTACTGGTGATAGTTGAGCCTAGGTAGGTGAACTCTTGAACCACTTCCAGAGCGTGGTCGCCAATATTGATGGATGGAGCATTTCTGACATCCTGCCCCATGATGTTCGTTTTCTTGAGGCTGATGGTTAGGCCAAATTCATTGCAGGCAGACGCAAACCTGTCGATGAGACTCTGCAGGCATTCTTCAGTGTGAGATGTTAAAGCAGCATCGTCAGCAAAGAGGAGTTCTCTGATGAGGACTTTCCGTACTTTGGACTTCGCTCTTAGACGGGCAAGGTTGAACAACCTGCCCCCTGATCTTGTGTGGAGGAAAATTCCTTCTTCAGAGGATTTGAACGCATGTGAAAGCAGCAGGGAGAAGAAAATCCCAAAAAGTGTGGGTGCGAGAACACAGCCCTGTTTCACACCACTCAGGATAGGAAAGGGCTCTGATGAGGAGCCACCATGTTGAATTGTGCCTTTCATATTGTCATGGAATGAGGTGATGATACTTAGTAGCTTTGGTGGACATCCGATCTTTTCTAGTAGTCTGAAGAGACCACGTATGCTGACGAGGTCAAAGGCTTTGGTGAGATCAATGAAAGCAATGTAGAGGGGCATCTGTTGTTCACGGCATTTCTCCTGTATCTGACGAAGGGAGAACAGCATGTCAATAGTCGATCTCTCTGCACGAAAGCCACACTGTGCCTCAGGGTAGACGCGCTCGGCCAGCTTCTGGAGCCTGTTCAGAGCGACTCGAGCAAAGACTTTCCCCACTATGCTGAGCAGGGAGATTCCACGGTAGTTGTTGCAGTCACCGCGGTCACCTTTGTTTTTATAGAGGGTGATGATGTTGGCATCGCGCATGTCCTGGGGTACTGCTCCCTCGTCCCAGCACAGGCATAGCAGTTCATGTAGTGCTGAGAGTATAGCAGGCTTGGCACTCTTGATTATTTCAGGGGTAATGCTGTCCTTCCCAGGGGCTTTTCCGCTGGCTAGGGAATCAATGGCATCACTGAGTTCCGATTTGGTTGGCTGTATGTCCAGCTCATCCATGACTGGTAGAGGCTGGGCTGCATTGAGGGCAGTCTCAGTGACAGCATTCTCCCTGGAGTACAGTTCTAGGTAGTGCTCAACCCAGCGGTCCATCTGTTTGCGTTGGTCAGTGATTATGTCCCCCGATTTAGATTTGAGGGGGGTGATCTTCTTGATGGTTGGCCCAAGAGCTCTCTTCATGCCATCATACATTCCTCTGATGTTTCCGGTGTCTGAGGCCAGCTGAATATGGCTGCATAGGTGTTGCCAGTAGTCGTTTGCGCAACGCCTAGCTGTTCTTTGTGCAGTACTTCTGGCTGCTTTAAGTGCTGCGGATGTTAAATCGCTGGGGGCTTTCTTGTAGTTCAAAAGTGCAATGCGCTTAGCGGCTATGACAGGTTCCAGCTCTTCATTATGAGATTGAAACCAGTCTGCATTTCTCTTCGCACTTTTGCCGTAGGTGGTCAAAGCTGACTCATAGATGGCGTCTCTGATGTGGGCCCACTTGGTCTCAGCATCCCCTGTGGGAGTGTTTTGAAGGGCTGTTACAAGTGAATTTAGAAATTTTTGTAACAGCTGTGGGTGAGAAATTCTGCTCGTGTTGATGCGCGGGTGGCCCTTCTGCTTGGAATGATGCAACTTCTTTGGTCTGAGTCTAACCTTGCTGCACACCAGGGAGTGGTCGGTGTCGCAGTCCGCACTGTGGAAGCTGCGTGTGATTTGAACACTGTTTAAGGCGGCTCGCCTTGTGACAATGAGGTCTAGCTGGTGCCAACGACGTGATCTTGGGTGCCTCCATGAAACCTGGTGACAGGGTTTAGTGTGAAAGAACGAGTTGGTGATGCAGAGGTTATGATAGGTACACAACTCAAGCAGTCTCTGCCCGTTCTCATTCATCCTTCCAACGCCATAGCGCCCAAGGCAGGAGGGCCATGAGTCATGGTCGGCCCCAACCCTGGCATTAAAGTCCCCCAGCAGGAATAGGTGTTCGGTGTTGGGGATGCTGCTAATGATGTTATGGAGTTGTTCATAGAACTGGTCTTTAGCTTCAGGTGCGGAGCAGAGTGTTGGAGCATAGATGCTGAGTAGGTGTACTGGACCAGAGGTGGTGAGCAGTCGGATGGACAGTATGCGTTCCGAGCCATTTGAGGGAGGCTCTATCATGCTGAGCAAGGAGTTTCTGATGGCGAAGCCCACTCCATGCTGTCTTGGTTCTTCAGGATCCCTGCCCTGCCAGAAGAAGGTGTAGTCTTGCTCTGCTAGAGAGCCACTCGCGGGGAGGCGAGTCTCCTGAAGTGCTGCAATGTCCACATTGAATCTACTGAGCTCGTTGTTAATGATGGCGGTCTTCCGAGAATCGTTGATTTGTGTAAGGTCTTCCGACAGGCCAGGACACATAGTTCTGACGTTCCAGCTTGCAAAGCGAAGGGCTGGTACCTTCTTTCCTTTTTTCATGTTGTTTGGTGCGGTGTATCAGTCCACCTTTCGGGCAATGACCCTGAGCTCCAAGCACCCATTGAAGCAGGCAGACTGTGGCGGGACAGAACCTTATTGACCGGGGGCTGCCCGGTTTGAGGCGGGCGGTAGCTGTCCAGTGAGGTGCAATGACCTCTCCCACCGACAAAGGCAACCCGTGGCGCCCAGTTTCTACGCCAATTTATCTGGACTTATAACCCGTAACTGCTGCCTTCCGTGTTGTTTTAGTCGCTGTGAGGCAACTATGGAGTGACCTCTCCATGGCGCATGCCTGGGCAAATTTATGGAGGTTGAGAGTTGCCCAGTCGTCAAAACCCCCCTCTCGGCCTTTCTGGTGGGGTCCAAAGGAGTGCAGGACACGACGTTTGGCACCAGTATGGCTGCAGGAACTGCCGGAAACATGCCAAAGGTGACACATGACCGCCTACGGGGTTCCGCTCCGGATTTTCTTTTAGGGTTTACTCCCTTAGCCTTGGTCTCTCCCGAGACGCCCACAAGGCAGTGGGGTTGACATTTGCAACGCCATTGTTCCGTCAAAACTATTCAAATACATTTGCATTCCCTTTCTGAACAGACTTTAAGTATGTATTGGGACTGGTAAAGACTGTTACTCTATCAATCCATTTGCAGAGATCACCTGCCCAACATACTCTTCATATCATTCTGAAAAACGCTCTAATTGCCTGTTTAACTGTCTGCTTCAATGGCCATCTCTGGTAACTTATTCTATAAATTTTGGCTGATTTCTTTTCCCTGAGGTCTCTCTTCATTTAGGTTTCATATTTTTAATGTGTCTCTTCACATTTGAGCTATTTTCTACAATGAATAGCATGGCTGGATTAATTTTGTGAACTTCCTTCATTGATACTTTGAAGGAAACAAAGAGTTTAGAGATACAGCACTGAAACAGGCCCTTCGGCCCACCGAGTCTGTGCCAACCATCAACCACCCATTTATACTAATCCTACACTAATTCCATATTCCTACCACATCCCCACCTGTCCCTATATTTCCCTCCCACCTACCTATACTAGTGGCAATTTATAATGGCCAATTTACCTATCAACCTGCAAGTCTTTGGCATGTGGGAGGAAACCGAAGCACCCGGAGGAAACCCACGCAGACACAGGGAGAACTTGCAAACTGCACACAGGCAGTACCCAGAATTCAACCCGGGTCACTGGAGCTGTGAGGCTGCGGTGCTAACCACTGCGCCACTGTGCTGCCCATTTCTTTAATCTTACCTCAGCATTTAAATTTCTGATACCTGCAAAATTCCTCACTGCTTTTCCTTGCTTTTCCTTTCTTAATCTTTCCTTCCTTCTATAATCTTCAGGTTTTAAAATCAAAATATAATGCGTGACCCCAATCGATACTTCCTAATCTACCTCAATGTTTCCTTTTAATTTTGGTGATGTCTTGCAAAACAGTCCTTGGCCCTTAACTTCAGTTTTTCAATTAAAAACATATGAAAAATCCCTCCTTTTTAAAATTCATTCATGGGATGTGGGCGTCGCTGGCTAGGCCACGATTTATTGCCCGTCCCTAATTGCCCTTGAGAAGGCAGTAGTGAGCTGCCTTCTTGAACTGCAGCAGTCCATGTGGGGTAGGTACACCTAGTGTTGCTAGGAAGGGAGTTCCAGGATTTTGACCCAGCAACAGTGAAGGAATGGCGAAATAGTTCCAAGTCAGGATGGTGTGTGACTTGGAGGGGAACTTGCAGGTGGTGGTGTTCCCATCCATTTACTGCCCTTGTCCTTCTAGGTGGTATTATTAATTTACTAGATTATAATCATTGCAGTGATATCCATTGCAAAGAATGGCTGATTCATTTTTTTAAGGCCTATTATTACAAAATAGTTTTTCTTGACTGTTCTGTGGAAAAGGACATTATTTTGAATTGAGACCTATTACTGTCCCTTCCTGCTCACCAACATTCTTAGACAAGTGAACTGAAAGTGGCACTAAACAGGAAACTGGTGCAAAGTGCAATCCTGGCACAGTCTAGGGTCATTTTTCTATGCAGATAGCAGCCAACATCACAGCACAGTCAACATTTTTTAAGTGCTATCTATGTAGCCAAATTTGTTTGTCCTTAATATTACAGCCTGTATGTTATTTCATTTATGCATTAATGAGAATTCCTGCTCTGGATCTATTCAATCATTGGCTGTCTCCTCAGAAATGGTTTGAAACCTGCTTTTGACAAGATTGACTGCATTTTGAAGTCAAAAGTATGAACTATGAGAAACAGAAGTGATATTGCAGGTGTTATTCATCAGACTATGGTACAGGGCTGAACTCAATTGAAATTCCTTCCCTTTTGATAAATGCTAAATTTGTCAGAAAATTGGAGTTTTGTTGCAAATATTCTACAAATAGTGACTGTATTTGAATAACTGTCAGATGCTTTAATACTTCTACTGCAGCTAAAGAATAAAGATGGAAAACCAAAGGTTAAGAAATTACTGTTTGTTTCATTGGTGGGGGTGGGGGGGGGATGGTGGTGGATATTTTAACTTGAAGACGTGCTGTGAGCAGTTCAGTACTGGTTGGGCGGTCCAGTAGTTTGCAGGAAATCTGGAAGTAAGTGCAGTGCGACTGGCAGCGACTTTTAATCCAGCCACTGAATTTGCATTGGTCTTACAGGTTTTCTGGCCAATTAGGTTGAGCGGACATGATGAGTGGGTATTTCAAAGGACATTGCAAAGATGACAGTTGATGGATTCTGAAGGTAGGAGAACAAAAGAAAGAACTGTCAAGTTCGGGTGCTCCGGTTTCTTCCCACCTCCAAAAGACTTGCAGATTGATAGGTAAATTGGCCATTGTAAATTGCCCATAGTGTAGGTAGGTGGTAGGAAAATGGTGGGGATTTGGTAGAGAATATGGGGTTAGTGTAGGGTTCGTATAAATGGGTGGTTGTTGGTCGGTGCAGACTCGGTGGGCCGAAGGGCCTGTTTCAGTGCTGTATCTCTAAAAAAAATGGAGTCCCAATGTTTCACGTCTGCACCTCGCTTTGGTGATGCCTCACTGGATGTAAGGGCCCACAGGGAGATACTGCTCCCTACTGACAGGAGGAAGAAACCTGCCAGTGAAACCAAGAAGGCATGGCAGGGCGATGCTCAGGAGGTCAGCAGCTGAACTGTGGTGCCACATTCCTGGATTCAGTGTCGAATGTGGTTTAATGACCAAAGAAGGGCAGGAAAGCTGAGTCCAGTGGCACATTCATCTACAACCTGATATGTGCAGCATGCCAATCCTGCCTTCTTGAGCAAGTCTTATTTTTATCTTCACTTCCCCTCTTCTGCAATAATTGATTGTCTCCGCTTTCACCATGCTTAAAGGCTGCAAGTTCCAAGTCATTACCACTCATCCTGACATCCCCCCTGTATTTCTTGCCTAAACCTTAAATCTATATCCCCCGGTTCTTGTACCATCAACTAATGGGAATAGCTTTTCTTTGATGACCTTATCTAAACCTGTCATAATCTTGTACACCTCGATAAAATCTCCCCTCAATCACCTTTTCTCCAAGGAGAACAACCCCAGCTTCTCCAACCTAACCTTGTAGCTAAAATCCCTCATTCCTGGAATCATTCTGGTAAATCTCCTCAGCACCCTCTCAGGACCCTCACAACCTTCCTAAAGTGTGGTGACCAGAACTGGATGCAATGCTGTAGTTGTGGCCTTTATAAAGCATAATTTCCCCTCTTTTGTACTCAACACCTCTATTTATGAAGCCCACGATCCCATATGCTTTACAAAGGCAAAATACTGCAGATGCTGGAAACCTGAAATAAAAACAGAAAATGCTGGAAATATTCAACATGTCTGGCAGTATCTGTGGAGAGAGAAACAGAGTTAATGGGGGGAATTTTATCCAGGCGGCGGGGTGGGGCCTCGATGTCTGGAGAAACCAACGCCAAGTTCCCTGCGCCCCTCTTCCACGTAAGGCCTGTCAAATGTGCTGCCAATCAAGCACTTCACGGTCTTCCATGGGATTAAGGACCCTGGCACCGGAAATCCCACCCTTGCAGAGCTGCTGGCCATCAGAGGAGGCGATAGCTGCTGGCTGCAAGTGCACCTACCAGAGGCCCAGGAATGTCGCTGGAACTAGGCCTCTGGTAGGGCGGGAGGGGTCTCATGGGGTGGGGGTCGTGGGGAAGGGGGGAGAGGTGAGGGGAATCGGCAGTTAGGGCAGAGGGTGGCCTTCAGCAAGCCCCCCTTTCCGATGCTGGGTCCCTCATTCAGGCACTGTACCTTTTAACAAGGGCACCCCCCCCCCCCCCCCCACCTGGCCAAAGCCAGGAAGCAGCCTGCATGGTTTTCAGTGCCGTGATCCCCATGTGGCGACAGGGCCGCCCGCCACGTGGCTCACTGCAGCTGTGGCAGGAAGAGGCCCTTAATTGGGTATTAATTGCCCAGTTAAGGGCCTCAATTGGCAGTGGTCAAGATGGCCATTCACAGGCCTTCCCGTCCCAGACTAAATTTTGGCAGAGGCGGGATGGTGATGGGAATCACCCCACCTCCCTGCCCCCAGCCACCATCTCACCAGATTTAATGGTCTCCCCGCATCCAAACCCATTGCAGGGGAGAGCATAACATTGCCCCCAACCTTTCAGGCATGTGATCTTTCATCAGGTTTTTTGTCATTAATTTGTCAAAAGCTTTCTTAAAACCCATATAGACAACATCAATTTTCTCTGTTAATCAGAAAATTTAATTACATTATTCAAACACGATTAGCCTTTTACAAAGCTGTGCTGGCTATCCTTAATTAATTTAAACTTCTCCAAGTATCTGTTAATTTTTTCCTTGATTATTGTTTCTAAAACTTTGCCCACCACTGATGCTAAACTGACCAGCCTGTATTTTCTACAAATGTCCTTACACCCTTTCTTGAACAAGGATGTCATATTTGCCACTTTCCAATCCTCTGGCACCTCTCCCAGTTCTAGGGAATATTGGATGATTATGGCAAGCCCGTCTGCTATCTCCACCCCCACCTTGCTTAGCAACCTGGGATGCAAGCCACCAGACTAGGTGACTTATCAGGCTGAATTTTTTGAGGCCTCTGGCGTCAGGGGTTGTGGCGGGTTGGCCCTGAAAATTCTTCCGGGAGAGGCCTGCCATGACCTTGGATGTTGAGAAGGTCTGACTGCATTTTACTGTCAGTAACGAGGCCTCGGTGCGGCTCCCCCACACCGCCGCTGAGCGGCGGGGCCTTCATTTCAATATAATAATGAAAGTTAATACATGCAAATTAACTTACCTTGCCCCGGCAGCTGTCCCACAGCGATATTCCGGCAGCCGGCCACAACTCCTGTGCCTTCAGAACTCCGTTCGGAGTTCCGAGGTGTGACACTGGTGGGGACGGGGGAGGAGGGAAGTTATCAGAGCGGGGGGAGGGGGGGGGCTGCAGCGAAAACACTTTTTATTGGCTGTGGGGATGGTGGGAAGGGGTTGAAGGGCAAATATAATGAGGTTGGGGGGAGCATTCGGGTTGGGAATAAAGTTCATTTTTGTGATAGAGGCCCATAAACAAACATTGGGGGGGAGGTGGGAAAGCGTCCCCATCTTTTATTTAATTTTTTGAGGACAATATACCATGATATTACTTTAAAAATTAAAATTGCTTCTAAGGCTTGAAGCCCTTTAAAAATCCGCCAGCGTCTGCGCGATGACGCCGGACACCATTGCTGGGGACGGAGCAGCCGCCCCCTCTGTGTCATTGGGGGTGGCTGCTCTGCCCCCTCCATTTAAATGAGTCATAGAGTCATAGAGTTATACAGCACAGAAACAGGCCCTTTGGCCCATCGTGTCCGTGGCAGCCATCAAGCACCTACCTATTCTCATCCCATTTTCCAGCACTTGGTCCACAGCCTTGTATGCTATGGCATTTCAAGTGCTCATCGAAATACTTCTTAAATGTTGTGAGGGTTCCTGCCTCTACCACCACTTCAGGCAGTGTGTTCCAGATTCCAACCACCCTCTGGGTGAAATTTATTTTCCTCAAATCCCCTCTAAACCTCCTGCCCCTTACCTTAAATCTATGCCCCCTGGTTATTGACCCCTCCGCTAAGGGAAAAGGTCTCTTCCTATCTAACCTTATCTATGCCCCTCATAATTTTGTATACCTCAATCATGTCCCTCCTCAATCTTCTCTGCTCTAAGGAAAACAACCTTAGCCTTTTCAGTCTCTCTTCATAGCTGAAATGCTCCAGCCCAGGCAACATCCCGGTGAATCTCCTCTGCACCCTTTCCAGTGCAATCACATCCTTCCTATAATGTGGTGACCAGAACTGTACACAATACTCCAGCTGTGGCCTAACTAGCGTTTTATACAGTTTCATCATGACCTCCATGCTCTGATATTCTATGCCTCGGCTAATAAAGGCAAGTATCCCATATGCCTTCCTAACCACCTTATCTACCTGTGCTGCTGCCTTCAGTGATCTATGGACTTGTACACCAAGGTGCCTCTGACCTTCTGTACTTCCTAGGGTCTTACCATCCATTGTACATTCCCTTGCCTTGTTAGTCCTCCCAAAATGCATTACCTCACACTTCTCAGGATTAAATTCCATTTGCCACTGCTCCGCCCATCCTACCAGCCCATCTATATCGTCCTGTAATCTAAGGCTTTCCGCCTCACTATTTACGACACCACCAATTTTCGTGTCATCTGCGAACTTACTGATCATACCTCCTATATTCATGTCTAAATTATTAATGTACACTACAAACAGCAAGGGTCCCAGCACCGATCCCTACGGTACACTACTGGTCACAGGCTTCCACTTGCAGAAACATCCCTCGACCATCACCCTCTGCCTCCTGCCACTAAGCCAATTTTGGATCCAATTTGCCAAATTGCCCTGGATTCCATGGGCTCTTACCTTCTTAACCAATCTCCCGTGCGGGACCTTTTCAAAAGCCTTACTGAAGTCTATGTAGACTACATCAACTGCTTTACCCTCATCTACACATCTCGTCACCTTCTCGAAAAATTCAATCAAGTTTGTTGGGCACTATCTCCCCCTGACAAAGCCCTGCTGACTATCCTTGATTAATCCCTGTCTCTCCATGTGGAGATTATTCCTGCCCCTCAGAATTTTTTCCAATAGTTTCCCAACCACTGATGCTAGACTCACCGGCCTGTAATTACTTGGTTTATCCTTGCTACCCTTCTTGAATAATGGTACCACATTTGCTGCCCTCCAGTCCTCTGGTACCTCTCCTGTGGCCACACATGAAATATCGCGGAGGCTCAGTGACAGCTCATCCGCCCCTCAGGATCACTGAGATCACAGCATGCCACAGCGATTTGCGGCACGCTCATAAATTTCAGCCCATCCACTCTCAGCAGAGCCAGCCTTTCCAGTACCTCCTACCTATCAATTTTCACCCCATCTATTAACTCTATCATCTCTGCTTCTACTGATATTTTGTCAGCATCCTTTTCCTGAGTAAACACTTATACAAATTACTCATGAAGTATTCTAGCCTTGCCCTGCGGCTCTAAGCATACATCACCCTCATTATCCCTAATAGGGCCCACCCTGCCTCTGACTCCCCACTTACTTTTTACCGGGAGAAGCTTTTTGGGTTCCCTTTTGTGTTAACTGCCATTCTATTCTCATATTCTCTCTTTGCCAATCTTATTTTCCTCTTCCTTTCCTCTCTCAACCTATTGGGCTGTATTTTATGTGCCCGACACTGATTTCAGCTGCGGCCGAAAGAAATGGCAGCTCACATGTCGCAGAGCCGCCGCAATCTTCCGTGCGGGGATTCATTTAAATAGCTGGGTGGGTCGCCCCCCCCCAACCCCCATCATGTGGAGGGGGCAGGCTGCAGGCTGTCCGTCCCCGGCAATGGTGTCAACTGCCTGTGCGCAGGCGCTGACACCATTTTTAAAGGGCTATCAGCACTACCGGAAAATTTAAAGGGAATTTGAATTAAAATAAATGAATACATCCCTTTTGCCCCTCTCCCACCTGCAATAACAATTAAATGAATTATTTGCCCTTCCCCCCCAAATCCCTTACCTTTACCATCTGACCATTCCCCCCTCCAAACTGCACAAACTTTCAACTACAACCCTTCCTACCATCCCCTACACTCATGACGCTAATTTGACCCCATTTCCCCCCACCCCCTGCACTGATAAACTTATCTCCCACGCCCCACAAATGTTTCGCCTCGTTTCCCCAGACGGGGATCCGAAGGTGTGGGGGAAGGCCTGGGCTGAAGATCGCGGTGGGACATCAGGAGGTAACGTGAGATTAATTAATTCACTTATTTTAATTTATTTAAATTGCAGTCCCATCACCAAGCAGTGTGGGGGGCCGCCATGAGGCCTTGCTGCCGCCAGTAATATTGGGCTGGGCCCTCCTGGCATTGGGGTCAGTGGCGGCCCTCTCCAGCAGGCATTTTCTGCACCCACTCCCCCCACCCCGCACCCCCGCCATGAAACCCGACGTCGGGGGTTGGTAAAATCCATCCCATTGTATTTGGCCTGGTTCGCACTTGATGAATTCACCTGACATGCATCATACACCTTCTCTTTTCGTTTTATCATATTTTCTACCCCCCTCATCATCCAAGGAGCCCTATCTTTGGTTCCCCTACCTTTCCGTCTTTTTGGAATGTACCTACCCTGTACCTGAAACATTTCCTCGCTGAAGATCACCCATTGTTCAGTTACAGTTTTTCCTGTCAATCTTAGCCCTCTTCCAATTTAGACGTTCCACTTTAGATTATTCCTTGTTCTTTTCATTTCAGAAACTCCCCCTGCTTACTCTTTACTCTAACATCATCCCAATCGATATAGGGACAATTAAAGTCTCTCAATACCACCATTCTATTGGTCTTTCACATCTCTGTGATTTCCCTGAAGATTTGTCGCTCTGTCTCTCTCTCTCTCTCTCTCTATTTTGAGGCCTATAGAGTACACACAGTGGTGTGATCATATGCTTTTTGCTTCTCGACTCTAACCAAATGGATTCTGTCTTTGCCCCCTCAAGGAGATCCTTTCTTTCCAACACTGCAATGTTTTTCTTAATCAATACTGTCACCCACCTCCCTTTTTCCCTTCCCTGTTGTTTCTGAACACTGTGGGCTGAATTTTAAGAGCCTGCTTCCGATCTCAGCAATGAGCTCAAAAAATGGCAGCCTGCACGTGCGGGCCGCATGCCAAAGAGCCGCCGCAATCACAAGTACAGCGGCTCATTTAAATAGCCGGGGTGGCCTGCACCCCCACCCCCACCCCCAGCCCCCCAATCTCATGGCGGGGGCAGATTGTTCATCCCCGGCAATGGCGTCAGCTGTCTGTGCACAGGTGCTGGCGCCATTTTTAAAGAGCAGCCAGCTCTGCCGCCTAATTTAAAATTTTCCACACGTAGCCCCCAAAATTAAATGAATAAATTTCTTATGCCCCATTCCCACCCCCCCCCCAATAACAATCACAATAACTATTTGCCCTTTCCCCCCCAAAACACTTACCTTTTACATCTGACCATCCCCCCACAAACTGCACAAAGTTTGAAGTTCAACCTTTTCCACCATCCCTTACACCCATTACGTGCATTTGACCCCGTTTCCACCCCCCACCTCCCACCACACTGACAAACTTACCTCCTCCCTCCTCCCCACCAGTGTTGCGCCGCCGTTCCTCGGATGGGGATTTGAAGGTGCGGGAGTGCTGGCTGCCTCTCCGAAGATTGTGGTGGGCCCTCATGATTGCAGGAAAGTGTCTGTTAATTCTTCATTTTATTCATTTGAATATTTTAATTGAGGTCCTGTCACCCAGCGATGGGGGTCCACCATGGAGCCTTGTCGCTGCCTGGAGGATTGAGCTGGGCCCTCCCAGTGTCGAGGTCCATGGCAGGCCTCATCCAGACCCATCTTCAGGCCCTTCCCGCCACAAAACCCGACGCTGGGGGGGGGGGACAACAAAATTCAGTCCTTTGTATCTGTGAATATTAAGCTGCCAGTCCTCACCATTTTTAAGCCACTCTTCCATTATTGCCACTGCATCACATTCACACAGGGCTATTTGTGCTTGTAGCTCACCAACCTTAATCACCACACTTTGTGCATTTACATATGTATATTCCTTCTTAGTCTGGTCCTATCTAATATGGTACTAATTACTTCTCTCGTACTATCCACCACTCTCACTCCTTTATGCACTTATTCCTCTTTTCTACTTCTATATGCTGGTGCCCACCTCCCTGCCAATTTAGTTTAAACTCTCCACAACCACATTAGTCAATCTCCCTGTGAGCACATTGGCCCCAGAACAGGTGTCAATGCCCCAAGGATCTGAAGACTTCCCTCCTGCACCATGCCTCAAGCCACGCATTGATCCTTCCTATTTGTATGCTTGCTGATGTGTGTGTGACACTGGGAGTAATCCAGAGATTATTACCTTCTCAGTCTTACTTTTTAACTTCCTCCCCAGCTCCTGAAAATCTGACTGTAGGATCTCAATACCTGCCCCCTCTATGTTGTTGGTACCACAACTTCTAGCTCACTCCTTTCCTCCTGCAGAATATTCTGCACCCTTTCCATGATGTACTTTACCCTGTAACCAGGGAGGCAACACACCATGTGGGACTCACAATGACTGTTGCAGAAACACCTGCCTGTTCCATAACTATGGAATCTCCTATGACAATTGCATTTTGATGCTTTCCTGTTCCTTCATGTGCAGTCCCTTGCCCATTTGTGCCATGGTCTGGACTGCACTCCTTTGGGCAACGCAGTGGCGCAGTGGTTAGCACCGCAGCCTCACAGCTCCAGGGACCTGGGTTCAATTCTGGGTAGTGCCTGCGCGGAGTTTGCAAGTTCTCCCTGTGTCTGCGTGGGTTTTCGCTGGGTGCTCCGGTTTCCTCCCACCTCCAAAGACTTGCAGGTTGTTACGTAAATTGGCCATTATAAATTGCCCCTAGTTTGCACCTAGGTAGGTGGTAGGAGAATATAGGGACAAGTGGGGATGTGGTAGGGATATGGGATTAGTGTAGGATTAGTATAAATGGGTGGTTGATGGTTGGCAAAGACTCGGTGGGCCGAAGGGCCTGTTTCAGTGCTGTATCTATAAATAAAATAAAAATAAAATAAAAAATAAAAGGTGTCATCACTCCTAGCAGTCTCCAATGCTGAGTACCAGTTAGGTGTGGCACACACCCCGAAGACTCCGGCACCTCTTGCCTCTTCCATTTGGCCACCCATCTGCTATCCTAAGCTCTCTATGCCTGTGGGGTGGCCACTTCCTGGAATGCATGATCCAGGAAACTCCCACCCTCCCTAATGCTCTGCAGTGACTCTGGCTATCCATGAAGCTTGGAAACCCAGAGGTTGAGCTGAAGCAGCTGGAGACACTTCCAACACACATGGTCCCCCAAAACACATGAAGTGTCCTGAACTTCCCACATGGCACAGGAATTGCAAGCAACAGGTCTCAGCTGACCATCCATGATCTAGAATCTCGATAGTACCTTGTTTAAGCTGTTAATGTTAATCAATGCCTCTAGAACTGCTCTATGCTACCACTCTTATTCATTCACTTACTGTTATACTTAACCCGACTGAAATTTTTAATTTTGCACTGCTAGTTTAAACCAATGCTGTAGTTTAGAAAGAAAATACTCACCAACCAATGACTTGCCTGCTTTCCTGTGACATCATACTTCGATTTTCTTTTGAACATGATCTGTCGGCTCCCAACAGAGCTCTTTATATTTCGCTTCGGTCTTGCTGATTTCCCACTGTTCCTGGTCTTGGACCTGCTCTGTTGCTGCTCTTTATATCTGATCCAGTCTCACGAAATTTCCGCTCCTCCTGATGCGAATCCAGAGCCTCCTGAGACACTGGTGTTCAGTCATGTCCAAAAAGCTGATCCTCTCCCTGTACATCTTGTGCTGGGGGTAGCACCTCCCACAAGCTGCACCTCTCTGCTAACGCCCTCTCTCCTGTTGAACCACTAGTCTGGTGAGGTGAAGGCTGTTGCCGCTCCTGCTTCTGCTGCTGCTGGTGGTGCTCCTACTGGTGCTGTTCCTGCTGGGGCTGTTGGTGCTGGTGGCCATCTTGGTCCTCATCTAAGGTCCAAGCTAATATAGCGTATTGAGTTTTCAGGCAGGATAGAGAGGGGACTTAAAAAGGAGGGGGTATAGCATTATTAGTTAAGGAATCAATAACAGCTTTGAGGAGGAATGATATGCTAAATGAATCATCAAATGAGACCATATGGGTGGAGCTCAAAAATAAAAAAGGGGCAGCCTCACTACTAGGAGTGTTCTATAGACCCCCAAATAGTGAGAGGGAGGTAGAAGAACAAATATGTAGGCAAATTTCTGAGTGCAAAAACTATAGGGCAATAATAGTTGGGGATTTCAACTACCCCAATATCAACTGGGATACAAACAATGTGAGGAGCACAGAGGGGACAAAATTCTTGAACCATGTTCAAGAGAACTTTTTTAGCCAGCACGCAACAAGCCCAACAAGAGGGGGCACAATTCTAGATTTAGTCTTCAATAATGAAGCTGGGCAAGTGGAAGAAGTAACAGGGGATGACCATTTTAGAGATGGTGACCATATTACAGTATGTTTTAGCATAATCATGGAAAAGAACAAAGATAAAAGAGGAGTAAAGGTTCTAAATTGGGGGAAGGCGAATTTTACAAAACTGACCAGGTGAAAATGGACTGGATACAGCTACTTGAAGGAAAATCAGTGGCAAACCAGTGGGAGGCATTCAAAAGTGAGATATTACAGACATGTCACCACAAAGATAAAAGGTGGTACTGCCAAAGCTAGAGCTGCCTGGTTATCTAGAAGCTTACAGGGTAAGTTAAAGCAGAGTTAGAAAGCCTAGAGGAGTATAGAAAGTGCAGGGGTGCAGTAAAAAAGGAAATTAGAAAAGCACAGAGAGGACATGAAAAATTATTGGCAGGTAAAATCAAGGAAAACCCAAAGATGTTTTATCAGTACATTAAGAGCAAGAGGAAACCTATCAGAGATATACAAGGGAACTTATGCATAGATGCAGATGATGTGGGCAGGTTTTCAACGAGTTTTTTGTCTCTGTCTTCCCAAAGGAGAGGGTTGATGTGGACATTGTAGTTAAGGAGGAAGAGTCTGAAAATTAGATACTATAAGTATAATTAGAGAGGAAGTACTAGAGGGTCTGACATTCTTGAAAGTGGATAAATCGCCAGGGCCGGATGGATTGCATCCCAACTTGTAAAAGGAAGCCAGCAGGGGAATAGCGAATGTGCTGAGGATCATCTTCAAATCCTCATTAGATACAGGAGAGGTACCAGATGATTGGAGGTCTGCGAACGTTGTACCATTGTTTAAAAAGGGTCGACGGATGTTTTTGTGAATGGAAAGCTTTTTCCAGTGGTGTTCCACAGGGCTCAGTGTTGGGTCCTTTGCTGTTTGTGGTATATATTAATGATTTGGACTTAAATGTGGGAGGCATGATTGGGACATTTGCTGATGACACAAAAATTGGCCATGGGGTTGATAGTGAAGAGGATAGCCATAGACTCCAGAATGATATCAATGGATTGGTTGAGTGGGCAGAAAAGTGTGAAGTAATCCTTTTGGGGAGGGCAAATAAAGCAAGGGAATACACAATATTGAGAGGCATAGAAGAAGTGAGAGACCTTGGAGTGCATGTCCACAGGTCCCTGAAGGTGGCAGGACTGGTAGATAGAATGGTGAGGAAGGCATATGGAATGCTTTCCTTTATTGGCTGCGGTATAGAATTCAAAAGCAGGGATGTAATGCTGGAACTGTATAAAATGCTGGTTAGGCCACAGCTGGAGTATTGCGTACAGTTCTGATCACCACATTTCAGAAAGGAAATAATTGCTCTGGAGAGAGTACAATGGAGATTTACAAGAATGTTGCCAGGGCTCGAAAGTCACATCTATGAGGAAAGATTGGATAGGTTATGGTTGTTTTCCTTCAAACAGAGGAGGCTGAGGGGTGACTTAATAGAGGTGTCCAAAATTGAGGGGCCTAGATAGAGTAGACAGGAAGGACCTGTTTCCCCTAATGGAGAGTCAATTACCAGGGGGCATAGATTTAAGGTGATTGGGAGAAGGATTAGAGGGGACATGAGGAAAAACTTTTACGCCCAGAGGGTGGTGGGTGTCTGGAATCCACTGCCAGGAACAGTGGTGGAGGCAGAAACCCTCAAGTACTGTAACCGACAAGGCAATGGATCAGGTTCTGGAAGATGGCATTAGATTGGGCGGCTAGTTTTTTCGGCCAGCATGGACATGCCGGGCTGAATGGCCTCCTTCTGTGCTGTAATCTTTTTATGGTTCTATGGTTTTAGCATAGAGGCACACATCCTGATCTGATAGATCAAAGTTGCAAAGTGAGATCAGACACACACACTCCAAAGTAGTGGAAGCCACCTCCAAAGTAGCAAAACTAACCTGTAAAGTAATGAAGGTAACCTCTCAGCACAAGTACTGTGAGAAAAAAGCCTTCCACCCAATTAGGCAAGAAATCAGCTGTGAGTTTTCAGTACTCACAGGAATTTTTGCCTGTCATTTCTTCAGCCCCTTCAATTTCTGCTGTGCTCTCATTTTGCTTTCACTGGTGAGTTCCAGGAAGCCAGGGAAACCTATGCTCTATATGTTAAATCCCAAAATCCTTGTTAAAATTGCTCTTAATGAGCTATTAACATATTGGAATTAACAACCCAGACTAACGCTTTGCTGTTAAATGCACAAATCGGCAGCTTGGAGCAACTTCTCAACATGCTGTTAGTTTCAATGATTTTAACCCCCAACCACTCCCAAACCCACTTGACCCTGAAAGGAAAAGTTCCTCCGAGGATATTAGTGAATGAATCCTATATCCATTCGTATGATATTCTTGTGTTGGTGGATGTGCTAATCCACTTAGATGAATGGAAGCATGCCTGTGTTAAAATAGCAAATAGAAAAATGTCATATGAATACTTTAGGTGTTCCATGGCTAATATTGACAACAGTCATTTCCAGGCTTAAGTTACAAATTTGCATTGAAGTAATCCTCTTTATTCGCTTTATTTGGAGCATATAAGTGGTTAGCTGAAATGTGTTATTAACTTAAACAATACTGAACGACTGTTTACACTGTACGAGAGAGCTAAGCATAGACTTGGCAGCCTGATTGATGATCCTGCAGATATATTGCAGTTATTCAATCAGAAGTCCTAATGTTGTCTGAGATTCACTAATTCCATTTTTTCTGGTCATTTGTGGCTCTCAAAAATTGCTGTCTGAACTTAAACTATAACAGGGAACTCTTTGTTGTTGACAAGCAGAAAAGACTGTTTAGTTTACATCCAATCATATGATAGAATGTTTTGTGAGTATTTCCTCAATTGGGCCTGACTGCAGTAGTAATTATGCATGACCAGTTACATTGCACTGCGAAACTGAAGATAGGCAGGTCAGCTGAAGGCTAAGATCCCCAATTGCCTTCCATTGTACAGGCAGTTATCTATTACTGCTATTTATTATGATACTCGAGTTTGGTGGAAATACATTTTTCTTCTGTAATTCACCTTATCTACTTCCAAGAATCACCATCATCAATATGGGTTGGTGGGGCCATTGCATATAGCAGAAGAATACTTTCAGATTCAGCCAGGAGGCCTAAAACATGAACTATATCTCATACAAATATGAGTTTGGGAGTGTATACAATAAGTGTGTCTGTCTATCTAAACAACTGACGAGGGGTGAAGTGAAATACTCTTCTGCCATGAATAGTTTTGTGTGATTACTAATAAAAACTGATGAAAGGTCACAGACCCAAGACGTT
This sequence comes from Heterodontus francisci, assembly GCF_036365525.1. Classification (NCBI taxonomy): domain Eukaryota; kingdom Metazoa; phylum Chordata; class Chondrichthyes; order Heterodontiformes; family Heterodontidae; genus Heterodontus; species Heterodontus francisci. The sequence goes on along the minus strand of NC_090372.1, from coordinate 72,570,246 downwards.
AACTCTGTTTCTCTCTCTACAGATGCTGCCTGACCTGCTGAGTATTTCCATTTCCTGTTTTTATTTCAGATTTCCAGTATCTGCAGTATTTTGCTTTTGTTTGTGTGATTACTGCTTGAAAAAGATATTTTTTGAGATGGTATCCTCAAAACATGCAAAGACACCTTCAATCAATTGTGAAAGTGAGGCATTCAATCAGAAAGCCATACGCTGCACAAGAAAGATTAAATTGTTTGTTTAGATTAGCCAAACTTATAGAGGATACCTAGGTGATGTCAAAATGATATGATATCATGTTAGAGGCATGGGGCATGGGAGCTGCATAAATATCTTTGCATTTCATGGTATAGGGAAAAAGCACCAGCTGGATCTGAAACGTTACAACTCTTAAAGGTGTGATTGATGACGATAATGGACTTCAGTGGTTTTGTCCTGGCAAATTCAGGATAGACAGAAAGATTGATGGCTTTGACCTATATTTAGTGACTATCTAACAGTCCTAACAGGGGAATGTAATGTGAGTTAAATGGAGAGCAAATCCACCAATGGAACTATATGGCTGCCTGACGTGATCAACTGTAAGATTTTCAGTCTCCACAAGATGGTTTACATTGGAATTCACCTGTTACCAATAAATGTATCTCATCAGGCACTCATTTCTATAGAAACCTCAATGGCCACTAGTCACAGCAGGAATTAACAAAGTACTATACCCTGATATAACACAGACATAGTAGAAAGGTTAGTGTACAGTAAATAAAATTGTAGGTGCACTGTGTTTAGGCGATAAATGTAGCAGCAGATGTTGCAGAGTTTATTTTTCTGCTTTGAGAAATACTGAAGCCAGATTGTATCAAACTCAGTTTCTCAATACTAGTGATATTGTATTAGAAGAGCATTTAGCTGAGCTGTCAACTCAATAATTATAAACACATTGTAGGTATGATGGAAGATCTCTTGGTGATCTCGTAACAAAAAAGCAGGAACTTGCCTTTAGGGCTGAATTTTATGGGCCTCCCTGAGATGTGTTCAGAGGCGGGGGTGGCCCATAGAATTTAGACAGGAGGCCGGGGCGTGGAGAGCCCGTTGCCACCCTGTCACGACGCAATTTGATGGGGACGGAATAGGCCGAGGATGGCCTTCCTGCTTCCGCTGTATTTAACCATCAGCGGGGGTGGGGGGGGGGGGGTGGTTGGGGGGGTGAGAAGGGGCCTCCAACACACAAGGAGGATGCCCAGTAAAACGAGGTGACCTTCCTGTGACCTTTGGGGGGGGGTGGCGGGTGGCGTCCCTTGTCTGTGGGAAATCTGTGGCCCATGGAGGGCCCCCATTGGGAAAACCTGCACCTCCATGAACCACCCTCTCCCTGCACTAAAGACCACTATCCCCCACCTTGTTGGGGCCTGCTGGTCTGGCCCCAATAACCCTGCCTCACTTACTTTCGATCCGGGGCTTCAGCGCTGAGCCTGGATCCAAGGCTTCTGCAGTACCGGCAGTGGCCACTATATTCAGTGGCGCTGCTGAAAGTGCTGAGCTTCTGGCCCTGTGATTGTCTCGAGGCTCATGGAGGCAGGATCCCCGCCTTTTAAGGGATGGAAATCCCAGTGCCGGGCTGTTAATTGGCCCGGCACTGTCGAATCTCTCTGGGTGGAGTCTCCAACTAGCCAAGGTGGAAATCCCCCTGCCTTTTTGGCCCAGCGCTGAGAGCCCCGCCATGGGCACAAAATTCATATACCACCATTCGCAGCCTCAGGACATCTCGAAGTGTTTCACTGTTAATAAAGTATATCTTGGAAGTGAAGTCATTGTTGTAACATAGGGAAATACAACAATGCATTTGCACACACCAAGGCCCCACAAACAGCAATGAAACAAATGACCAGATAATGATGATGGCTGAGGGATAAATATTGGTCAGAACATCAGGGAGAATTCCTCAGCTGTTTTTCAATAAGTGTCATGATATCTTTTATGTCCATCTGACACAGTAGACAGGGTCTCGGTTTAACATCTCATCTAAAATAGACATCTCCAACAGTGCAGCACTCCCTCCTTACTGCATTGAAGTGTCAGCCTAAATTATATGCTGAAGTTTCAGAAGTAGGCTTTGAACCAATAACCTTCTGACTCAGATGCCAGAGTGCTACCATTTAGTCAATACTAACCACTTCACTGAATAATAGATTGAACTTGAGAAAGGGGAGTTGAAGGTTACAGTGTATAAACACGTAATGTTTGATAAAGAAAGAAAAGCTGAGCAGTATAAAAATATAAGAAGTACAAATAGAAAATCCTTTAAGATTTAATTCAAAAGATAACTGAATTTTGTAGTTACAGGCTAAGTTAGGGATAGATTTAATGAACCAGTGACAGACAACAGCAAAGGTTGTCTAAGCAGCCCTCAGTTCTGACAGGACCATACAAATAGGCAAATGGACTTCAGTAAGGCGAAATGCTGCCTGAACTCTTGAAAAATTCCTCGTGGGAACATTTAATGAAGCATTTCAATAATTTTTCTTAAATGTCCTGTTTATTTTTTTTTAAACAGCAAGTACAAAATTTTCGTATGGAAATATTGCACTGGTGAAAAGATATAGTCAGAATATTATAAAAATATTCTTATAAAAGCAAAATACTGCAGATGCTGGAAATCTGAAATAAAAACATGAAATGCTGGAATCACTCAGCAGGTCTGGCGGCAACTGTGGAAACAGAAGCAGAGTTAACGTTTCGGGTCAGTGACCCTTCATCGGAACCTTTCACCCTTCATAAAAATATTCTTGCCTTGTATGGTGTTTTTCAGTTAGATTGTGGGAGGACCTCAGTGCTCCTATGATCCACCCAAACATCATTGCTATGTATAGCATTGTGAGTGCAATCAAATTGTTGAATTGTTGCTCAAGAGTGTCCGTGATCATACTGTTACATATTTTGGAGGAATGGATGTGTAACCTTGCCCCACCCCTGACACACACAGCCTAATTGAAACACTGTGTAAGTTCCTTTTAGGATATATGTTGAACAATTTTCCAGAAACTGCTTGATTTAGCCTACAAGATATTTACACTGCATTCAGGGTTCATTTAACTGAGAGGTCGTGTCAATAGCCAGATCTGTACAATCTTACATTACATACATTCTCACGCATTCAAAAATAATATAAGGAACAGCTTTTCCATTTTAAAATGTGATTTCCGTAGAAGGTAAACAGCTTTCGAACAAAAGAAGTATCCTGATTCCTAAATGTGAACAAGAAGCATGACCCAATAACAGACTCATTCTGGAAGTGCTTGTACGGTGGACAGTTCTCAGATTTAGTCGGCTTCATGCCGAGCAACTCGACCAGTTGCCTATACGTGTACACAGCAGGTTTTACAGTAGTCTGCAGGTAAGGAGTAATTTTCTGACTTTGTGCATATTGGAAATTAAGACAGGTTTATATGCACTGCACACAATTTTCCAGCCACTTAAGTAACGGTCACACCCGAATGTCTGATTTGTGCTACCGACCAGGACATTTCCCTGCTGGCAACTAAAAGTCAGAAAATGACCCCTATAGTGTGTAGTCAATCTTCCAGTGGGGAGGGATTCACTGTATAGGATAAACTTTGGAGATGATATCAAAAGTCAGTTATCCACTCCAGGGGCGGTTTTTAAATTATTTCATTATTATAGTGATTGGGTTATTTTCTCGTCATCAACAGCTGATTATCATTTTTTAAACTTTTAGCAATTACTTCACAATGATCACTTCCCGTTTGCTGATACCATTTTTATCAATTTCATGTTATCAAATTCATTACAGTCCTCCATAGCAATCATTGTTAGAGGAGAAGAAGGAATGAAAACAAAAAATTGCTTCCCCCAATTCCACAGTGTGTTCTGTTGAAAATAATTTATAGCTGGGAATGATTTCAAGGCAGTTCCCTCACTTCAGGGTTCAGATGCCAGTTAGAAAGCTTGGTTTTTGTGGTTTATTACATCTCTTACAACCTCTCAATAGAAAGGTTGCCTTGAAAATAATCCGAGTATCTTTTTTTTGTATATTAACTATCCAATAAAAATAATTACATTGTTAGAGCTTTAATTTCCTTTGGAGTGCACTGCTTCTCCTGTTTATGAAAGGTTCCTTTGTAGACTATTTTAAAGCAGCCTAATTATCCAATTGCTTGTGGATTTTTCAGCTGAAAGCTTAGTGCCAGTGTTGTTGGGGATGAGGATCCAGGACAATTTTCACATTATGTACACCTTTATATAGTGCAGTCTAATGCATTAAGCCTCCATTCCTGATTGGACAGTTAGCTTGATCTGATTTATAATACTGTAGAATGGTTTGATCTGGTTTGAGAATTTCTTTTAACAATCCTTCTCAGTGATTTCTGTCCTTGACATTCAGCTGAAGGAATATTACTGAACATCTACAAAACACAGAATTCTTGCTCACAGCCATTCCAACCGTCAAAAGTGAATGAGCGTTTCTAAGCTGACACAATACCTGATTTTAACCCATTCAAAACCTATTCACTGCAACACGATGCACAATTTGTAAAAAAACATTTATTTTGTTATAATTTGGGCACAATGCAAATGTCAAACTAGTTGGAAAATGCTGAGTACAAGATGAATTAAGAAATTCCAGTTCAGCTCAAGGATTAATTTACAGTGAAGTCCTTGTGATGAGACTAGGCCAAATTAAAATAAAACATGTACAGCTCTTTACAATATCATATGTAAAAAAGATAAAGAAAAGAAAAGTTTAAATAAGTCTGTGAAGTTAACATCATATTGCATACTTATGTCAATATATCGACATGATAGAAGTTGAGACATGCACTCAGTTAATATTAGGTAAGTCAGTATCCATTTTAACATTTTCTCAGTTAAACCTCTGAAATAAAATTGCCTAACAGCTATGTGGAACAGTGCAAACAGGCAGCCTCTGCTGAGGCCTCCAATCATGAAGATGCTTTCAGCAAAGTGGTTTGATTGAGTGAACTCTGACATTGGAATAATCACAGAGTACAAAGTGTGCTCCTCCACCGCTTATGTGTGGTCCCAACAGACCCTATCCTGTTGATGTCTGGCTCTGATAAGTTCAAAGTTCAACACAAGAGGCCTATCACAGCAATCATTGAATTATGAAAAGGATAGACTGTAGGCGTAGATTCTGTGTGCTTTTAAAGCAGTGAGTTGAAATGAGAAAGAAAACTTTACCTTGCTGCACTAATAGATTTTGTTTAAAATATACTCCATATCTGTGTTATGTTTATTTTTGTGAACATAAACTGAGGCAAAGGAGGGACTAATTATAAAAAAACTTTTCAATTTATTTTATTTGCAAACACTCAAAAATAGGAGCCAAGAATAGCCCAATGCTCAAACTCCAATTTATTACATAACTGGTGCAGTTTTACAGAAAGGAGGGTCAACGTGAGATCATTCAATCAATGTATTTTCATGCCAGTCCCATGCACTCCACATGGTGTTAATTACATGAAATAATAAACCCTCATAGAATCAGTATGTTCACAGACCAAAATAAATGTCCATCTGCTGAACTATGTAGTGATGAATTCGTGTTCACTAATTGTACTTTGAGCATATTAAAAATTGATTTTATAGAAATGCTAAGTGGAAGGGAAACCAAAAACTTAAAGGAGTGTGGTTGGCAATGTAATAAAACAAGTAATGTTTTCGAAGTCAAAGCAGAAATATTTTTTTTTCTTGTATAAATAAGCATTTTTGGCGAACATGTAAGAAAATGGTGGTACTCAATAACTTCATTACAATACTGTAATGTGCCATTTTGTCATCGGATCAATGTTATAACATCAACAATGCATAAATTTGCAATGTAGGCTGGAATTTTACACCCTCCCCAAAGAGCGGGATGGTGGCAGTGGGGAGGGTGCGTGGGTGGTGGGAGGGCGTAAAATGGAGCGGGAGGGTCATGGGGCCCTTCCCAACCCACTCCTGCCTCCGTCTTCACTTTACACAGGGTGGCGGTGACGAATAACGGCCCGCCGCCCCAGGCCAAGCAAGGCCCTTAAGTGGCCAGTTAATGGCCGCTTAAGGGCCTCTGCCCACCGCCAAAGGGATTTTACGGTTGGCTGGCGGGCGTCCCAGACCTAAGAAAAGCCGCCTGTTAAAAGTAGGTGGCTTTCCAATGGACTGGGGGGTGGGGCCTCCTGATCAAGCACCTTGTGCCCGATGGAGGGCTGCTCCTGATGCCCCAACCACTTCCAATGCCCAACACACTTCCCTCTCCCCCCAATCGACCACCCTTGCCTCACCGGGGCCCGACCGAATGCCCCCGGCGAGGCCCCAAAAACGAACCCATTTTCCAGGCTCCGCAACATCTTCCATCTTCAGCTGGGTTGCAGTCCTAGCAATGGCCACCACTCCCGGTGACACTGCTGGGACAGAGAGCTGCCAGCCCGCAAAATGCGGTCCAGAGCCCCAGGCCAGCAGGAGGTGGGTTCGCCACCAACCTTTCAGACGCTGGATGGCTCCCATCCGCCAAAGGAAAAATTCCAGCTGTAGTTCTCATTTTTAAACTGTAGTTTTTCTCAAGATCACAAAATACTTACACAGATGAGGAAGGTCATTCAACTCAGCTTAATTCACCACTCCAGCTCCGGCTTCCACTCCCCCTGTTGCTGCATCCAGATGTTTTTTTAAGTGTTTCTGGGTTTTTTGCCACTCTGCCTGGAAGTTCGTTCCAAGTGTTGACCACTCTCTGCATGAAGAGCCACCTCCTGACATCAGTCTAAAAGTTACATTTGCGAGTTTGAATCTATGCCCTCTGTCCTGCTCCCACTGTTTAATTTGAAGTAATATTCTGAAATTCTTTTCTGTATCATTTATTATTTTATATGCTGCATGAAAATCACCTCTCAAATGCTTCCTTTCTGCATTGAAAAGCTCAAGACTATTCCATCTTTCCTCATAACTCAGGTTGCAAAAACTAGGGATTAATCTTATGGCTCTTCAATGCACTGTCTCCAGCATATGATGTTGCCTTGTCTCTTGGTGAGCAGAACTGGGCCCAATACACAAGTCTGACCAGAATAGCATACAGTTTGATAATGGCTTCGATAATCTACTGTTTTATCTATATAGTGAAACATTCTGCTGTCTTATTGATTGCTTCTCATTGGTGGGACATGTTGAGTGTTGAACCCACCAAGATTTCTAGGTCACTGAACTTTATCCTTAGCTATTTCAAAGCCATCCATGGAGTCTGTGTGTCACACACTATTGTTCCTTTATATGTGCAATACCTTACACTTATCATCAATAATTTCATCTGCCATTATTTAGCCCACTCACATGTTTTAAGTTTATCCTCCAATAGGGCTGTTTGTTTTGATTCCACTGCCACTTTGAGTTTGGCACCAACTACTAATTTGACCAATTTCTGAATTCAAGTTTTTTTAAAAGCAGCTTTTTTTTAAAGAAAATTCAATTATTTAAGTGAATATGTGATTGCATCTCTGGTTTTAGCATTGTACTCTGCTCTGGTTTCTAATTTTGTAACTAGCAAGGCACTTCATGTTGTATGATTGCTATAAGAGTGATGTCCCTTTAAGAACTCCATATGCCAATGAGCTAAGTACCTGGGCATAGTCATGTGACTAGAAGTCATAGTCACTCTGCACAGCAACAACAAAGGTTATGTATATAGTTTGCTCTGCATCTTATGTACCAGTTTAGCTGTTAGTAAACCTTCCAGAGATCTTCAAGGAACTGGAGTCCATGTACTTCATTGTGTTGCTTAAGATAACACAAAGAAACTCAGGATAATTGGCAGTGGTGGTGAAAAGACAAGATATAAGCCTGAAGACCACAGATAAAACAGCAAACAAGTGAAGGAACTTTAAAACAAGTACGTGAAAATAGTGAAAGAATGCTACATACCTTAGAAAGCTGTGAAAAGCTACACAGAACAGAAGCGTGGCGAAAAGCAGGCGATTGGGTGAGTCATTGTGCCTTGATTGAGAAATCCCAGTAAAAAGAAAGCCTTTGAAGTGTTTTAAAAAATTCATTTTTAAAAGCTCCATGTGAGTGAGAGAAAAAAGGGAGAAAACCCTGAAAAGCATGTGAACTGAAAAAGAACAAAGTCCAATAGTGAAAAAAAAACATGGAAACCCCTGAGCACAGCAGAGTCTCCATTAAAGCAGTCAAGCTGGAAGAATCATTAAACCAGTCAAGCGTGAAGAAACTCTAGCAAAAAAAGCAAAGGGGGAAACCCTTGAACTGCTTATTGAACAGCTGTGTAAACATACAAGTGGAGTTCTGAAAGAGTAAAAGCAGAGAACACTGTCAAGCACCTGTTACACTCTGTCAAAGCAGCTAGCCTGTAAAAAAAAACATTCTTAAAGGGAGAACAGTGCAGAGTTAATAGAACAAGTTTTAACATAAGTTTTAAGCCACAAATAGAAAAGCCATGATAAGTACAGTGCTGAAGACATACACAGAGCTGAACAAAGTTAAATATAGAGCAGAAAGTGAATGCAGTTATGATTCATAGACCAAGTGGTTGCAGAACCAGAGAAGCAGGCTGTGAAAATACTGATAGTAGTTGGAAATGAGTGGTTATACAGAATTAATACCTCCAGCTTATCTGAAGAGGACCAGAAAGATCTCATATGGGAAGTGCTAGAAGATCAGCTTCGGGTAAGAGTGAATTTTAGAATTCATCACCTGGTATTGATGCCCTACAGGCAACAGCCACAGGAATCAATAGATTAATTCATCAGTAGATACCGTAGTAAGGGCAATGAATGCGATTTTCAGAAACTGAGCTGTCAGAGCGATAATGGAGCCAGTGATAGTCTCAACACCTATTAAAGCATTTCAAAAAGACCTCTTGGGAGAAAATGAAAGGTCACAACATTGATATGCTGCTAGAGAGGGCAGGAAATATGAAGCCATTGTAGCTGGACAACAGCAGCTGCAAGCACTAGGTGCAGCCAACAATATCAGCATGGTCACTAGGTCACAAAAAGCAAGCAAGCTGTGTGGTAAGTGTGGTTTGTCACACTCACCACGAAGTTGTCCTGCATTTCAAGATCTGTGCAAGGCATGTGGTGCACCTATGTAAGAAATCTGGTTCCAAAGATGCAGGCAGAGGTCACAATAGGACACAAACAAACAGAAGACAGGTGTAGCAGCATGGCAACAGCAGGTAGGGAAGTGCCAGAGACCTGCGGAAATGCAAGACGATACACCAAGTCCACAGTGAAATAGACCTGAGACAAGACTCAGAGTGGAGTGATTCTCAGCCAGAAGATGAGCACGCGTTTCACATTGTGAACCTGACACATTGGGTTGGATTTTATAGGGGCTTCGACATCGGGATCCATGGCGGGTGCGGAAACATGAAGATTGCCCAGATGAGGCCCAACACCGACCTCGATGCCGGCAGGGCCCGTCGTGATCTTGAAGGTAGCAGCAAGGCTTCGTGGCAGCCCCCCTACCGCTCGGTGACGGGACCGTCATTTAAATATTCAGATTAATTTATTTACCTGAATTAATGACTTTCTCGTCACCTCCTAAAGTACCGCCGCAGTCTTCATCCTGGCGGCCGGCACTGCTGCACCTTTGAATCCCCGTCCGGGGAAAAGAGGCGCACAACCTGTGGGGAGGGGGGGGGGCCGTGGAGTTTATCAGTGTGGGGGTGGGGGGGAAGCGGGGTCAAACTTACTTGATTGGTCTAGAGGGTGATGGGAAGGGGTACAGGTAAAAGGTTCTGAACTTTGCAGGCAGGGGGAAGTCATATATTCAAGGTAAGTATTTTTGGGGGGATGGAAAGGGCAGGAATGATGTGTATGTTTATTGGGGGGGGGGTAGTGGGAGAGGGGCTGGGAATATTTCTGCACTTATTTTTAATAAGGTGACATGCACTGTCTCTTTAATAATGTGAACTGTCAGTCAGGGCTCTAAACCCCTTAAAAATGGCGCTGGCATCTGCGCAGTGGTGGTGGACGCTGTTACCAAGGATGGCTTGCCTGCCCCCTCCACGTCATTGCGGGGGGGGGGGGGGGTGCAGTCCACCCCAGCCATGTTAATGAGCCGCCACGTATAAGATCGCGGTGGCTCCGCGCTCGGGGGCGACCACATAAAATCCAACCCATTGTCTTGATGAAATCAAACAACTGGAAGCTTTTGCTACTCTTAATATCATGTTCCCAAAGAAAGTTGGCAAAAACATACTCAGGATTAGGATTGATGCGGGAGTTAGTGCAAATATCCTACCAGTCCAAATCCTGAAGGATAAGTACAGGGTCATTGGAAATTAATGATACAGCCGACAACTGCAAAGTTTACCAGCGGACCAGCAGTGGCAGGACTATCAGCGTGTAAGGATCTCAACACCCTGACCATACACAAGGTCACCAAGGTACCCATTACAGCAGAAGAGACCAAGGTTACTCTCATTTACTCCGTCCTGGATTTACAAATGTACCTGGACAGGTGCAACGCCATAGGAGATTTCAAAGGTGATGCAGTACTGCACCTCCGGGAAGATCCACTCCCTGTGTCCAGCCCCCTGAGGTTTGAATAAAAGCAAAATACTGCAGATGCTGGAAATCTGAAATAAAAGCAAGAAATGCTGAAAATACTTAGCAGGTCTGGCAGCATCTGTGGAGAGAGAAGCAGAGTTAACGTTTCAGGTCAGTGACCCTTCTTCAGAACTGAAAAAGGGTCACTGACCTGAAACGTTAACTCTGCTTCTCTCTCCACAGACGCTGCCAGACCTGCTGTTTATTTCCAGCATTTCTTGTTTTTATTACCCCTGATGTTTGAGATTGAGTCACAGTTCTTCCAGAATCTCAGTGGTTCTGGTTTGGAGAGTATCAGCCCCTTCTCAGAGATGCCACACCAAGAGAATGGAGCTCCAAATTGAGATAGTGAAAGTTCTTTGTCAACAGGTAGCGTTTCTTCATGCTCCAGTGACTCAGAAGATGTCATTGACATTGTAACCATTGAGAAGCAAAGGCTGGCAGTAGCGAACATTGCCAAGCGGAAAACTCCAAGGACCAGAACCCGCTTGCAGACTCTGACTGGCATCAAATGGTGCAGTCTGGAAATCCAGTAACAGCACAACTATGCCGCGCCCTCACCTCTGCTCTCTAGAGAACTGCCAGCACCAAATTGAGCCAAACAGACAGGTACCTCCATGAGGTCAAGTATTCCTTCCCCAACAAGTCCTCAACCTTGAACGCCAGGCCTTCAGATGCAGAGGATGAGGAGAGGCGAAAGATACACAATGTCCTGGAGAGGCAGAAGAGGAATGAGTTGGAGCATTGTCTGTAGGCTCTTCAAGATGAGGTGCCGGAACTCTGCAAAAATGACAAATCCTCAGAAGTAGTCATCCTAGAAAAGCAACATAGTATGTTAGCAGGCTGAAGGCAGAGCAACAGAATCTGAATGCAGAGAAGGAGAAGCTTAAGAAAAAACAACAACATTTTAGACGCAAATTCTCCAAGATGCAGGAGATACTGCTCATAAAACAAGGGAAAATGCATGGCCGGCATGCAGCGATGGAACAACAGGACAACAACCGACACATCAACAACATGTCCGTGAACCAAAAACAGCCAAGGGTGAAATCCACATCCCCAGAAGGTTATACCATAACAAGATCTGGAAGAGTTATCAAACCACCGAAACGATATATGGACCCTTAAGCTTCTGCAGTCGTAAATTTCACAATCCCTACACTTGTAAATTTTATAATCTCAATTCTTGTACAGCTAATTTGATATTATCCAATTTTATGTGTTTTTACTTGTAGTGTAACTAGACTTATCTTTGGAAAGAAAGGGGATGTTGTATGATTTAAGAGTGATGTCCGTTTAAGAACTTCATATGTCAATGAGCTAAGTACCCGGATGTAGTCATGTGACAAGAAGCCATAGTCACTCTGCACAGCAACACCCTGGACAAAGGTTCTGTATATAGTTTGCTCTGTATTGTATGTGCTAGTTCATCAGTTAATAAATCTTCTAATGATCTTACCTGGAGACCGGAGCATTGGCAGGCGGACCTGGGAGGAATCGCATCCTGAGCGGGACCTGAAAAGGAGAGAGCGGGGCTCGAGACCCTTACTTACCTGGAGACTGGAGCGTTCTCTGTCTCTCTGTGCCGGCACGTGCTGAGATTCAAAAGAGAAAAAAAAGACTTACAGTGACATCAAGGGAAATCTGTAAGTTGATTGGTTGGGTAAGTAACAGCTGTTAGTGCCTTTAAATAACTTAAAAAAAAGGGGAAAGTTCTTTTTTAGTTGGAAAAAACCTCAAAACCTACTGCATAAGTGATAAGGTTAGTACCACTAACGTGTGTTTTTGTTAATTAGTGTAATTTATTAAGGACTTTAGAATATAGTGGGTAGTGTTTGGAGTAGAACAAGGCGCCTAGCATAATTAGTATTTTTAAGTTAAAGGGAGTAACTAAGTAATCTAAAGGTAAGTCATGGCAGGAGAGCTCGCACTCGTGATATGCTCCTCCTGCGCTATTTGGGAAATCAGGGTCGCTTCCAGTGTCCCTGACAACCATGTGTGCAAGAAGTGTGTCCATCTACAGCTACTGGCTACCCGCATTACGGAGCTGGAGCTGCGGGTGGATTCACTGTGGAGCATCTGCAATGCTGAGATCGTCGTGGATAGCACGTTTAACGAGGTGGTCACACCGCAAGCAAAGGCAGAAAGGGAATGGGTGACCACCAGGCAGAGTAGAGGAAGGCAGGGAGTGCAGGAGTCCCCTGTGGCCATCCCCCTCTCTAACAGATATACCACTTTGGATATTGTTGGGGGAGATGGCTCAGGGGAAAGCAGCAAGAGCCAAGTTCATGGCACCATGGTTGGCTCTGCGGCACAGGAGGGAAGAAGAGTGGCAGGGCTATAGTAACAGGGGATTCAATCGTAAGGAGAACAGACAGGCGTTTCTGCGGACACAAAAGAGACTCCAGGATGGTATGTTGCCTCCTTGGTGCAAGCTTCAAGGATGTCTCTGAGCAGCTGAAGGGCAACTGAGGAGGGAGGGCAAGCAACCAATTGTCATGGTACATATCGGTACCAACGACATAGGTAAAAAAAGGGATGATGTCCTACAAGCTGAATATAGGGAGTTAGGATGAAAATTAAAAAGTAGGACCTCAAAGGTAGTAATCTCAGGATTACTACCAGTGCCACATGCTAGTGAGAGCAGAAATAGCAGGATATATCAGATGAATACGTGGATGGAGAAATGGTGTAAGGGGGAAGGATTCAGATTCTTGGGCCATTGGGACTGCTCCTGGGGAATGTGGGACCAGTACAAGCTGGACGGGTTGCATCTGGGCAGGACCGGAACCAATTTCCTTGAGGGGGAGGGGAGGGGGGGGAGAGGTGGGGGTGGGGTGGTGTTGGTGTTTGATTGTGCTGTCGGGGAGGGTTTAAACTAGAATGGCAGGGGGATGGGAATCTGAACAGGGAGACAGAGGAGAGGGAAACAAGGATAGAAATGAAAAACAGAAAGGTAAGCAAAAGTGGAAGGCAGAGGAAACAAGGGCGCAAGACTGGGTATTGTGCAATGAGAAAGGATTAATTAACAATCTTGTTGTGCGGGGTCCCTTGGGGAGCAGCGACCATCACATGATAGAATTCTTCATGAAGATGGAGAGTGAAGTAGTTGAATTCAAAACTAGGGGCCTGAATCTAAATAAAGGAAACTATGAAAGTATGAGGCACGAGTTAGCTATGGTAGATTGGGGAACTTTACTAAAAGGGTTGACAGTGGATAGGCAATGGATAATATTTAAAGAAAGTGTGCATGAATTATAACAATTATTCATTCCTATATATGAAATACTGCAGATGCTGGAAAACTGAAATAAAAACAAGAAATGCTGGAAACACTCAGCAGGCCTGGCAGCATCTGTTACTCATCCCTGTCTGGTGCAAAAATAAAACCAGAAAGGTGGCTCAATCATGGCTTACAAAAGAAATTAAGGATAGTATTAGATCCAAAGAGGAGGCATATAAAATTGCCAGAAAAAGCAACAAGTCTGAGGATTGGGAGCAGTTTAGAATTCAGCAAAGGAGGACTAAGAGATTGATTAAGTGGGGGAAAATAAAGTATGAGAGTAAACTTGTGGGGAACATAAAAACTGACTGTAAAAGCTTCTATAAATATGTGAAGAGAAAAAGATTAGTGAAGACCCTTACAGTCAGAAATGGGGGAAAGTATCATGGGGAACAAAGAAATGGCAGAACAATCAAACACATACTTTGGCTCTGTCTTCACAAAGGAGGACACAAATAACCTCCCAGAAATGTTAGGGAACCAAGGGTCTAATGAGAGGGAGGAACTGAAGGAAATCAGTATTAGTAAAAAAAATAGTGCTAGGGAAGTGAATGGGGTTAAAGGCTGACAAATCCCCAAGGCCTGATAATCTACATCCCAGAGTACCAAAGGAAGTGGCCCCGGAAACAATGGATGCATTGGTGGTCATCTTCCAAAATTCTATAGACTCTGGAGCAGTTCCTACAGATTGGAGGATGGTAAATGTAACCCCACTATTTAAAAAAGGAGGGAGAGAAAAAACAGGGACCAGTTAGCCTTACATCAGTAGTGGGGAAAATGCTGGAGTCTATTATAAAGAATGTGATAGCAGAACACCTAGAAAGCATAAATGGGATTGGACAAAGTCAGCAAGGGTTTACGAAAGGGAAGTCATGCTTAACAAATCTACTGGGGTTTTTTGAGGATGTAACTAGTAGAATAGATAAGGGAGAACCAGTGGATGTGGTGTATTTGGATTTTCAGAAGGCTTTTGATAAGGTCAGTGTGCAAAATTAAAGCACATGGGATTGGGGGTAATATACTGGCATGGATTAAGAATTGGTTGGCAGACAGGAAGCAGAGAGTAGGAATAAACGGGTCTTTTTCCAGGTGGCAAGCAGTGACTAGTGGGGTACCTCAGGGATCAGTGCTTGGGCCCCAGCTATTCACAATATTTATTAATGACTTGGGTGAGGGAACTAAATGTAACATTGGGCGGCACAGTGGCGCAGTGGTTAGCACTGCAGCCTCACAGCTCCAGGGACCCAGGTTCGATTCTGGGTACTGCCTGTGCGGAGTTTGCAAGTTCTCCCTGTGTCTGCGTGGGTTTTCGCCGGGTGCTCTGGTTTCCTCCCACATCCAAAAAACTTGCAGGTGATAGGTGAATTGGCCATTGTAAATTGTCCCTAGTGTAGGGAGGTGATAGGGAATATGGGATTACTGTAGGGTTAGTATAAATGGGTGGTTGTTGGTCGGCACAGACTCGGTGGGCCGAAGGGCCTGTTTCAGTGCTGTATCTCTAAATAAATAAATATAACATTTCCAAGTTTGCAGACGACACAAAACTAGGGGAGGAATGTGAGCTGTGAGGAGGATGCAGAGAGGCTCCAATGTGATTTGGACAAGTTGGGTAAGTGGGCAAATGCATGGGACTTGCAGTATAACACGGATAAATGTGAGGTTATCCACTTTGGTTGTAAAAAAGAAAGGTGGATTATTATCTGAATGGTGATAGATTGGGAAAGGGGGAGGTGCAACGAGACCTGGGTGTCCTTGTACACCAGTTGCTGAAAGCAAGCATTCAGGTGCAGCAAGCAATTAGGAAGGCGAATGGTATGTTGGCCTTCATTGCAGGAGGATTTGAGTACAGGAGCAAGGATGTCTTACTGCAGTTATACAGGGCCTTGATGAGACCATATCTGGAGTATTGTGTGCAGTTTTGGTCTCCTTATCTGAGGAAGGATGTTCTTGCCATGGAGGAAGTGCAAAGAAAATTTACTAGGCTGATTCCTGGGATGGCAGGATTGACGAATGAGTTGACTAGGCCTATATTCACTAGAGTTTAGAAGAATAAGAAGGGATCTCACAGAAACCTATAAATTTCTAACAGGACTAGACAGGCTAGATGCAGGGAGGATGTTCCCGATGGCTGGGGAGTCCAGAACCAGGGGTCACAGTCTCAGGATACAGGATATGCCATTTAGAACTGAGATGAGGAGGAATTTGTTAACTCACAGGGTGGTGAACCTGTGGAATTCTCTACCGCAGAAGGCAATGGAGGCCAAGTCAGTAAATGTATTCAAGAAGGAGATAGATATATTTCTTAATGCCAAAGGGATCAAAGGATATGGGGACAAAGCGGGAACAGGGGACAAAGCGGGAACAGGGTACTGAATTAGATGATCAGCCATGATCTTTTTTGAATGGTGGACAGGCCCGAAGGGCCAAATGGCCTACTCCTGCTCCTATTTTCTATGTTTCTGTTTCTTCAAGGAACTGGAATCCACATACCTCATTGTGTTGCTTAAGGTAACACAAAGAAACACATGACATTCATTATAGCAACAATGCCTGTCAACAACATGCTCCTAATTACAGCTCAGATATCCCTTGAAACAATTTTTTTCCTTCTGATCTTTTAGAGGACTGACATTTATGAAACTTTTCCATTCATTTGTTGACTTTTTACACTTCTGTTTACCTCATTCATTCAAAGGCTTGTTCCAATTTTTTTACTTTGTATTTTATTTAGAAGAGCTGAATTAAATACTTGATGCCAGGTTTTACTTTCTAGAGGAAAGGAATTTGAGTCAATTTATTTGATCTGCTTCTAATTGTGTTTCTTGAATTCCATGCAAGTACAATCTTTCATTGGGTAAATAAGATGTGAGTATTTACATATCATAGAGAGATACAGCACTGAAACAGGCCCTTTGAGTCTGTGCTGACCATCAACCACCCTTCTTTGGCCTCCTTATCTCGAGAGACAATGGGTAAGCGCCTGGAGGTGGTCAGTGGTGTGTGGAGCAGCGCCTGGAGTGGCTATAAAGGCCAATTCTAGAGTGACAGGCTCTTCCACAGGTGCTGCAGAAAGATTTGTTTGTTGGGGCTGTTACACAGTGTGTTTCTTGAATTCCATGCAAGTACAATCTTTCATTGGGTAAATAAGATGTGAGTATTTACATACCATAGAGAGATACAGCACTGAAACAGGCCCTTTGAGTCTGTGCTGACCATCAACCACCCATTTATACTAATCCTACATTGATCCCATATCCCCTACCAATACTAGAGGTAATTTATAATGTCCAATTTACCTGTCAACCTACAAGTCTTTGGCCGTGGGAGGCAACCAGAGCACCTGGTGGAAACCCACACGGTCACAGGGAGAACTTGTAAACTCCGCACAGGTAGTCCCCAGAACCGAACCTGGGTTACAGGAGCTGTGAGGCTGCGGTGCTAACCACTGCGCCACTGTGCCACCCACAACCATCCTCAGGGCAAACTGTACTGTTCAGGCTCGTGTTAGGGACAGGAGCACCAGAGGTTAGACCAGAGACAGAGCTGCCAACAAAGCCCGTGTGGGGCCTGATGCATTGGTGGCTCCCATGCTGCCAGTGTAGTCTAACTCTTCATAGGTTAGCAGAGAAATGCATAGGTGGCTAGTAACTTTCCTCACCTCTCTAATTCTGGAGAAGAAATTTTCCAGCCTCTGCGTATATTGAGACTGGAAACATGTTCCTTTTGAATGCATTTATGATGCTGTTGTATCTGGTGGCCAGAGCAATTCCAGCCCCCCTCGTCGCTGTGTAGGGCAGATGTCTACAGAGTGAGGTGGTACTGATATTTTTCTGTGTGTGCAATGGTTTTGCAGATGTCCATGCAATTGCTGTGGGGAAAATAAATTTCAATTTTTAATGACACTGTATATCCCGGAATGATTTTTTAAAATGTTATTTAAATTAATCAAACTACCCATAGCTGTGCAATACCCACTCCTCTCTTGGAGGCTGACTGAAAGTGCTGGCTGCTAATAGCAAAGGGAATTCGGTTGTCAGGCAGTGAATCTCCTCTGGTGCTGCTAGTGTCTCATTAAAGCAAAGTGTCTGATTATGTGGCAAAACAAACTGTAAACCTGTGTTTTTTTATTACTTTTTTTTCTCCTTTAATGTGTGTGATTAACTCCTTTACAGCACTTGTGAGCCAGTGGGCATTGTGCAATCCTTTATATAGAACTTCTTTCATAAGAACAAAACAGTGTCATGCAGGCCCCCACCTGCCAAGAATGAGGCACAAAGATTTCACCACCTGGACATTAAATTTTAAAATTGTTGCTGGGAAGAAAAGAAGGCCTATTACAAGGGGTTGCCAAACCCCTGACTGGAAAGACATTTTTTGCGTACTAGCAGACAGTTTTGGGACAAAAGAACCAGTCCCTGATCCCCAATACACAAAAGCGACCTGGTCAAACCAGTCGATCACATGACCACCTGCTGGCCAACTAGGGGAGTATTAAATTGGAGAAACAGTGTTGGAACTCAGAAAGCTCTTTGTTCCTGGACTGAGAACATCTCTCTCTTGTCTG
Organism: Heterodontus francisci; assembly: GCF_036365525.1. Classification (NCBI taxonomy): domain Eukaryota; kingdom Metazoa; phylum Chordata; class Chondrichthyes; order Heterodontiformes; family Heterodontidae; genus Heterodontus; species Heterodontus francisci. Next base: position 72,551,831 of record NC_090372.1, on the reverse strand, counting down.
CTGCCATCTCTTTCTCACAGAACTGGAGACCCACTGAAGACACATGAACCCCAAGAGAAAAAGCCTCCTACAGTGAACAAGGTTTAAGAAGAATACTGGGCCCCAACGAAAAGCAAGACTACCTACAATCAAGGACTCTACAGTGAGCTTGAAGCACAGTAACAAACCCCCTTCAGAGATTGCCTCAAACTTTTTCATTTTATTTTTCTTCTGCTCTTTTCTGCCTCTATTTGCATGTGCCTATCGCGTATGCATGCTAGCATGGGGCATGGCATGTATCCGTAGTCATTAACCAAATTAGAGTTTAAGTTTAAGTTTTAATAAATTTCTCTGGCTAAATGTGGATTCCCCCGCACTTCTGCCAATGACACCAGCGGAGTGAGAGAAACTCTGAGCAAATTAGCCCAAAATGTTTGTTTTTACCTTCCGGGAGGTCATTTTCAACTCTGGCATCTGGGTGGTATCCTGGCAGAGTAGACTGCTTGCCCATTATAATAGCTGCCTGATTTTTGTCCTATTGGAATAAATGGAACAGAAACGGTTAAGGATTCACCAAGGGGGAGCTCAAAACACAGTGTGTTTAAAAATTAAATCCTGTTACAGTAAGCCCAGGTGAAGGCTGAAAGAGACCCCTTGACACCTTTCTCACCTGGTCGTAACAACAGCTTATGGAGCACAATGGTAGAAGCACTTAAAATTATGAAAGGAAGGGACAGGTTAGATAGAAGCAGCTTGTTTCCAGTCGTTGGGAGGGTTACTTGTGCAATTATTCAATTTAGAGGGTAAACTGTGAGTTGGTACCCAGAGTATCCAAGGAACAAAAGGGAGACTAGTGCATATGAAAGCTTGCCTGCCCCTGTCAAGTCATTGAACCTTAGGCAGTGCTGATCTGTCATTCTGGAGGAGGGCTGGGATGTGGCCAGTGGTAACACTCAGTGCCATTATCCTCCACAGGGCACATGCGATTTTTCTGCAGCTTCCTCCCATGGGCACCTAACAATCTGTCTCTCTCCTTTGCTACATCTCATTCAGGAGGACTAGCAGGCCAGCCTAATTAACATTGTGTGCAGTTCTGTTCTGCCTGTTGCAATAACTTGCTCTCTTCTTTGGGTGCCTCTCCCACAGCCTCTTTAAAAGTGGTACAAAATCACATACTTGGTAGTCAACTTAGTGAAGACAGGCACTTACCTGCTGCTCCCCTAGCCTGCTGCGTACACAGACTTACCTTTTTCATGCTTCCACACTAATTTCGAAGCGCTCCCAGCACATTACTCCTGTTTCACACAGGATTTATGCTCCTAAACAGAGCTGACCCTTCAAGTTATAATGGAGTCAGCAGCACACTTGGTGGGCCCAAGTCGTAGCTCAGGGCAAAAAAAGCAGCATAAATAGTGGAATTTCAGGGCCAATAGTTTTGAGTAAATGACTGCTCAACTAAAACAGCAACAAATAAAAAACAGCAACTTGCATTTCTATAGCGCCTTTATGTTGCAAAACATACCACGGCATTTATGTTCAAAAACATTTCTATTCTCATTTAGTTTAAAAGTTATGAGTGGAAAGGGGCAGGTTGTAACTCACTATAATTCACCTCACTGGAGGTCTTCAAAATCTTAAGACCAGCTCTGGGTGGAAAGCAGCAGAATTCACCAAACATAAGCCACCCTCAGCAACCACTTATATGGCTTTGAAATGATGGCATCATTGACTTCCAAATAAACCCTAAATAAACATGTCTCAGCAAATGGGATGGCCACAGTGCCAGGGCTGGTGAAATTTAGAACGCTTGGCAAGCAGTGAAACAAGTTTCTGAAAATTTCCAATTGTAACATAGAAAAGACCTATACAATTAAAAGAGCATTTTGCCACCAAAAATTTCAGCACACATTGAATTGCTTAAATGATTCCTGCAATCCATCAATTTGTAGCACTAAGGCTTGGATCAGCTAAATATTTAAAAAGAGAAAGTCATAACTCGTGATGAGGTGTGATATGTGACCTATTAATGAACACCCCACAGCCAATTGTGTTCCAGGAAATCACTGATGCCATTATATATAATGCAGTCTCTGTTTCTCCACAGGAAACTGTTTATTTCATCCACATACATAATCAAACTTGACACGTCAAATAAAGTGGTACCTTGTTCACAATACTGCAAACTGGTGTCATTTATGGCCTTGGGAGTTACATATGTCAAGGGCACAACTTACTGGATCTTTTTGTTTAACGATAAATTTTGATCAGCTGCATCTCCTAACCAGAAAAAAAAATGAGTTGAGATTTATTTTGTGGAAGCAAAAAATGAGCTGCAGAGTAGGAAAGATTAATCTTTCAAAGTTCCAGTTGGGCCTTGCTTTTCCCATTTGGGGACTAAAGAAAAGGGCAGTTTCTTTTTTTTTTACAAAAGTAGCAAGTTGTTCATGACCTAAACATACAGCTAATACTTAGGTTCAGAGGCATTGCTGCAAAAGATAACTGCTCCAACCAAGTGCTTACTAATCATTTACAAGGAAGTTTTGAAAACAAAATAGGGAGCTGGAACTATCTAAGCTTCAGCAATGCAATGGATTATCATTTGCAGAAACACATCAGCCTACCTTTTCTGCAGCAATGAGACAACAACATTCCTATCCCTGGGATTAAACTCATATCAGTTTCAGGTTCCAGTTTTAAATTCCGTAAGGGGGCCAAACGCACATTCTTGAAAATCAGGTACTACAGAACTGTAACTGGAGAAACAGCCACAAAGTGACTTTCACTTAATAAGGACAGCATTTTCTCTTATCAGTAATGTCCCAGTAACTTAAGAACACAGAAAGTGGAGAAGCCAGAGACTTAGCATGAGCTTGTATAAATGCTTGTCAGCAATTTTATGCACACTAATTCCTTTGAGGTTTTCTTCAGAAGTGGGATATTCGTTAAAAGTGACATCATTATTTATACTTCGCCTGAAGGAGCCTGCTCAATTTAATTTAAACTTTTTTCCTTTTAAGTTAAACATTCAATGTTTTCATGAAAACTTAGCCCCGATCCTCTCCCTTGATGGCTGTTTGTAAGTGCTCGCCACAGAGCAGCATTCAACTGCAAAAGTGGTGTTATTTCAACAGACCAGGAGACCTGCACAGGCCTATAAATATTAGTACATCCTGCAGCCCAGCTGAGAGCTGCCAGCCGGCCTGTCAAGAAACAGAGTCAGGACTGGCCGACGCCAAGTTTCTGTCAAGGTCTGAACAAATTAGCTTGGAAGACAGAAACTGAAAATGTATGTTTGTTGTCCTGGGGAGCGGGTAGAGAAAGATGTTGGAGGTCGGCGGGGAGGGGGGGGGGGTGGTTGGAGGGGGGTGCGGTGGGAGTTGAACCTTTTAAGGTTTACTCTTCCATTCTAAAAGTCTTAAAGAATAGCATTCTTTTGGGATTAAGTAACACAGAATGAAAATGGCTGAGAATGCAAATAAAAATCTATTTTAAAAAACAAAATGCTGGCTATAAGAGAACAAAGTTATACTTGTTGAAGATTGTTTTCACTTCTCAGTGCTAGTAGCGTCAGCTAAAATGTTAGAAAGGCACAGGTAATGAATGACTTGTGCACAATAGGCACAAATCAATGATGTTTCCCTTTCAGACTGGTGAATAAAAATTGGTGTAATATCATCATAGGTGCGATCTTCTTCTACTACAAGGGTGAACTTTCTCAGATCTTCTCTGGCTAAATGTGGATTCCCCCACGCTTCTGCCAATGACACCAGCGGAGTGAGAGAAACCCTGAGCAAATTAGCCCAAAATGTTTGTTTTTACCTTCCGGGAGGTCATTTTCAACTCTGGCATCTGGGTGGTATCCTGGCAGAGTAGGCTGCTTGCCCATTATAATAGCTGCCTGATTTTTGTCCTATTGGAATAAATGGAACAGAAACGGTCAAGTTCTATAATGTCCAGGTTATCTGCTGGGGCAGGTTTCCTGAAGCTGAAAATTATACCCAAGGCGCATTCTTTCAGATCATGTGGCAGAGCGAATATTTTCACAATGCTTTCTGTGTTGTTTTAGGTCTAGTGAACAAAAGAAATATTCTCACCAGTTTGGAGAGTTTTTGGCTTGGTAAGTTTCTTCCTGCTGAAAACAGTTTTGAGTCCAAAAACTCAGCTCCAGGGCTGACAGTAAAAGCAGTTATGTTTCAGGGCTACTTCAGTTACTTTTTAATGCCTAGTGCAAAGGTCCCCTTCCAAAGACTGGGATGAGGAGAAATTTCTTAGCTCGAAGAGGTATGAATCTTTGGAATTCTCTACCTCAGAAAGCTGTGGATGTTCAGTCGTTGAGTATATTCAAGATAGAGGTCAATAGACTTTTTTGTAGTAAGGGAATTAAGGGATACGGGGAGAGAACGGGAAGGCGGAGTTGAGGTAGAAGATCAGCCATGATCTTGTTGAATGAGGCAGCAGGACTGAGGGCCAAATGGCCTAGTCCTGCTCCTATTTCTTAAGCTCTTATATTCATAGGCAGCCCACCACCCACATAAACTGAAACATACACAAATGAATCTGGGCTAGCGAACCACAGGCTCAACAATGAATGTTTTTATCAATGAGTTACATACTGGAAATAGGGATTTCCACTGTAAGCTCCTGTGATCTTTGTGATGGAGGGATATCTAACAGCCTGACAAAATATAAATCAGATTTATTGAGAAGTGAAATTAGATAGAATCTAGAAAACATATAGCAGAGTACAGAACTTCACTTAGTTCACTTATTTCAAAATATTACAATGGTTATTTTTTTTCTGGCAATTCTCAAACAGCGATTCGCTCAAGAAATCTTGATGCCCCATCTTTGCTTTGAAGTCTGAACTGAGACAAAGGAAGATGAAAAGGCCAACTTTCACAATCAAGTAAAACTGTTGATCACAAATAGGTTTCGATAACACACAGAAACTGCCTGACAGGTTTACTTCCACCCCAACAACACTCCTCTGACACAAATGAGGTGCTGAAGGCACAACTTAGAAAAGATTTCTGGCTGGTCCAAGGACATTCGTGGTCAATCATCGATAAATCCCAAAACTTTCTAGAGGTTCTGGGGTCTGACTTCGATGATGTCATGAATAATAATTTGCAACATAGCAGGGAGATGACTAAACATCTAAGTGAAGAAATGCAACTTTCCAAACTGTAAACATAATGCAAAGACGCTGAAATCTCTTATTGCATTCTGTTCGATTTGCGAAGATGATCTATAGAAGTCACCTGTGAATTATAGGCCAGATTTTTAAAGCCTGCTTGGGGTGACAGCAGGTACGATGTCAAAAAATGCTGAATATCCAATTCAATGGATGGAGAGGAAGATGATTTTTTGTTGAGGGATGATTATGAAACTGAAAGTGCCACATCTGACCCAGAGTGGGATCCTTACGATGTGCCATAGCCAAAGTGACTTGGAATGAATTTGATTAACTCTGTGTCAGACGCTGAAGACAATGAATTTGATGGGCCTTAAAATGCTTTGATTGTGGTTAAAGGTATCTTCATAGAATGAATTAATTCAATAAAACATGCCACATTCATTTAATATGAAATACCAATTTTTTTTTCACATTTCAGTTTTTACATTTTCACACTGGTGGATCAGTTTTAGAACAATATTTGGAGGCTTCAAAGGTCCACTTACATGCCCCGTCAACAGTCGTTTCTTTATAACTTGTGAAATGGTATTTTTACAGACAGGTGGAAAATGATAGGGATGGTTTCCACTTTTACCTCTCAACTGATGGAAGACAGTGGGGGGAAATTTTATGCTCTCCCCCGCAGTGGGTTTGGAGATGGGGAGAGCATATAATCAGGTGGGATGTTGGTGGAGGTGGGGTGGGGGGGGCGGGTGGGGGTGATACCCTGCCACCTTCCCATCTCTGCCAAAATTAAATCCTGGGTGGGATGACCTGTAAATGGGCTTCCTGGCCCACTGCCAATTGAGGCCCTTAACTGGACAATTAATGCCCAATTAACGGCCTCACCCCACTGCCGCCTCAATTAGCCGCGCGGTGAGTGGCTCTGTCGCTGCACGGGAGGCACAGCAGGAAACCGTGCCGGGTTCTTGTCGGCTCAGGTGAGGTGGGGGCCCTGGTTAATAGGCACATTAGTGCCTGAATGAGGGCACTGGCGTCAGGAAGGGAGGTGGCCCACTGAGAGCCACCCCCCTGCCCTTGCTACCGATCCCCTTACACCCCTCCGCCACGGCCCCCACCCCACGAGACCTCTCCCGCCCTGAACTACCTGTGCCCTGGATTCAGTGCCATTCCTGGGCCTCGGGTAGGTGCTTTACTGCCAGCAGCCACCACCTTGACGGTGACACTGCTCAGTTAAAGAGCTACCAGCCTCTGATTGGTTGGCAGCTCTCAGCAGGTGCGACTTTCGCAGCTGGGGTCCTTGATCTCGTGGAAGGCCTCCTGTTGCCCACTTAAATGCCTAATTGCCACTAGATTTGGTGGGCTTCCCAAAGAAGAGCCTACACGGAATTCTCGGCGTCACTTTTACCGCACTTTGAGTCCCCATCGCCTGGATAATTTTTTTTTATTCATTCATGGGATGTGGGCGTCGCTGGCTAGGCCAGCATTTATTGCCCATCCCTAATTGCTTTTGAGAAGGTGGTGGTGAGCTGCCTTCTTGAACTGCTGCGGTCCATGTGGGGTAGGTACACCCACAGTGCTGTTAGGAAGGGAGTTCCAGGATTTTGACCCAGCGACAGTGAAGGAACGGCAACATAGTTCCAAGTCAGGATGGTGTGCGACTTGGATGGGAACTTGCAGATGGTGGTGTTCCCATGCATTTGCTGCCCTTGTCCTTCTAGTTGGTAGAGGTCACGTGTTTGGAAGGTGCTGTCTAAGGAGCCTTGGTGCATTGCTGCAGTGCATCTTGTAGATGGTACACACTGCTGCCACTGTGTGTCGGTGGTGGAGGGATTGAACGTTTGTAGATGGGGTGCCAATCAAGCGGGCTGCTTTGTCCTAGATGGTGTCGAGCTTCTTGAGTGTTGTTGGAGCAGCACCCATCCAGGCAAGTGGAGAGTATTCCATCACACTCCTGACTTGTGCCTTGTAGATGGTGGACAGGCTTTGGGAGTCAGGAGGTGAGTTACTCGCCTCAGGATTCCAAGCCTCTGACCTGCTCTTGTAGCCACGGTATTTATATAGCTACTCCAGTTCAGTTTCTGGTCAATGGTAGCCCCTAGGATGTTATAGTGGGGGATTCAGAGATGGTAATGCCATTGAATGTCAAGGGTAGATGGCTAGATTCTCTCTTGTTGGAGATGGTCATTGCCTGGCACTTGTGTGGCGCGAATGTTACTTGCCACTTATCAGCCCAAGAATGGATATTGTCCAGGATTTGCTGCATTTCTACACAGACTGCTTCAGTATCTGAGGAGTCACGAATTGTGCTGAATATTGTGCAATGATTGAAGGAAGGTCATTGATGAAGCAGCCGAAGATGGGTGGGCCTAGGACACCACCCTGAGGAACTCCTGCAGTAATGTCCTGGAGCTCAGATGATTGACCTCCGACAACCACAACCATCTTCCTTTGCGCGAGGTATGACTCCAGCCAGCGGAGGGTTTCCCCCAGATGTCAAGGGCAGTCACTCTCACCTCACTTCTTGAGTTCAGCTCTTTTGTCCATATTTGAACGAAAGCTGTAATGAGGTCAGGAGCTGAGTGGCCCCGGTGGAACCCAAACTGAGCATCACTGAGCAGGTTATTGCTAAGCAAGTGCTGCTTGATGGCACTGTTGATGACAACTTCCATCACTCTACTCATGAGTAAGAGTAGGCTGATGTGGCGGTAATTGGCTGGGTTGGACTTGTCCTGCTTTTTGTGTACAGGATATACCTGGGCAATTTTCCATATTGCAGGGTAGATGCCAGTGTTGTAGCTGTACTGGGACAGCTTGGGTAGGGGCACGGCAAGGTCTGGAGCACAGGTCCATAGCCTTTGCAGTAACCAGTGCCTTCAGTCGTTTCTTGATATCACATGGAGTGAATCGAATTGGCTGAAGTCTGGCATCTGTGATGCTGGGGACTTCAGGAGGAGGCCAAGATGGATCATCAACTCGGCACTTCTGGCTGAAGATTGTTGCATATGCTTCAGCCTTATCTTTTGCACTGATGTGCTGGGCTCCCCCATCATTCAGGATGGGGATATTTGTGGATCCACCTCATCCAGTTAGTTGTTTAATTGTCCACCACCATTCATGGCTGGATGTGGCAGGACTGCAGAGCTTAGATCTGATCCATTGGTTATGGGATCGCTTAGCGCTGTCTATCAGATGCTGCTTATGCAGTTTGGCACGCAGATAGTCCTGTGTTGTAGCTTCACCAGGTCGACACCTCATTTTGAGGTATGCCTAGTGCTGCTCCTGGCATGCCTTCCTGCACTCTTCATTGAACCAGGGTTGGTCTCCTGTCTTGATGGTAATGGTAGAGTGGGGGATATGCCGGGCCATGAGGTTACAGATTGTGGTTGAGTACAATTCTGCTGCTGATGGCCCACAGCGCCTCATGGATGCCCAGTTTTGCATTGCTAGATCTGTTTGAAATCTATCCCATTTAGCACAGTGTTAGTGCCACACAACATGAAGGAGGGTATCCTCAATGTGAAGGCTGGACTTAGTCTCCACAATGACTGTGTGATGGTCACTCCTACCAATACTGTCATGGACAGATGCATCTGCGGCAGGCAGATTGGTGAGGACGAGGTCAAGTGTGTTTTCCTCTCTTGTTCCCTCACCACCTGCCGCATACCCAGTCCAGCAGATATGTCCTTTAGGACTTGGCCAGCTCAGTCAGTAGTGGTGCTACTGAGCCACTCTTGGTGATGGACATTTAAGTCCCCCACCCAGAGTGCCCTTGCCACCCTCAGTGCTTCCTCCAAGTGCTATTCAACATGGAGGAGTACTGATTCAGCAGCTGAGGGAGGGTGGTAGGTGGTAATCAGCAGGAGGTTTCCTTGTCCATGTTTGATCTGATGCCATAAGACTTCATGGGGTCCAGAGTCGATGTTGAGGACTCCCAGGGCAACTCCCTCCCTACTGTAGAGCACTATGCTGTCACCTCTGCCGTCAGGTGTGATTTCATGAGTCAGGCTGTTGGTTGACAAGTCTGTGTGACAGCTCTCCCAACTTTGGCACAAGCCCCCAAATATTAGTAAGGAGGACTTTGCAGGGGGGACAGGGCTGGGTTTGCCGTTGTCATTTCTAGGTTGATACTGGGTGGTCCGTCCGGTTTCATTTCTTTTTATTGACTTTGTTGCGGTTAGATACAACTGAGTGGCTTGCTAGGCCATTTCAGAGGGCATGTCAGGGTCAACCACATTGCTTTGGGTCGAAATTCACATGTAGGCCAGACCAGGTAAGGACAGTAGATTTCCTTCGCTAATGGACATTGGTGAACCAGATCGATTTTTACAACAATCGACAATGGTAACTGCTGGAACCCATTAGACTAGCTTTAAAATTCCAGATTTATTAATTGAATTCAAATTCCACCTTCTGCTGTGGTGGGATTTGAACCCATGTCCCCAGAGCAATACCCTGGGTCTCTGGGTTACTAGTCCAGTGACAATATCACTACGCCGCCACCTCCCCACCAGCCAGTGTGTTTTATTAGACTTGTGTTTTAATCCTTGAACGTGTAATGGTCAAGAAATAGACAAATGACAAGTTTTCTTGTAGGTTTAAAGAAAAATAAATGTTGATTAAACAATACCCCAAAATATTTGCATGTCACCCACACTCACACCCTTGCATACACACAAGAAAAGATAGAAATTAAAAGATAGCATGCATTTAGGTCTGATGGTGTTAACGAAGTGTTTGTTGTGAAATTTTGTTTGTATCCCTGGTAGGAAGATTTAAAAACAGTATAGGCCTGTTTTCCCTTCCTCCTGGTTCACTGCCAATCACTGCGCGATGCCAATATCATCACCCTCTATAAAAACAAAGGTGACCGCGGTGACTGCAACAACTACCGTGGAATCTCCCTGCTCAGCATAGTGGGGAATGTCTTTGCTCGAGTCGCTCTGAACAGGCTCCAGAAGCTGGCCGAGCGCGTCTACCCTGAGGCACAGTGTGGCCTTCGTGCAGAGAGATCGACCGTTGACATGCTGTTCTCCCTTTGTCAGATACAGGAGAAATGCCGTGAACAACAGATGCCCCTCTACATTGCTTTCATTGATCTCACCAAAGCCTTTGACCTCGTCAGCAGACGTGGTCTCTTCAGACTACTAGAAAAGATTGGATGCCCACCAAAGCTACTAAGTATCATCACCTCATTCCATGACAATATGAAAGGCACAATTCAACATGGTGGCTCCTCATCAGAGCCCTTTCCTATCCTGAGTGGCGTGAAACAGGGCTGTGTTCTCGCACCCACACTTTTTGGGATTTTCTTCTCCCTGCTGCTTTCACATGCGTTCAAGTCCTCAGAAGAAGGAATTTTCCTCCACACAAGATCAGGGGGCAGGTTGTTCAACCTTGCCCGTCTAAGAGCGAAGTCCAAAGTACGGAAAGTCCTCATCAGGGAACTCCTCTTTGCTGACGATGCTGCATTAACATCTCACACTGAAGAGTGCCTGCAGAGTCTCATCGACAGGTTTGCGGCTGCCTGCAATGAATTTGGCCTAACCATCAGCCTCAAGAAAACAAACATCATGGGGCAGGATGTCAGAAATGCTCCATCCATCAATATTGGCGACCACGCTCTGGAAGTGGTTCAAGAGTTCACCTACCTAGGCTCAACTATCACCAGTAACCTGTCTCTAGATGCAGAAATCAACAAGCGCATGGGAAAGGCTTCCACTGCTATGTCCAGACTGGCCAAGAGAGTGTGGGAAAATGGCGCACTGACACGGAACACAAAAGTCCGAGTGTATCAGGCCTGTGTCCTCAGTACCTTGCTCTATGGCAGCGAGGCCTGGACAACGTATGTCAGCCAAGTGCGACGTCTCAATTCATTCCATCTTCGCTGCCTCCGGAGAATACTTGGCATCAGGTGGCAGGACCGTATCTCCAACACAGAAGTCCTCGAGGCGGCCAACATCCCCAGCTTGTACACACTACTGAATGAGCGGCGCTTGAGATGGCTTGGCCATGTGAGCTGCATGGAAGATGGCAGGATCCCCAAAGACACATTGTACAGCGAGCTCGCCACTGGTATCAGACCCACCGGCCATCCATGTCTCCGCTATAAAGACGTCTGCAAACTCGACATGAAATCCTGTGACATTGATCACAAGTCATGGGAGTCAGTTGCCAGCGTTCGCCAGAGCTGGCGGGCAGCCATAAAGACGGGGCTAAAATGTGGCGAGTCGAAGAGACTTAGTAGTTGGCAGGAAAAAAGACAGAGGCGCAAGGGGAGAGCCAACTGTGCAACAGCCCCGACAAACAAATTTCTCTGCAGCACCTGTAGAAAAGCCTGTCACTCTAGAATTGGCCTTTATAGCCACTCCAGGCGCTGCTTCACAAACCACTGACCAGCTCCAGGCGCGTATCCATTGTCTCTCGAGATAAGGAGGCCCAAAAGAAAGAAAAAAAAGAATAGGCCTGTTTTCCCTTCCTCCTGGTTCACTGACATCAAACTTTGGAACGTTTCAAGTGGACAGATGCTTTGGTTGCAGACTTCTTTGGTTAAATTTCAGTCACAGCTCAGTGGCAGAAATCCTGTTACAATTGCTCAGGTAGGGAGTTTCAAGGTTACCTTTCGTCTCTGCCTCTAGGTAGTTTGAAGATGGTATTCTGGCAGGGTCACTCTCTTCCTTCTGGTTTCTGGCTTTCTGCACAGAAAATGTCTCACATTAGAAACTCCTTATCTGAGACTTGGTTTCTGTCAGGTCACCCAATTTTCTCTCCCTTTGTGTTTTCATAAATGGTGTTTGATGGTGTGGCCATTGTTAGACAATGGGTTTGGATGTTGCTCATCTCTATGCCATATTGATAAAGTGGTGTTTCCACACCCATTATCCTGAGTTTGAGTCTGGATTCTCTCTGTCTGCAAAGACATTGTTAGCCCAATTTGTAGAAGAAGGGTAGCCATTGTCACGATCCTGTTTTTTTTTTCTCTCCTCGGAAATAATGCGGTGCGCCTTTAAGATTGTAAAAGATCTGTGCATGTTCAGATTAGATTAGATTAGAGATACAGCACTGAAACAGGCCCTTCGGCCCACCGAGTCTGTGCCGAACATCAACCACCCATTTATACTAATCCTACACTAATCCCATATTCCTACCAAACATCCCCACCTGTCCCTACATTTCCCTACCACCTACCTACACTAGTGACAATTTATTATGGCCAATTTACCTATCAACCTGCAAGTCTTTTGGCTTGTGGGAGGAAACCGGAGCACCCGGAGAAAACCCACGCAGACACAGGGAGAACTTGCAAACTCCACACAGGCAGTACCTGGAAATAATGCGGTGCGCCTTTAAGATTGTAAAAGATCTGTGCATGTTCAGATTAGATTAGATTAGAGATACAGCACTGAAACAGGCCCTGTTCAAGGCAGCAAGTTCCGAATGCTCAGTGAGCCAAAGTGCATTCTGGTTGCCAAACAGCAGCCAGACAGAGAGAGAGGACAGAGATTCAATGTTGCAATTTTGACTTTTAAAAAATTAGCTGAACAGCAGTCAGTTGACAGACTTTTCCAGAAAATGAAGGAAGGAGAGCTCACTGAGAATATTTAAACTGAAGGAAGAAAATCTGTGTTGTTTCTCTCTCAAAATTCTACAAAGCTTCAAGCCAAATTAATTCCTTGATATCTGCTGTGCTCATCGCTGGGAAAAAAGAAGAGTTTAATTCTACAACTGCTGAACTGAACTGCCAAATTCCTATCTTTGGAAGGACCTTCGGTTTCATTAGACCTTGGAAGACTGCAAGTGAACTTTGACTGTGTTGTATTGGAGAACTCTATTTGTCAGGAATGTAACTTGCAAAGACTTTTAAAAATTTTTTTCGCTCATTAAAAACCAAACTTCTATTAGTCTGAGGATATGTATGCGAATGCGGGAGTAAGATTTTTAAATAAGAATTTATAAAGTCTTTAGGTATCGGTGTATCTTTGTGTTTAGGATTTTCAATTTTTAATAAATAGTTAATTTGTTGATATCTAAAGGTACCTGGTTTGGTTCGCTTCATTCAGGAGTTACTAGATTGTTCAATTTGGCAGTTTTTTTCCGATTTGGAAAGCTTAAAGAAATATGATGTGACCTGTAGAGTGACAGGACTGAATTGACAGTGCGTTGCTCCCACCGCGATCAGAATCATATGTTTTGATTGGGGGCTTTGTCCTGAGCGGTTGTAACACCATTAACATTGATTGTGCCATTTACATTTCTGATGCTTTCTTCAATACTTGACCAGAAATAACAATTTGTTCAGGGTTCCAGCAGTTACCATATGTATTCACAGTACAGGAGAGGTCACCTGACCACTTACTCCTTCTTGTTTTGCAGCAAAAGTTGTCTGTTTTGAGTTCCATTCATCAGTTCATTTTATAGTTCATAATTTCTCCTTGCATGAGCATGACAGTATCAATCTCAACATCACATTAAATAACTCATCTCATATTTGGATGTGATTTTTAGCAAAAAAAAGTTCCTGGACCTTTTTTTGAGTGGCTTCCAGCATTCCCTTTAAGGGCAGATGGTTAGTTTGCTCAAGACCTGGTACAACTAATTGTATGTTGTGCAAGCTTCATCCATTTGTTTCTGAATGTCACATTCCGGGTACTAAAACTGATGTAAGTCTCCGAATCACCCACTTATAAAGGCTAACACTTGTTTCAGACACAAGCCCTGGTGGATAACACTTGTTTCAGACAGGAGCCCTGGGCAACTGAAAGCCGCTTGTGCCAATATGATGTCCAACACTCTTTCACTTCAGATCACGATGTGGAGGTCGAACAACCAATTAACATGTGTAAAATAGATGGCGGTAAGTTGATTTTTCCCCTGATGTGTGTACAATGTCATATTATTAAGGTTCAAGTTATACTACTTGCTTCTCCTGTAATCTTGTCCTCTTCTCTTCAGACTTAGTGTGGCATAAAATTCCATTGGCAGCAGCAATCTTTTGATAACCTGCTTAAGTGGCTGTTCTTGCTGTGTGAGTCTAGAGATTGCATGGCAACGGACTATTTGATTGGGCAGAGGATCCTTGTAAGAGGTGGGCACTTCATCCAGCCTGCATTCCCTCAAACTCAACCATTTGCTGGCCTGCTGGTGTAGATTAGCATCCTAGCTATGTCATTTGTCATTACAGGTGCCTGCAATTTATATATACAATACAGTACCTCCCCCCTACCTCACAAAGTGGGGTTAGCAGTGGAGGTTCCAGACTTTTTTCCCCCAAAATATACTTTATTCATAAAAATTTGAAAAAAATACATTACAAAGCAGTTCAAATTTGACATTTCGGAAAGTACAAAAGAAATCAGTTTCCTTCGATACAGAACATGAGTTTCTCACAACTGTTGCCATTCCATTTTATATACAATATACATTTGCATGACATAGAAAAAGCATTTTTGGTGCATACACTCGGTCGTGGACAACTCTTTGCACTGGAAGACCAGCAGGTTTTGGGCAGACCAAAGTACGTCCTTCATCAAGTTGATGGTCCTCCAGCAGCAGTTGAAGTTTATCTCGGTGTGCATCCCTGGGAACAGCCCGGAGAGCACAGATTCCTGTGTTACAGAGCTGCTCGGAATGAAACTCAACAAAAACCTCTGCATCTCTTTCCACACTTGCGTTGCAAAGGCATGTTCCAGAAGGAGGTGGGTGACGGTCTCCCCCACCACAGCTACCTCGAGGGCAGTGTGTGGAGGCGGTGAGACCCAGGGCATGCAGAAAGGATCTGACAGGGAGGGCCCTTCTCACCACCAGCCAAGATACTTCATGGTGCTTGTTTGAAAGTTCTGGCAATGAGGCATTCTGCCAAATGACTTTGGTAGTCAGCTCAGGCAACCATCCAACAGGATCCACCATTTCCTTTTCCCGCAGGGCCTAGAGGACATTCCGTGCAGACCACGGCCTGATGGATTTGTGGTCAAAGGTGTTTTTCTGGACAAACTCTTCCATAAAGGATAGGTGGTATGGCATGGTTAAACTGAATAGAGAGTTCCGCGGCAATGTGGCCAGACCCATCCTTTGCAACACTGGGGACAGATAGAACCTCAGCACGTAGTGACACTTGGCATTTGTGTACTGGGGTTCTACACACAGCTTGATGCAGCCCCACATAAAAATGGCCATCATGATGAGGGCGTCGTTGGATACTGTCAGACCAACCCCCCACCTGCCAAGACTGAGGCACACATGATTTTGCCATTTGAACATTAAAACTTAAAATTGCAAGCCGGTGACTGGTTTCACATTTGCATAGTAACTAGCAGAGTTGGAACAAGGACAAAGCACCATGCCCTGACCCATTCAACCAACAATGGACTTTTGATTACCAGACGTTGAAGGTGGGGGCAGCTAGCATTCCAGGTTGACTGCTAAGATAGCAGAATCCACAAACACAGAAGAAGTGGTCAGACCGGTTTTAGTCACATGACTAGCTGGCTGTTGGGATTTGAACTTCCAACGGAGTGTTTGAAATCAGAAAGTCGTGTGCTCCTGGAACTGAAGCAGAACCCTCTCCTGTCTGCAGCTCCCATTTCCTTCCCACGGAACTGAATCTAGTGAAAACACATGAACCTCAAAGACAGAAAAATCTTCTACATGAACAAGGTTTAAGCAGAATACTGGGCCTCAATGAAACACAAGAATTATCTACAAAAGGACTATACTGTGAGCTTGAAGCACAGTAACAAGATATTGCCTCAAACTGTTCCACTTTATCTTTTCTTCTCTTTTCTGTGCCTATCTGCATGTATATGTTGCTTGTGCATGTTAGAGTGGGCGCATCGTATATCCGTAAGCGTCAACCGTATTAGAGTTTAAGTCTAAGTTTTAATAAATTTCACTTTTCTCCTTTAAACCTGAGAAAACCTGGTATGTTTATTTTTTTGCCTTATAATTGGAAAGCTGTGAACAAGGATTCAAAAAAGGGGAGTTCAAAACACAATGTGTTTAAAAATAAAACCTTGTTACAATAAGACCAGGTGAAGGTAGTAACAGACCCCTAGTCACCTTTCTCACCTGGTTGTAACAATACATTTTTTCCCCCATTATCCAAAGGTTTGAACATTGTGTCCCTGCAGACATGGTCCATTTTCGATCTCCAGATAAAGCGGAAGATGGCTCAGGTAATCGCCACAGCACAGGAGTGGAGCATGGGCCAGATCTGCGCCACTTGCAGTAACAACATTCGGTCCAGGTGGAGGGGGGTCCCGGGGTGTCCAGTTGTTCCTGGGGGGTGTCCTCCATGGGCCGCAAATTTCCCACGATGGAGGGACCCACCCCTAGCCCGCAAGGAGGGTGTCTCATTTTACAAGGTGTCCTCCCCACGCTGCGGAGGCCCCCGCCGCTGGTAAGATCCCAGCAGCAGCGGGAAGAGGCCCTTAATTGGCCGTTAATAGGCCACATAAAGGCCTCAATTGGCCTCTGGCCGAGAAGATTGTCATTGGCCTAGTCTGCCCCCGGGAAGATTGGAACTGGGCATCCCGGAGTGGGGTTCCGTGGTGGGTGGTTCCACTCCGATTCTCTGGCCCCCTGCCTGCCATGAAACCTGCCTTCCGGACGAGCACAAGATTCAGCCCTATATGTTCAAATAAGAATGGCAAACACATGCTTAGAGCTAAGAATAACATTGAAGCTTGTGCCAACATTCTGCTATTAAGAATCTTAAAAGACATGTATGTTGACCGATGAGAGTCAATGGTACAGCCTATGACGCCCAGGTTGACAGCTTACAACGGGTCACTAATCCATTGTATCGGTATACTGGCATTAAAGTGCAGCTATGGCAAGTCTGCATGGTCATCGCAGGTTTTCTATTTGGTAGATACAAATGGTCTGGCAGTAATA
Source organism: Heterodontus francisci (assembly GCF_036365525.1). Taxonomy (NCBI): domain Eukaryota; kingdom Metazoa; phylum Chordata; class Chondrichthyes; order Heterodontiformes; family Heterodontidae; genus Heterodontus; species Heterodontus francisci. The sequence goes on along the minus strand of NC_090372.1, from coordinate 72,534,823 downwards.
GGATTACTGGTATGTCGGCAGCTCAAAGTGTGACCATACAGGAAATCAACACTGCACTATTGGTGGAAGAAAATGTTAAAAATGGCCCTATCGAGTCAGTCCATGACTTACAGCTGAAGTGCCCAGACAGGTTCGATGCTGGGGGGAGTTTCAAAGGTGATGTTATTTTGCATTTTACAGAAGATGCAATTCCTTCAATTGACCCACCTAGGAAGTGCAGTGTACACATCCAAGAAAAGCTGAAGTCTGAATTAGATGGTATGGAATGAAATGGCATTTTCGTCTTGTGCAACAACACACTGACTGGTGTAGCTCTATCACTTGTGTATTGAAGAAATATTGTACGAGACATTTGAATCATGCACTTAAGAGGTGTCCACATAAAATTCCAACCTTGGAAGAATTAAACCCAAGATTTGCTGGAGCAAAGCTTTTCTCCAAATAAGACACGAAACGTGGTTATTGGTCCATGCATTTATCAGAAGAATCACAGGAACTAACCACGTTGAGAACACCATTTGGAAGGTATTGTTTTCAAAGATTACCATCTGGTTTATCCGTAAGTCAAGAGCTAATCCAGCAACATATCGACAGGATTACTGAAAATGTTCCGGATTGCGTTTGTGTACTGGATGACTTTGAAGTCATGGGTACCACTAAGGAAGAGCATAATTGAAATCTTCATGTGTTAATGGAAACAGCTAGAATAGAAGGTCTTTTTTTCACAGCAAAAGGTACAAAATAAATGTAAGCCACATCAACTTAGTCGGTTCGATCTGTGCTAACACTGGGGTATGGTCTGATCGAAGCAAAATAGACTATGCCTGCAACCCAAGACTGAGAAGATTTGAAACACTAGGGTTAATGAATTTCTTAGCACCCTATATACCCAACTTTGCCAAGAGAGCATTGTGATAGAGAGAACTGCTCAGAAAAGATGTTTTGTTTGTGTGGAAAGAGGAGAAACAACACATATTTAAATCACTTAAGCAGTCATTGTCAGAGAAGACAAATCTTCTTCAATACTATGATCCAAGAAAGGAAACAGTCTTGGAAGTTGATGCATCGCTGAAACGGCTGGGATCTTGTCTTATGTGGGAAGGGAAACCGATAGCGTTTGGTTAAAAGAGTCTGTCACTAACGCAAGCCAATTACTTGAACATAGAGTGCAAGACACTTGCTCTAGTGTTTGGCATTATGATGTCCCACACATACCTTTTTGGTAAGCTCATTGTGGAAACGGATCACAAGCTGTTAGAAATGATATGGTGTAAAGCTCTGACAAGTGAGCCACCTAGATTAGAAAGGTTACCAGTCAAAATCCAAGGGTATGACTGTGAAGTCCGTTATAAACCAGGGAGCAGGATGGTTACATCGGACACATTGAGCCAATTGTCAATTCTGAAGAAGACAGCGGATTTTTCATTAGATCTACAAGTTCATAGTATGGCTGTACAGGTCGAAGATGTACTTAATGTTGACTTGATGAGCTTTGGACTGCACAAGTATAACCAGTTTAGAGAATAAACAGCCAAAAATCTACTACTGAGGCATTGCGGTGAGTTAATGTTAACGATTGGCCTGATACAATACAGGAGGTTCAAGACAACTTACGATTCTTTGGTCTGTATAGCGATGAGTTAGGTATCTCAAGGGGATCTTAAAGGAGGACAGTTGCTGATTCTTGAATCTCTTCGTCAGGATATATTGTTGCAATTGCACCAGGGCCAGATGGGCATCAAGTGAGCGAGATGTCTGGCAAGGAAAACTGTGTACTGACCTGGGATTAACTGTGATATTGAGAGAGTAATGAGGATGTGCAAGGCGTTCCAAGCGCATCAGCCAAACTAACACAGGGAACCACTACACCTGCACGAGGTTCCATCGCATCCCTAGTCAAGTATTGCAATGCATCTGTTCACCATTCATGGTGATGATTTCCTTTTATTCACAGATTACTTTTCAAAATTCCCAATCATCAGACAATTGAGGGATACATCGATCACATCTATAGAGAATATGATGAGTGCTATATTTAGTCTTTTTGGTACACCAGAGGAGATGGTATCAGATAATTTTCCACAATATACAGGCAAACCATTTCAGGATATGTGTGCCAAGTGGGGCATAAACCACATAACAGCCTCTCCACATTATCCTCGATCCAATGGTCTTGCTGAGAGAAGTGCAGTTAAATCACATATTGTGAAATGCAGGGAATCAGAATGAGATATCCAGGTTGCTATGTTGCATTTACGGCAACACCATTAGACATGGGATTACCATTACCAGCTGAAATCATGTTCGGGAGGCAGATCAGAACAACACTTTCAAGTCATCATCTGTCCAGGTTTGCATCAGTGCAGGAAAGACTACTGGAGAAGCAGAAGAAGATGAAGCCTACACACAATCAATCTGCAGGTGTGGAATTGCCTAGTTTACATGTGGGGCAAAAGGTTCGAGTTATTCACTCAACAGAAGGAACCTGGTTTCCCTCAGTGGTATCTAAGGTTTGCAGCGAGCCAAGATCATATGAAGTCACAACACCTAATGGAGCGACATTGCGGAGGAACAGATGCCAATTAAGAGAAGTGTTCAATTGCATCTTATCCAATACTTCAATAGTATGTTCACGGGTGAGGTATGAGAGTGAAATCGTGGAAGACAATCAGCACAGCACAAATGTGCAGGATATCAATACATCTAGAGTCAAGAACACCGTAGTGATGATTCTAGATCTCAGAAGAGTTTTACTATTAGGAGGTCCGGGATTATTAGTAAACCATCTATACGTTTTAGCAACTCTTAAATGATAGATGGAGGTCTAACTCTTATGTAAATTGTGTTCACAGCAATCCTGTAATGTGATTTATTCTTATTGTGTCATGTTCTACATAAGGAAAAAGGGGGATGTTGCGATATTTCTTTAATAGAATATGTAAATAGTGAGGGTGCATCATCACTGCAGGAAATGATATCATACATCATATTGCACAGCAGTAGGAGTTATGTTGATCCCTAGAAAGATGTGCATGTACAGCTCTCCTGTATCTTGTATATAGTATTGTGAGTCTTCAATAAAAAAGAACCCAAAATATTTGTTACCATTCATCAGCATGTGATTGGTTTATGTGAAGAACCCAGTAACACAACACAAGTTGCCTTCTCCTTAGCCACATGCCGCTCCACAAGATGGAGGGGTAGACACAGAGAGCGAGTTCCAAGAAGACGAGACCACCATCATAGAGTAAGAGGATCAGCTGTCCCGACATTTATGAGCACCAGTGCCTCATGCGGCTCAGGCTTTCAAGGTAGCTCATTTTGACATCTGCAGCCTTCTGGAACAAGATCTCTTTCACAGTGGACCAGGTGGCATGCATTGCTAATGGCCATCAAGGTGGCTATCACTGGAGGGCCTCACTCCCCATCTCTGCCTCTCCCTGGACTTCTGCACTCTTCTGCAAGGAGAGAAAGAAGAGAGTTGTGTGTGAAATGGATTGTGTGGAGAGCATGGAAGGATAACATTTGTGGAGGGTCATTGTAAGGCATGGGTGTGAGATGGCACATAGATGAGTGTTGGCTGTTTAGATGGGGGTGTGAGGAGGTGCCTGGAGAGAAAGGAATGTGTGGAACTGTAAGGTGTGTTGGTCTGAGGAGTGCTGTACAGGAGAATGCTGGAGATGTCAGAGTATTGGTCTTGCCACCTGAAAGCGGAATGCCACTCACCTTTACTGCCCTCCTGAGGTCTTTGAACTGCCTGGGACACTGTGTACAGATTCTAGGGATCACACTCCTGCTGCTCACTTCCTCTACAACTTCCATCCAACCTGCTTGGGTTGAGAGGCTGTCCTCTTCCTCCTATCCTTGGGAAACACTTTACTTCTGTCCTTTAGATCCTCAGCAGGACCTCCAGGTAAGAGTCAGATACCCAGGGGGCAGTTTTCCCAGGTCTCCTTTTCATTCCTATGGTTGCTGAAGCCTCAGTAATCAATGTACAGCTCAGCTTTCTGACCCCTGCCAGGGTCCCTTTAACTAGAAATTCTTCCTTTGATAGCTTCAGCACGGCACCCTGCCTACTGTCTCTGATTGGTCGGGAAACCTAGAAGTGGGATGATAATGCCATGACTGATATAAAGAATCTACTTCAATTGCAAACGGGTTCCCAACCTGCAACCAGCCTCACTGCTGCGTGCGGTTCTGTTAAGATAAAATTCCACCCAATGTTTGCTATATTTTCAACTCCACTATAATTTCAATGACATATGAAAAAATGTGAATGTGGAAAAAAGCAATGGAGATCATAATGCGTTGTATAAAATGTTATTTGCATATAGAACATCCACATGCTGTCCTCTAATGGGTTTCTGCCTGATACCAATGCCAAACATGCTATTGTGGGCACCCCTCTGAAAGGAGAGAGGGGAAGAAATTCAGCAGACATCAGAATTCCTGCTGCCCAGTTTCATAGCACGTAGATTAAAGACTTGGAAGCCCGTGACTCCTAGTATCTTCTCAACCGAGGACATTGTGCAGTGTGCAAATACATACCAAAGGGAAGGGGAAAAGCAAAGAAAATACTGGAAAAGAAAGAATATTTAATCTATAATGATTTGTCCATAATTTTTGTAATATGATTGTATACAAGGTGGTCTTATAACCCGTAGTTTCTAAAAATTATAACCTTGTTAAAAATAAAATTGTACATTAGAGTATGCAAATTATTCTGTTGCCCCTTTATATTCAGAGTCCTCTGGCATATGTAATATTACCTGGTATTTACTGCGACTCGACAGTCACTAATGCTGCTGATGCAGAAGGAGCAATTTGTACAACACAGAAACAGACCATTCAGCCCAACTGGTCTTTGTCGGTATTTATGTTCCACACAAGCCTCTTCTCATGCTACTTCATCTAAATCTATCAGCATAAATTTCTATTCCTTTCTCTCTCATCCACTCATCTAATGTCCCCTTAAATACATCTATGCTATTCACCTCAGCTACTCCTTATAGTTGCAAGTTCCAGATTTTACCAGACCCTGGGCAAAGAAGTTTCTCTTCAACTTTTTCCTCAGAGGAGAAAAACAATATACATGCATATTATCATAACACAAAATTGACAGTTAGACATGCAGAAAAGTTCTTTAATTTTATCATAATATTCTGTACTAATCACAAAATATATAGCAGTGAACAGCTCCCTCAAAAATATAATAAAATGTAATAGCGGTGAAACACTGGACAACTCAAGTTTGACAGATGGTTTCATTGAAAATGTACAGTTGCATCCTGCAATTACAGGCATCTGTGAAATCTGTTTTGGGATTAAGTTTGAATCGCCACCAATGCCTGATTCATTAATACCTGCATTATACCAAAACCAGCCTGGTACCACAATACAGTTATGCTCCAAAATGTATTATCTTAGCTATCACTCTCTGTTTTCAAGAAGGTAGTATAATGGACACCCTTAACTGTCCATTATTCTGATTGGCTTTCATTTACAGTTCACAGCTTAATTCTGCAGAGTAGAAATGGTTCCCAGATCATGAAAACTATGTTTCATGTAAAATATTGATCTACGTCAGGGTTGTCCAACCTTTTCAAGTGAGGGGTCCACATTACAATCTTTGTCTTACCTGGGGGCCGGTGAGACAATTTCAGAAAGATAAATGCATTAACATTTATCTTACTATTAATCAAAACAGCAACAAATGTACATTTCTGTGAAGAAGCTTTAAATGAGAAGACTAATTTATTGACTTACTTTCTCTTCACTATGTTGGACACTAATTTAGTGAGATATCTGGCATTTTCTTTTCTTGCACAAGTAGTCAATGTTTGCCTGCACATTTGTTGTAGTGATGTGGAGTATTCTGGATCGATGCCATTCTGTCAGGCATGATCTTGAACATTCTCTCTCCCTCTCTCTCTGTCCTCCTCTCTCTCTGTCCCCCATTTTTCTCTCTGCCCCCTCTCTCTCTGCCCCCCTCTCTCTGTCCCGCTTTCTCTCTGTCTGTCCCGCTTTCTCTCTGTTCCCCTTTCTCTTTATCTGTCCCTCTCTTTCTCTCTCTCTCTCTTCCACCCCCCTTTCTCTCTCTGTCTGTACCCCTTTCTCTCTGCCCCCCTTTCTCACTCTCTCTCTGTCCCCCCTTTCTTTGTCCCACTTTCTCTCTCTCTCTGTCCTCAGCTTTCTTTATCTAGCTCCCTTTCTCTTTCTCTCTCTCTTTGTACCCCATTTTTTCTCTCTCTGTTTTCCGATGGGCTTTTAAAAAGCCCCGAATCTGTCCGAAGTTGGGAAAGCACTGTTCCTGATGTCAGCAACTGCCAGCTGTGAAACTGGAAGCATTTATTTTTAAAAGCTGGTCTGCAAGAAGAAGCCAGTGCGAAATTTCTCCTCTCCAGTCGTGGAGCCCTGGTGAGGATGAGGAAGGGCCCAGGGTACAGATTACATCCGCGGGCCAGAACCTGGTTCCCGGGCCGTATGTTGAACCACCCTGATCTATATCGAGTTTCTTGTTGTTGCAATTGAAAATAAGGCAAAAACAATTTAACACATTTGTTTCAACCCAATTTGCATTAGATTTTGTGGCAGTCAGACAACAAAGGCCAGAATGACAGTGTGACTTATGTTTTCTAAATTATAGAAATTGGAAGCTAGCATTCCCAACAGTTTTCCAATTCCTTCCAGCACTTTAAGTCTAAAGGATGAGTCAACCAGGCTCCTCTGGAACCCTGATTTTATTTTGTCTGCTTGACCCTTTTCTACATTTGCATCATGCCATTTGATTATTGCAGGTTGCAGGATATATTCAGATACATTAGAATTTTTACAAGAACTAAAAGGGCATAAACAATGTTCAAGGTTCTGCCCCATAATTACCCAATAGGAGATGCAGGACTTCAAAATTCCTCAGCACTTTTTACAGTTATGCTCCAAAATGTATTATCTTAGCTATCACTCTCTGTTTTCAAGAAGGTAGTATAGTGGTCAGTATCCCCACCTGTCACGCGGGAGACTGGGGTTCAATTCTCCGCCGGGAAGGTATTACTTTAGGGTGGTGCAGTGGTTAGCACCGCAGCCTCACAGCTCCAGCAAGCCAGGTTCAGTTCTAGGTACTGTCTGTGCGGAGTTTGCAAGTTCTCCCTGTGACTGCGTGGGTTTCCGCTGGGTGCTCTGGTTTCTTCCCACAGCCAAAGACTTGCAGGTTGATAGGTAAATTGCCCCTAGTGTAGGTAGGTGGTAGGAGAATGGTGGGGATGTGGTAGGGAATATGGGATTAATGTAGGATTAGTATAAATGGGTGGTTGTTGGTCGGCACAGACTCGGTGGGCCGAACGGCCTGTTTCAGTGCTGTATCTCTAAATAAATTTTTAAAAAAGGAATGAGTCCTTTAGGAAACGAGAAGTCCATAAAAGGAATGTAACAGCTTCTTGGATTTTAGGAAGTACTAAAAACATCTGATAATTGGACAGAATTTAGTTCAGAATTATACAGTATTACTTCAGATTGTACAGGTCTATTGGAATTTTTCATAAACTTTAGCTGCAGAATCAGCATTCACTGTGGAGAAACATTAAACTGTCCTATCCTATTTTGTGTGATTTGGAATTCAGTGTCCATCTAAAGATCATTTTTGCCATGTAAGAAGAGTAACACAAAGTTTCCTAAACTTGTTTTAAGTTACAGAAGTATTTTTTAACAATACTGAGCTGGGTCTAGTTGGGAAGTGTAATAATACAGAGCCAGAGAAAGTGAGAATCCTTAATAGCATTAGGCTTGGGAAGGTCAAAGATTTAATAATAACTGAGCTGGGAACCATCAGAGGATTTGACAAAGCTGAGATGATGGCGAATTTTGTAAGAAGAGTGATGAACGTTTCAGTGCATCTTTATTGTTATCTGCAGTGCTTAAACTGCCAGAAACTCCATAAGACACTGGATTTTGTTCAGGAAATGTTATGGACTCCGCATGTGTTGATCTAAAGTTGTGCAATAAAAGACAATTAAGAAGGTCATAGAAGCTTTGAGAAGTTCCCCATGCTGGCCTCCCACAAATATTCAGCTCTAATATCCTAGATGCTTGCTCTGATGAGAGAGAAGCTATGGTGATAATAAAGGACTAATATTGCCTGAAAGGTACAATTAAAAAAAATTACTGTATCAATTTATCCTTTTTAACTTACCTGTGTAACACAATACAAAGTTTTGCTTACAACATTTATTAAGTTGAATGAGATGTTCAGAATGTTTGTTCCTATTTATGTTATTGAATTGTCGGCTTGGCCATGTGAGCCGCATGGAAGATGGCAGGATCCCCAAAGACACATTGTACAGCGAGCTCGCCACTGGTATCAGACCCACCGGCCGTCCATGTCTCCGTTATAAAGACGTCTGCAAACGCGACATGAAATCGTGTGACATTGATCACAAGTCGTGGGAGTCAGTTGCCAGCATTCGCCAGAGCTGGCGGGCAGCCATAAAGACAGGGCTAAATTGTGGCGAGTCGAAGAGACTTAGTAGTTGGCAGGAAAAAAGACAGAGGCGCAAGGGGAGAGCCAACTGTGCAACAGCCCCAACAAACAAATTTCTCTGCAGCACCTGTGGAAGAGCCTGTCACTCCAGAATTGGCCTTTATAGCCACTCCAGGCGCTGCTTCACAAACCACTGACCACCTCCAGGCGCGTATCCATTGTCTCTCGAGATAAGGAGGCCCAAAAGAAAGAAAATTGTCAGAATTCAGTGACCTTCCTTTGGAATCATTTTATCTACATGACATTCAAATAATTGGATGATTTACATCAAAACATCAGGGTTTAGGACAAGGTCAGAAACAATAAACAATTGACAGTTTTCATTATGTTGCGTGGACTACCAATATAAAGTAACTTAACATTTAATGGTGAGCTGTATTTTTCTCTAGCTTTAAAATACTTCACACTCCCTTTGCTTCAATGCGCCAAGTAGTGCAAGAATAGTGCATGAGAGTTGGGACACAAGTTCCTCAAGTAGCCACTCATTATCACTCAGTATCCGTATAATTCAGCTATACAACCATCCTTCATATCCATGATTGATCACAATATTCCACCATCGTACTTCATACCTGTATTTAATCACAATATCCAAGATTGACCACAGCATTACACTACTGATCATAAAATTACATCACTGTCTCCCATATCTGTAACTGGACATAATGGGCTGAATTTTAACTTACAGACCTGCTCGCAACAGGGGAGGCTGGCACCACGTCAGGAACCCAGAGGTTTCAGCAGCATATTTGGCACAAAGACCTTCACTCTCCATTCCCCAGCCTACTTCTACACATCAGTCCTCAAACCAATACACATTGCAGGTGCACCCACCCCTCTCTCTTGAGTCATCTCCTCACATGACATCTGACAATCACTCTCATAACAATGGTCACACTCTTCCCTCACAGTGACCATCCAAAAATGTTGACCATCCATTCTTTAAAAACTTTCCACAGCTCACACTCATAGGTCTCTTCTTTCTCTCCTTGCAGAAGAGAGCACTGAACACCAGGGAGAAGCGGAGAACTGAAGGCGGCCCTCCAGTCATCTGCATCTTGACAGCTGCAGAGGAGGAGATAATGGAGATAAACTGGGTGCTGGCATGCCTAGTCATTGGAGATGGACTAGATATAACACAGCCACGTGATGTACAACAGTCACTCAAGTTGACTTGATGTCAACAGGCCTGAAATATGATGATCTGCACAATGATGACTTAGAACCCTCTCACCATGTCAATTCTAATTCAAGTCTTTCATCTCCTACAGGTCCTGCAAGCATCCCTCAGGAGCTGGTACCAGTAGATGATCACGACTCCTCAGAGGAAGGCACTCACTCTGAGAATGCACCATCACCTGTCACATGACTCATGCACACCCTCCACCAGCTCAGATACACAATCCTTGGAGGGGCCTCCAGGACAGGTAGTCGGGTTGTCATGTAGTGAGTCACGCATCATAAATGAGCAGATACTGGAGACAGGGACAGCAGTGAAGAGGCCCCATCAGAGGGAGCAGGACCCTCCAAACTCTGCACATCTGGCTGCACTTGCTAAGCCTCGGGGGCCGAAGAGGACTATTCTGCAGCAACAACAGAAAATGTGTGAGGTTCCATCAGCCTTTCCAGATGCACTGCGCACGATTGTAGAGAGATTGGAGGACTCTGTCTCTAGTATGAATATCATGATGTCTCAGGTATTTGGGCTGATGTCCACGTCCATGGAAAGAGAGGCCATCTGGATGGAATGGCAGTCAACTGAGTGCATGCTGGCCTTCACCAATAGTCTGCACAGTCAGAATGCCACCTTAATACGAATTGAGCAAAGCCTCGCCTTAGCTATTCAGCACCTCACTGAAGTGTAGCAAAATGCACTCCAGCTCTTGGCTGGCAGGGAAGTGTGGATGGGCCCTGATTGAGAAAGGGAACATAGAAGTGGGAACTCTGCTCGTGGTGCTCCCACTTCTGACCCTTAGGCCCACCCGCCCACTCAGTTAGAGCCCCACATGCTGCTTCTTGTCCCAGGGGTCAAGTCTGCTCCGGCACAGGTGCAGCTGGGTCAGGCTTTGGCGGGGCCCTCATGGGCTCCAAAACCCAGAGGTCATTGGTCAAGAGCATCTGTGAAGTCAGAGTGGGGAAATGAGCAGTCTGCCTCTAACTCTGCTGAAGCTATTGGGTTAATAGCACCATGTAGGAGTTGTAGAAAAAAGATTTTTATTTGCACTGGGTATTCAGTTGGGCGTTTAATTCAGTGTTACGTTGCCACATTTCTGTTTCATGTTTAAGAACCACAACATTTATTTCAAAGCTCCATTGTTCCGTTCTCCCCATTTTTTGCCTGCCGTCTCCTAAGTGACCTCATGCCGTGTGATGATTGGTATGATGAATGAAAGAGAAGAGCAGTGGGTGGCTGTGAGAGGGATGAATTGTTGCTTGTGAGTTTGCCTTGTGCTGGGGGTTTGCATGGGGTGGGCATGGGTGGTTTCAGAATTAGTGTGCCAGGTGTCTGCAATGCCTCAGATGAACTGAAATGTGCCTGAATCAATCCGTGCCAGACATACCTGGCAGCTAAGTGTGTGGCTATAGTTCCCTTGCTACATCAGCCTCTTCCTCCTCCTCCTGTTTCTCTTCCTTCTCCTCATCCTAAGATTCAGACTGGTCATCACCTTCCTCCTCCTGCAGCTCCAGTCCTCTCTGCTGTACTATGTTGTGCAAGGCGCAGCAAACCATTATCATTCTGGACACTCTGCTGGTGGAAATTGAAGAGTGCCCCCAGATCTATCCAGGCACCAGACTCACAACATCAGCATGCCAATTTCGAACATACGAACATACGAATTAGGAGCAGGAGTAGGCCATTCGGCCCCTCAAGCCTCCTCTGCCATTTGATAAGATCATGGCTGATCTGTTTGTGGCCTCAACTCTACTTTCCTGTCTACCCCCATATCCTTTGACTCCCTTGTCAATCAAGCATCTATCTAACTCAGCCTCAAAAATATTCAATGACCCTGCCTCCACTGCTCTCTGGGAAGAGAATTCCGCAGCCTAACGACCCTCTGAGAGAAAAAAATTATCCTAATTTCAGTCTTAAATGGGAGACACCTTATTTTAAAACTGTGTCCCCAGGTTCTAGTCTCTGTTATAAGGGGAAAGAGACTCTCAGCATCCATCCTGTAAAGTCCCCTCAAAAGCTTATATGTTTCAAAAAGATCGCCTCTCATTCTTCTAAACTCCAATGGATACAGTTCCAACCTGCTCAACCTTCCCTCATAAGATAACCTCTTCATCCCAGGAATCAGTCGAGTGAAACTTCTCTAAACTGCTTTTCATGCAATTATATCCTTTCTTAATTAAGGAGACCAAAACTATTGTGATGAAAACCTCACCTGTCAAAATGAGACATATTAATTTTGTTATATGGAACATTATTTTTGACCTGTTACTGGACTTGAAATAACTTATTTAAAAGACCACAGAAGTGGCTGAAAATATGGCTGCACATTTGCATTCTAAAAGACAGTTGCCTGAAGAAGCCTCCCTGATTCAATTAACTAGATGGATTTTGATCAAGAGATATTAAATGTGTAAGAGCCAGCATTCCACCCCCTGCCGCGCACCCCCCCCCCCCCCCCCACCCTCCACCACCAGCACTCAGAGTGTCTGCTAAGCTTGAAGGAATTGACAAAATCTCGCAGGTGAGGCTGCTCCAAAGAAGGAACTAGTCACATGACTAACATGCTGGCAACCTGGGGGTTGTTCGAATTGTGCCACACATAAAGAAAAAGACTTCAATTTGAAGACACCAGAGAAGGTTGTCTCTCTCTCTCTGACACGCAAAGTTCCAGGGACCCACGGAAGCAACCCAAGCCTCAAGACAGAAGACCAGCGAAACAAGTTTGAAAGTGTGCACAGGGCCCCAACAAGAACTGCAAGACTTAACTTCAATCAAAGATGCTTTTGATAAGGTCCTGCATGGGAGATTGATTAAGAAGGTAAGACCCCATGGAATCTGGGGCAAATTGGATCCAAAATTGGCTTAGTGGCAGGAAGCAGAGGGTGATGGTTGAGGGTTGTTTTTGCAAGTGGAAGCCTGTGACCAGTGGTGTACCACAGGGATCAGTGCTGGGGCTCTTGCTGTTTGTAGTGTACATTAATGATTTAGACATGAATATAGGAGATATGATCAGTAAGTTCGCAGATGATACGAAAATTGGTGGTGTTCGTAAATAGTGAGAAAGAAAGCCTTAGATTACAGGACGATATAGATGGGCTGGTAAGATGGACAGAGCAGTGGCAAATGGAAATTAATCCTGAGAAGTGTGAGGTGATGCATTTAAGTAGGACTAACAAGACAAGGGAATACATAATGCATGGTAGGACCCTAGGAAGTACAAAGGATCAGAGGGACCTTGGTGTACTTGTACATAGATCATTGAAGGCAGCAGCACAGGTAAATAAGGTGGTTAGGAAGGCATATGGGATACTTGCCTTTATTAGCCAAGATATAGAATATAACAGCAGGGAGGTTATGATGGAGCTGTATAAAATGCTAGTTAGGCCACAGCTGGACTACTCTGTACAGTTCTGGGCAGTACACTATAGAAAGGATGTGATTGCGCTGGAGAGGGTGCAGAGGAGATTCACCAGGATGTTGCCTGGGCTGGAGCATTTCAGCTATGAAGAAAGATTGAAAAGGCTAGGGTTGTTTTCCTTAGAACAGAGAAGGCTGAGGGGGGATATGATTGACGTATACAAAGTTATAAGGGGCATTGATAGATTAGATAGGAAGAAACTTTTTCCCTTAGCGGAGGGGTCAATAACCAGGGGGCATAGATTTAAAGTAAGGGGCAGGAGGTTTAGAGGGGAATTGAGGAAAAAAATTTCACTCAGATGGTGGTTGGAATCTGGAACGCACTGCCTGAAGAGGTGGTAGAGGCAGGAATCCTCACAACATTTAAGAAATATTTAGACGACAGTCCAAGTGCTGGAAATGGGATGAGAATAGTTAGGTGCTTGATGGCCGGCACAGACACGAAGGGACGAAGGGCCTGTTTCTGGGTTGTATAACTCTATGACTCTATGTTATTCAAACCCAAATCCAGTCGCTGAACTCCAACTATCACTTCAAACCTTTCCCCTTCTTTCTCCTCCTGTCTCTATTTGCATGTGTGTTTATTGCGTATGCATGCTTGCGTGGTTGCGTTGCATATTTTTAGTAATGTTAACTGAATTAGAGTTTTAAGGTTAATAAACTTACATTTTCTTGTTTAAATGTGAGAAAATATGTCTGTTTGATTTCTTTGCCATTACAATTAGGGAGCAGTGAGCAAGGACTCACTGAGATGGAAGCTAAAACACGGTATTTTAAAAGTTAAACCTGGTTATGGCCAAAGCAGGAAAAGGCTGGTAGGGGAGCCCTAGACCCCTGCCTCACCTGGTTGTAACACTATACACAGTACTCCAGATATGGTGTCACCAATGCCCTGTACAACTGTAGCAAAACTTCCTTACTCTTATATTCCATTCCCCTTGCAATAAACAACAACATTTCATTTGCCTTCCGAATCACTTGTTGTACCTGGATACTAACTTTTTGTGATTTATGTATCAGGATACCCAGATCCCTCTGTACTGCAGAGTTCTGCAATCTCTCTCCGTTTAAATAATATACAGCTTTTCTATTCTTCCTGCCAAAGTGGACAAGTTCACCTTTTCCCACATGATATTCCCACTCACTTAACTATCTAAATCCCTTTGCAGACTCCTTATATCTTTGTCATAACTTACTCTCCTACCTATCTTTGTATCATCAGCAAACCTAGCAACCATACATTTGGTCTCCTCATCCAAATCATTTATATAGTTCGTAAATAGTTGAGGCCCCAGCACTGATCCCTGTGGCACTCCACTAGTTACAGTTTGCCAACCTGAAAATGACCTACTCTCTGCTTCCTGTTAGCTAAGCAATTCTCTGTCCATGCTAATATGTTAGCCCTTCACCATGAGCTCTTACTTTGTGTAGTAAATTTTGATCTGTCACCTTATCAAATGCCTTTTGGAAATCCAAGTACACCACATCTAATAGGTTCCCCTTTATCCACATTGCTTGTTACTTCCTCTAATAAATTAGTCCAACCTGATTTCTCTTTCAAAAAACCCTATTGACTCTGCCTGATCACATTATCATTTTCTAAATGTCCTGCTATAACCTTCTTAATTGTTTGCTCAATTGCAACTATGGTGGTCATGTGGCTCCTGTTGTACTTTTCCTAGATGCAGGGCTTGGACTCCTCACAGATGTCATCAGCCACAACTTCAGAAAATAGCCCTTGTCTCCAAGGACTCTACTTCGAGGCACGAATATCTCTGGAAGCCTTGAATGCTGCAGGATGACCACATCATGGCAGCTCCCTGGGAATCCTGCACAGACATGCATGATGACCTTTCAGTGGTAGCAGATCCTGAACATTGATGGAGTGGAATCCCTTTCAGGTGATGAATACTACTGGGTGATCTGGGAGTGCCTTGATTGCCACATGTGGCAATCTATGACTTCCTGGAGCTGTGGGAATCCAGCTGCAGTTGCAAAGCCAAGCGCCCACTCATTCCTTCTGAGCTCATCATGAACAAAGTGTACATAAGTCCTGACCCTGGAAAACATGACAACCGTCACCTGTGAGATGCACTTGTGATAGCAGATTGTGAGATTTGACAAATATCACCAACAGATTCCTGGAAGGAGCCAGAGACAAAGCAATTCCAGGCTGTGGTTACTGGCAATGCATGTCCACCTTTTCCACTTGGCAGAAGGACTTATTCTGGGAGACTGCAAATGGCAGTGACTACCTGATGGGAAAGTCTGAGCCTCCTGAGGCATTGGTGCTCAGTCATGTTAAGGGAATTTATCCTCTGACTGTACATCCAATGTTGGGGTATCGTCTTCTGCAAGCTGTAACTCTGTGCTCAGTCCCATGTCTCCTGTGAAGCGGCAGGTGGTAGAGGAGAAGGCTGCTGTTGCTGCTCCTGCTGCTTTTGGTGTTGCCGGTGCTGCTCCTCTTGTTCCTCATCAGAGATTCAAAGTAGAGCTGTATATGCTGCAGTGAAAGTTGACAGGTGGGACGTGCAGATCAAAGACAAAAAACTCCAAGGTAGCAAAAGTGAAGTATTGAAAATCACCTCCAAAGCAGTGAAAGCACACTCGCAGAACAAGCCTTTCACTTAGGCAAGGAAGCAGGTGTCAGATCCTTTCTTGCCTTTCTTGTCTGTCAATTACACAGCCCTGTCAATTCCTGCAGTTGTCTCGCCTTGTTTCCCTGACAAGTTCCATGAAGCCTGAAAAACCCATTTGCACAGAGTTAAAGTCAGAATCCTGGGTTAAAACAGCAGTTAATAACAACTTTATGTATTTAAATGGTAGACCCGCCTGTTCCCTTGGGGTTTCCAATGCGCTGATGAACACACTCAGCTTAAAGGCGGAAGTCGGCAGGTTCCTGCTGGCTTCCCAGCACACCAGCAATTTCAGCTGTTTTAACCTGCCGCCCGCACGGAAACCCACCACCTCGACAGGTTAAAATTCCCTCCACCACTAAGTATAATATTAAACACTGTCACGATTGAACATAATACTATAACCATTGTGACTGTAATTTTACTGGCATACCGTGGGTCTCAATGTTAGGACCAAATGCAGCCCCCAAGCCCAGGCGAACGGCAGGTCCAGGGGGTGGGGGTGATTTTACCAGCTGTGGCCAATTAAGAGGCTGCCATCAGGACTGCCATCAAATTAAGGACAGCAGCCTGCCTCTCTGAGTTGCCAGCTCATTCAGAGGGCTGGCAGATCTGCAGCCTTGGCAGCACCAAGAACAAAGAACAAAGAACAAAGAAAATTACAGCACAGGAACAGGCCCTTCGGCCCTCCAAGCCTACGCCGATCCAAATCCTCTATCTAAACCTGTCGCCTATTTTCTAAGGGTCTGTATCTCTTTACTTCCTGCCCATTCATGTATCTGTCTAGATACATCTTAAAAGACGCTATCGTGCCCACGTCTACCACCTCCGCTAGCAATGCGTTCCATGCACCCACCACCCTCTGCGTAAAGAAATTTCCACGCATATCCCCCCTAAACTTTTCCCCTTTCACTTTGAACTCGTGTCCCCTTGTAATTGAATCCCCCACTCTGGGAAAAAGCTTCTTGCTATCCACTCTGTCTATACCTCTCATGATTTTGTACACCTCAATCAGGTCCCCCCTCAACCTCCGTCTTTCTAATGAAAATAATCCTAATCTACTCAACCTCTCTTCATAGCTAGCGCCCTCCATACCAGGCAACATCCTGGTGAATCTCCTCTGCACCCTCTCCAAAGCATCCACATCCTTTTGGTAATGTGGCGACCAGAACTGCACGCAGTATTCCAAATGTGGCCAAACCAAAGTCCTATACAACTGTAACATGACCTGCCAACTCTTGTACTCAATACCCCGTCCGATGAAGGAAAGCATGCCGTATGCCTTCTTGACCACTCTATTGACCTGCGTTGCCACCTTCAGGGAACAATGGACCTGAACACCCAAATCTCTCTGTACATCAATTTTCCCCAGGACTTTTCCATTTATTGTGTAGTTCACTCTTAAATTGGATCTTCCAAAATGCATCACCTCGCATTTGCCCTGATTGAACTCCATCTGCCATTTTTCTGCCCAACTCTCCAATCTATCTATATTCTGCTGTATTCTCTGACAGTCCCCTTCAGTATCTGCTACTCCACCAATCTTAGTGTCGTCTGCAAACTTGCTAATCAGACCACCTATACTTTCCTCCAAATCATTTATGTATATCACAAACAACAGTGGTCCCAGCACGGATCCCTGTGGAACACCACTGGTCACACGTCTCCATTTTGAGAAACTCCCTTCCACTGCTACTCTCTGTCTCCTGTTGCCCAGCCAGTTCTTTATCCATCTAGCTAGTACACCTTGGACCCCATGCGCCTTCACTTTCTCCATCAGCCTACCATGGGGAACCTTATCAAACGCCTTACTGAAGTCCATGTATATGACATCTATAGCCCTTCCCTCATCAATCAACTTTGTCACTTCCTCAAAGAATTCTATTAAGTTGGTAAGACATGACCTTCCCTGCACAAAACCATGTTGCCTATCACTGATAAGCCCATTTTCTTCCAAATGGGAATAGATCCTATCCCTCAGCATCTTCTCCAGCAGCTTCCCTACCACTGACGTCAGGCTCACCGGTCTATAATTACCTGGATAGAGGTAATAGAGGTGGCCGTTGCTAAGCCTGCAAGGAGGAAGAGAGGGTGCCTCCATATTGAAGGTGCCTTCGAAGGGCTGACAGAGAAAGTAGTGATGTGCTGGGGCCAGGCGGGTGGGCCCCAGCGATTGGAGGGGCGAACCCTCTAGTGGTGACATCGGGGATACTGGGTTGACCCTCGCCACTGGTGGGCCTCTCTGTGGGTGATTGAGTCTTGTGAAAGGATAGCCCACCCTCCACCCGGGAAGCCACTGGGAAGCCACCACGATGAAACTGGTGGACTGCTCACATGATGGGGTGGGGGGGCTTCCAATACTGGTAAAATGCCATCAGGGTCGCAAAATGACATCAATAAGGCCAATTAATTACCTTAAAAGGCCGCCTGACTCTGGTGGATGGGCGTCGGAGCCCTTCCATTCCCACCTTTGGTAATATCCCATGGCGGTGGGAACACATCGGACTTCCCTGCCGACACCTTCTGCCGCCATTTTACCACTATTCCTTCTTTCCAGTGCTTCTCCAAAGGTCTGGTAAAATTCCAGCCTGTATCTCAAACTGATTGACCACAGTTTTACATCCTGATCTCTCTGGCCATGTGTTATGTCAATGCCTCATACTGGTGAACAATGTTGCATGTGCATTTTTTGATGATTATATCTGGTCGGGATTTATTATGAAATTCTAAAGAAATTCACTATTTCACAAATAATAGATTTATGATTTTGCTAAAAATACCAACCAGACGAAGCTTTTATTAGCACAATTACAATGGGCTGAATTTTGTGTGGATCTTGGGGACGGGAATGGAGGTGTGGGAAGGAGGGATCATAAAAAATCGGGAAGGGAGATGTCTGACATGAAGTCCAGCATTATATCGTCCCAGCCCAATTTTGTCCGTGGCGGCAATCATGGAGGACGGAGATCAGATGGCGACGCGGCAGGCAGGCAATTAAGGTATTTAAGAGGTTTATTGACAATGATTTTATTCGTGGTTTTAAATTTTGTGGATTCACAGGGCTTCAGAGCCTAGCTTGCTTGTAGGAGGTGACATGGAGGTGGGTGCTAATTGCTAGTTGCAAAGAGAGGCCAAAAGGGGAAGGCAGCATCGACTGCCAGGCAGTTTGGAGAAGGGAGGACATTGGGCATCATTTGAGAAATGAGGGCCAAGGTCCCAGAACTGCAGAGGTGCCATTCCAATGGGAGGTGCAAGGGGCAAGAGCCACCTTGTTAGAGGTGACAAGTCGGGGGAAGGAGGGGTGTCGCTGGCGGAGAACGTCTTGTAATTAGGGAAGGTCAC